>NC_090648.1:303073659-303373659 GCF_040937935.1 Hyperolius riggenbachi
ATCGAGAATCTGTGGCTAGATCTGTGCTGTTTGTGCTGTTCACAAACGCTGTCTATCTAATCTGACTGAGCTGGAGCTGTTTTGCAAAAAAGAAAGAGCAAGGATTTCAGTCTCTAGATGTGCAAAGCTGGTAGAGACATACCCTAAAAGACTGGCAGCTGTAATTGCAGCAAAAGGTGGTTCTACAAAGTATTGACTCGGGGCTGAATAATTACGCACACCCCACTTTGCAGTTATTTATTTGTAGAAAAAATGTTGGGAATCATGTATGATTTTCGTTCCACTTCTCACGTGTACACCACTTTGTATTGGTCTTTCACGTGGATTTCCAGTAACATTGATTCATGTGTGTGGCAGTAATGTGACAAAATGTGGAAAACTTCATGGGGGCCAAATACTTTTGCAAGCCACTGTATCTATCCGATCAGGCCAAAGGGGGTTGGAGGAAGCCCCAGGTATGTAGAAAACATTTTTGCATTCATTTATCTCAGGTTTACTTTAAAGGCTCTTCTATACCCTTTAAAGATTCTGGTATTCTGAAAGATGTATCAGATGTTTTATTTTAAGAAATCATGGGAGGCAGTTGGTGCAGCTGCTGTTGTTGCACTACTTTACATTTTCGTTTCTCATTATGTGGTTGTCAGAAGCACAGAAACATCTGAGGGTTAGGTACTCCCTTAGCATAGTTATTGGAATCTATTTGGATGTTAAATTTCGGTTATAAGTTGCTGTCTGAAGCAAATTGTCAAGCACTAAAAATTGCCACTAAGGAAGATATTGTGTAGAATAGCACTCTGGCTCAAAAGCTGGGATGGAGACATTGGCGATAAGGGCCCTTTCACACCAGAGGGATTTTTCGGCGTTTTAACGCCACGGCCGAAGTTGGCGTTTTGCTAGGTAGAAGAAAGTCCATAGACTTTCATTTTACCTTTCACATCTAACTCGGCTTTTTGGAGCGTTGCGTTTCAACGCTCCCAGGAGCTTTTTCAGGGCTGTTTACAGCCGAAGTTGGCTGTTGGCGTTTCAATGATAGTCAATGGAAAACGCCAACTTCAGCGTTTTCAAAGCGTTTTACAGCTGACTTGTTCACTTATTTTTATAGAAGAAAAAAGACGTTTTCATATGAGCTGTAAAACTCTTTCAAAACGCTTTGAAAACGCTATGTATTGGCTTTAAGCAAAAGGCTGACTTTCAGCCTTTTCTACCGCAGCCTCTAGTGTGAAAGAGCCCTAAGAACAAACTCTACATTTTAGTTTGAGGGGGAATTACTTTTTCCCTCCAAAGAAAAGGTTTCATTATGAGTATAAAATACTTGCCTCTTTAAGGGACAGAGTAAAAAGGAAAAAAGTAAGAAGAGTTTACAAAGTCAGAGGCCTGATACATAAAATGTGTTTTCTTTTCAAATACCACAGGAAAGGAAAACAAACCACCTACCAACCAGCACTGACCACTGTAGACCCCTAAAGATTCAGAATGACAAAATAGGTTTCTGAAATAATTTTTTAATGCTGATTTTTTTTTTTTTTTTTTTTAGCGGTCTGAATGCAAATTCCAGTTGGCATTATGTCTGTATCAGGTTTAACACAAACTTGTTCTGTGTAATTCATTCCAGTATTCACGCTATTAGGGCTGGTTCACACTTGGCGCTTTTTCAGCGCTTTGCTGATCGTCAATGATCAGCAAAGCACTGTTACTAATGTATCCCTATGGATACATTCACACTGCAGCGTTTGTGATTTTGATCAATCGCAAACACATGCAGCAGCATCTTTGGGGCGATTGTTCTGTGATTCTTGTTCTATTGAATGGGAGCCACAAGCGCACATTGTGTTGATTTTGCCCGCCAAATCACGGACTGAACGCGATCAGGGGGCAAGCGGCAGGCAACTAGCCCTAACCTGTATTTACAAAATCACTTCCTGAAAAGACTGTATACACAGATGTCTGCCACTCAGCCATGCTACCTACTCGTTTGTACACTATTTTGGCAGTTGGAACATTCAGTAAGTGCCTTTGTAAATAAGTAAAACACGGACAATCCCCCACAAGGGCATGGACTAATGCAAAACATGTCAGATTTTCATCCACCTACTGTAAATGTCAGTGACAGGAAAAAGGTAATTTATGGTGCATTTTATTTTGGGAGAAATCTGCATTTTATATCTATGTACTTAACATTTTACAATCTTTCACAATAGTTGTACTTAAAGTATTAATGATCATCCTCATTTAAAATTATTTGTTGCAATTTAATAATTCAGAAACTTGGTATTTTAAGCACCTTTGTGTTTATATATAGTAATTCTGCATGCCTTCCATTACTCCCTGTTTTTAGACAAGGTTGAGTACTTATATTGGGCAAATCATTATTGTAATTGACATTAATTTTTCTTTGAAACATATGGTTTGCATGTAGATTTGTTTTTCTTCCTTTTTTTTACTTGTGACGCTGGCATTTTTCTAACTACTCATTTTCATATTTTGAAGGTCCTCAGGTTATCCACATTTTTCAACATTACCAAAGATTTCTTCTCCATCTTTGTCAAATAATTATAACTTCAGCAGCAGAAAGTAAGCAGTGTGTGCATATTAACCAACTGTCATACTTCGAGTGGGTTCTTTTTGTTTTGTTACCCTCACATTAAAAGCCAGAATCATTATAAAGTAATAAGTTCCCATATAACGTGGTCTTTTATCACCCTGTAAGAGCCCAAGTACTATCTTTGATGATTTTCTGAGGCTGAGGGCTTAGCAGCTGGAGGGAGCTTTGTTGATCTACTCCCAGCTGCTTCCTCCAAGCAATAGAGAATGTAGTTTTGCAGACTAAAAGCAAGATTCTAATTCATTCCAATAAATAAGTTATGCAAGTAAAATCCATATGCGGATCTACATTCTGTAGCAGATGAAGGATGCAGACAGGGCATCTATCAGCAGATCTTTCTCCTGCTTCTATTCTCTGTTTGGCCCAGTGCACACCAAAACCGCTAGCAGATCCTCAAAGCGCTAGCGGTTTTTGGAGCAGATTTCAGAGCGATTCTAGGCATGTTTACAGACGTTTTCTAAACATGCCTAGCGGTTTTGGGAGCGTTTTTGTGCAGCAGATTACAAATATTGTTACAGTAAAAGCTGTTACTGAACAGCTTCTGTAACAGAAACGCCTGGCAAACCGCTCTGATGGAGCGCTTTCCAGAGCGGTTTGCGTTTTCCCTATACTTTCCATTGAGGCAGAAACGCTTCTGCAAAACGCAAACGTCAGCAGGAGGCACGTTTGCGGTTTGCTAAAAACCTCAAACAGCTGGTGTGCACCATCTCATGGAAGTACATTAGCCAAGCGGTTTCACAGGCGGATGCGGTTGGCGGATCGCTGCTAAAACCGCTTGGTGTGCACTGGGCCTATGTCCCTGTTCTAAGATTCCTAAATCAATGTGAAGTTCATTATAGCCAGCTTAAGAGCCTGAACGGGGACAGTATAGTTGCACTTCCATATCCTTTTATTTAGGCTCTTTCAACAGTAGTTTTGTATTTTTCCCCGCTCTTGCTAGTCCTCTTTTCACAAATTGATGTTTATTAACAAGTCCAGTAACATTGCATTGTGTGTATTTATAGTGCATATTGACTGTACTACCTAAGTAGAGAACATTTTGCTGCAAAATAAAAAAATCTTTGTGAATGCTGAAGCTGGTGCTTATAAATGAAATGGAGCATTTTTATTTTTTTTTACTAACTTGCATGGTATCTGCATCTACAGGCTTTTATTCACCAAACTAAAGAACTTATACACCAGATATTTCTGTTTTTTCCTCTTTACAGTAAAGACATTATTAATAACTTTACAATGTGTGTGTAGTCAACTGGGCAGTTACGTGTATAATTAAGAAATTGTGTGTTCCTTTGTCCATGATGGGGGTGTGGGGGTGTACTAAATAGGTTTTAAATGCAACTTCCTAGGGACAAATTAAGTTAAAATAAAGGAGCAACTTTGCTAAATATGACGTAATTATGTTTTACAATATTTATAAATTAGTGTTTGTCCCCTGTTAAATCTTTTCTTACCCTGATTTACATTCTAAAAGTTATCACGAGTGGCAACATCTGGTTGGTTTGTACACAATCAATCTATTCCGGACTCAACCCTTGCACGAATAATCTTCAGAATTTATTGTAGTAATGTATGCGGTTATACAGCAGACAAAAAAGCACAACGTTTCGGGCTACATGCCCTTTCTCAAGCACTTGAGAAAGGGCATGTAGCCCGAAACGTTGTGCTTTTTTGTCTGCTGTATAACCGCATACATTACTACAATAAATTCTGAATATTATTCGTGCAAGGGTTGAGTCCAGAATCGATTGATTGTGTATGGACTGGATTATGATTGGAGGCTTGATGGACCTCCTACGGTGATCTGTGACTCCCCGAGATTAACAGAGTGATTCCTGAGGTCTGTGGACAACCCCCGTTGTGTTTGTTGACTTAAACATTTGGTTGGTTCACACTAGAGAGGATGCAAAACAGAAACGGTAAGCGCATCCACTAGCCAGATGCGTTCCATCCATTTGCATCCGCTTGTAACAAATTTCCCGTCTGCTCCGTTTCCACTCCTCCACCCGCCCGTTTCCTCCTGCATCGAATAAGTGTCAATCACGTCCGCTCGTATGCATCACCGCCCCCCATGTCCCGCTGCTGCCGCTCGTTCCGTCCAGCAGGAGCATGGGGCTCGCCATAAGCCAATTCCCTAATGGGGAACATTTTCGTTGGTTTGCAATGAACAAATGAGGATTCACATTGGTCTTTTGCAGCTCAATGCAGCTCCCCATGCTTCTGCCAGTCGTCAGGCTGTATAGGAGCGACCAAACAGCAACAATTGGCGACAGGACGCGCAAGTTTTAGGTCACGAGATAGACACGGTAACTAGCCTAGTGAGAACAGACAGTATCGGTTCTCATAGGCTTTCATTGCACAAATTTTTCCATTCCAGGAATATTGGCCAAGTTCAGACTCTGTGTTCCACTTAGCGTTCTGCTTGCATGGCGCAGCAGGCAGATCCATTTTTTTTTTCTTTTAACAAGTGGAGGCAGATCCTATTTTTAACATTAGGATCCGCTTCCTGTGCTAAGCGGAGCTTAAAAAGTCCCGAGCGGGTACGTTATTTAAGCAAGTGTGAACCAGCCCTTACTGTAAAGTGTTTACTCTGTGTCCTGAAGCCCAGAGTGCACTGGAAGATGTATTCTGCATAATAAACAGTCAATACCATCTGTCATGCGATTGTGATCCCCAACTTGCTAGGATGTAAAAAGATGCTGTGTTTAGGAAATGACCTGGGTCATCCATTACTCGCATCCCTGCAAGTAATCCCCAATTCTGCAGCATGGCACATGGTGGAAAAACTGGGATATCAGGATTGTGGGGGTTTCTTCTGGGTTTTTGTTAATCTCGGATTGATCAAGTGAATATACAGTGTGACCATATGTCAGGGCCACAATGATTCTTTATCTAGCAAGTTGAGTTACACTACTCAGATGTCCTTCCACTTTCATATACATCTTAAAGTGTACCAAAGCTGAAAGTAATAAAACAGTTTATGCATACCTGGGGCTTCCTCCAGCCCCAACCGCTCGGATCACTCCCACGCCGCCGTCCTCCGCTGCCCGTAGCTTCTGGAACCGGGTCCCGTCACTTACGTCAGTTGGAGCCAGTCTAAAGTAAGAGAAGTGTTTGTGTATCTCTCCAGCAGCTACTGGAGAGATACGTAGAGGGCACACTTCTCCTGCGTAGCATCAGTGACTGGACACGGTTTCCGAAGCTGGGGGCAGCAGAGGACGGCGGCGTGAGAGTGATCCGAGCGGTTGGGGCTGGAGGAAGCCCCAGGTATGTATAAAACTTTTTATTATTTTCAGCTCTGGTACACTTAGCTCCGTTGCAGGGGGTGTTTGGCTTAGAAACGCTGAAGAGCTTTCTGCATATAGAACAATTTGGCTTTTATCATAGTTTAACCATTACTACTGCACGGATGGGAGTCTCACGTCCGCGGCTGGTGCTGCTGCAGCTGCAGCGACATGACACTCGCGTCCGTGCAGTCTGTGGGGCTGTGCGTACGAAAAATACGGTAAATTAATTTATGCTTTTGAACTAGCAGTAGACTTTCATGGGCGACTTAAATTTGTTTTATTTTCAGGTAAAGTAAAACATGCCGAAGTTGTGATCAAATAATTATAGTTCTGTACCAAACACTCATATAAACTATATTGATTTGCTCAGTTAGTTTGTGTCAGCAGTTGTTTAGCATAACTCAGCACTTTATCCCTATGACATGGTAATATCTTTGTGTGACTTCATCTTCTGCACTTAGCCAAGCTAGAACGGACATATGTAAACTTTAATTGAATTGTATTCTTATTTACTTCTCTACTTTAACCCCCCCTCATGTATTTGTCTAAAGTTAGTAGCATTAATAGGTTTTATAATGATTGATTTTCAGATTTTCTGTCAATTTTTTTTTTTTTTTTTTTTTTTTATCAAAATCAGTTTATCCCAATGTGCATCTCACACACATCAGCTTCTTCAGGAGCTAAGGGCTGTTTTCCACTTTAAATCATGGCCGCAAAAGTGCTGCAGTGTTATTTTGATTTTGCCTGCACACATCGCAGACTCGATTACTCTGCATTCTGATGGGTTCATGTCACGATTGCATTTACAACTTGCAGCAGAAGAAAGGGGAAAAAAAGTGTGTGGGTATAATTTTAAAAAATTGACGGATTGCAAGAAAATTTCACAGCATTGTAGTTTCTATGTGATTTTTCCTGCACCCCCATACTTTCTTCACAAGCGTGAATGCACAAAAAAAATGCAGTAGGAACAAAGTTTGCGATCAGACAAAATCCTGTCGTAAACACTTCACACTAATGGAAATGCACCTGCTGTATTTCAATCAGAAAGCCCATGTCCGTGCCTTTTGCAGGTCGCAAATGATCCACAAGAAGCAGCAGATCGCAGCCAGTAGAAAGCAGCCCTAACTGCTTGCATTTCAGTTGGGTAGTTGGTTCATAATAAAGGGCCTTTTTCCACTACACGCAGATTAGATGCAGAAAAACTGACTCCAGTAAATGCCTATGGGAGAATCTGCATCAGAAAAATTGTGTTTAGTGGAAACAGGCCCATAGGCATTCATTGGAGTCGGTTTTTCTGCATCCAATCTGCGTGTAGTGGAAACAGACCCAAAAAGTGTTGTTTTTTTGTTTTGTTTTTAACTGTCTGGAAATCTTGCACTTGTAGTTTATGCAGTAGGTTAATAACTGGATCAACAGGGATATGTGCTGGAGCAGGCTGGTGTTGTACTTTGTTTTCAGGTTGAACTTGATGGATGGATGTCTTTTTTTCAACCCAAATAACTATGTAATAAGTTTTAATTTCACCATACAATTTAATGTTTCTACCTGTGGCTAACCCAGTACAATGCTATATTTTTAATCTCATTTTTATGTCTGCATTACATAAACTCTTGTATGATAATGTTGCCAAGAGCACTTTAAAGAGGACTTGAGATGTAAATGACAGAGCCTGTTATGACAGGCTGTCTAAATGATGGGGCGGGTCATGGTGGTGAAGGATACCAGAGCCCATATAACCTAGAGAAACGTGAAGAGAATACATATACTGTAACCTGTCCTGATGCCCACCGCTAACCCGGTTCTGTTTTCTACACCCGCATCCTGCCTAAATGCCCCTCTGGCAGCCTCTTCTGGGTCGAGCACTACTGCGCTGGCCGGGCATTTAGGTAGAATGCGGTGGTATAAAGGAAAACTGAGGAGCGGTAGGCATCAGCACAGGTCACAGTATATGCCTGCTCCCCCAATTTCTCTAGGTTACTTGGGCTCTGGTATCCTTTAAATACTCACCTGTCTGGGTGTCTTACCTCCAGGCAGGTGATTGCCTACCCTCCCCCTCCCTGGCTATTTATTTAGTTATTTGGTGGGGAGAGGCTGTCGAAGCTGTGGCGAAGCCCACCTGTATGTCTACAGCCTGCCCCCACGTCTGCAGCTACGGCCTGTTTGGTGGCTACTGAGCTGGGGGCAGGCCATGCCACGCAGGTGGAGGTTCCTGAAAATCTACGTCAGTCTTCGGAAACATGGCCGGCGCCGCACTGCTGAGTAGTGGAGTGAAGCATCACTTGTGCCCCGAAGCAGTCAGGGCAAGTATTTAACCCCGCAAACCTCTCAATCCATCCTTTCAGCTCAAATACTCTTTAAATGCATTTGCATGTACAATGCATGTTTTATGCAATTTTGTATGCAAATATATTTTTACAAACTAATATGGTCCTGTGTAAAACTATTTTGGAAAAAGGCATGTAATACCGTTATTAATTACACAACTGATCACTGTACAGTGTAAAAAGGGTGACTAGAAGTTGTGATAACGAATTAAAAAAGTTTTGTAATGTGTTCTGTAACTAGAACTGCAGTGTTAGCTGCTGTCTGCTCAGATGTGCATACAAGAGACCAGTGCTACATGCTTGCAGACAGCTACACCATCAGGTGAACCGGAGAGGCTGACAAGCTGTTAGGTGTACTGCTGTTGACTGTCATTTTACCCATACATGGTACAATAAAAACGTTTGATTTTTTTTCCCCCTTTTTTTCGACCAAAATTATGGAATTGAATGAAAGTTGAAAAGAATTTTTTTTTTTTTTTTTTTTCCTTCCCATCAAGATAAACTAACGATTATCCTGTATTTTCTGTAAAAATCTGATCAGACATGTTGGAAAAATCTTTATATTCATTCTAATGAAATATTCAAACTAAATTATCTAATCGGGGAAAAAAATAAAAAATTGTACCATGTATGGGCACCTTTAATGTGATAGGGCCCTTACAGAAGAAAAATCTCAAACACCGGTAAGGGATAATAGTTGACCTGCATGGAATTTCTTTGTTCTCCATGAAAGGGAGTTGCACTGTAAGCTGTAAGTTGTCAACTTCTGTATATAGTCGCCTGGTTAGGAGATTCCACTTGCTAGGAAAAACTGTTGGTAGAATGATTTGCAGGAAAGCGGCTCAACAGCAGTATATTCTAGGTTCTTTCCAGCTCCTGCTCAGTGTGAACTCAGCAGCACTGCCTAATATAATACTTTTTTTTTTTTTGTCCATGCACATACCTTGTAATAGTTGAGAATGCAGTTATGAGTAGGGATAGTTAATGAGATGTAAATAATTCCAAGTTGATGCAGCATTTGGACCAAATGAATCTTGCTAAGGTAGAATTTGATCTATTTTCTAACTGCATACGTTTGCATAATTCTGCATCAGCTCATCGATCATCTCTAGCTGAGTGAGAAGGGCATGACTTAGTCAAGGTCATCTTGTGTGATCAAAAACCGGATGCATAAAAATCCATTTAGTTTGAGGCTTGTCTCTAGAACTTGGAGGTGGTCCATGTGCCCCTAGCTTCCAGTTTTGTTAGTCCGGTCACGGTTTGTGATGTTGCTGGTTCTCTTTTGATTTATCGCTATTACATTATCATTTTCTTTGCTTCCAGTGTGAAAAATTCAAACTACTGCCTCCCTTCATATGCTGCTTACAAGAACTATGATTATACAGAGTCAGGAAGACACAATGAACAGCCAGGACTGTGTGGCTTAAGTAATCTGGGAAATACTTGTTTTATGAATTCTGCAATTCAGGTAAAAAGGGAAATCTGTCAAGATTGTGAACTTCGTGGAGGCTCTGCTAACAATCTATTTTGAATGAAATGTATATACAGCTCTGTAATAAGCCCAGTCCCCAGCTCCCGACCATTTGCTTATTTGAATATGCAATGTATGATGAATCCTGGTACTGTATAGTAAACTCCTGATATAGTAAACTACATTGCCAGGTCCCTTGGAGTTTATAATAAAGGGCTTCTTTCTCTAATTGTCATCCGGGACAACCTGAGATCCGGTCCCGCCCCGGATCTGTGGAAACACGAATCCAAGAAGATTAAAAGCCCCCGCCCACCCTCCATCCTCAGTTCATCTGTGTTTCCGCCACGGAAACACCTTAGAAGCAAAGCTCCCGTTTTTTTGTTTTCTGGACTCACCAGAGGGTGAGTCTTGAGTATGCTGGAGGTTTTTTTGTGTGGTCCTTAGCGGCAGCAGGCAGAGCAGAGGCGGCCTCAGCAGCAGCGCGGACTACAGACCTCTTGGAGCGGTGTACGGCTTCCGCGTGGTGTATGGCCGTTACGCCGCGCCTCCTCCATCAGACGCCGGCTCTGCAAGGCGCATCAGGAGAGCTGATTGAACGCCGGAAGTGAGGTCAGACGTCGCGTGGCGTCTGACGTGGGCGTGGAGGAGGAACATTGGAGAAAGCCAGGAAGTGAGGCAGCGTGGTCCTGGCGTCTCCGATCAGACCTGCAGGCGACAGCGGTGAGATGTCGCAGCCTCAGAGGGGAGAGCAGCCTCAGCAGCAGCGTGAGTCGGAAGCGGCGAGTTCTGCTCCCAGATCCTCTTCGCAGGTCCTGCCATCAGGGTCCAGTGGGGTGAGCCTCCAGTTGGAGGATATCTTTCCTACTACCACATTTGACAATGTAATGTATAGGATGGCATCTCAGTACTTTGTCTTTGTTGTTTTTATTGCAGACAAAATCTGAGCCTAAAACTACTACTACTACATCCACTCAAGCTAAATATAAAAGATGTAGCTTATGTAATAGTAAAATAGCCTTAGAAGCCCCAAAAAATTTATGTCAGGCTTGCATAGATGCTATTGTGGCCTCCCAGACTCCCAACATCCTAAAGGAAGTTATGGATACTGTTAACAAAAATATGCAGGAAACATTAGAAAAATTTAAAGAGTCCTTGGTGCAGCCAATTAAGCAGTCTCTGCCAGGACCCTTTTCCGGCACTCCTTCCCATCACTCCTTTTCTGAAATTTTTGGAGCTGACGAGGAAGAAGAGGGAGAAGAGGAAGGGGAAGGAGGTGTCAGTATCCCAGGAGGAGGGAGAGCAGCCTCAGTCGGGGGGTTCAGAGGGGGATGATAGGGTAAAAACGCCTAGATTTTTGTTTTCCCCCGAGGAATCTTCTGAGTTACTTAAGGCAGTAAATACCACGGAACAGATAAAGGAATCAGTTCCGGAAATTACTCCCCAGGATCAGGTGTATCTTGGGTTAGGTCAGTCCTCGGGCAGAGTTTTTCCTATCCACAAAACTTTACAGGATATTATTCCCAGTGGCAAAATCCTGAGAGGCCGCTGTTCGTTCCCAAGTCAGCAAAGAGAAAGTATCCCTTTTCTCAGTCAGAAATTGACAGATGGACTAAATGTCCTAAACTTGACGCATCCCTGTCCCAATATTCTAAGGACTCGGATCTATCCTTTGAGGACGCAGGTGTCCTCAAGGATGTGATGGATAAGAAAATTGATGTGCTTCTCAAAAAAGCTTGGGAATCGGCTGCCTTTGGTTTCATCCCAGGTATTTCAGCCACCTGTATTTCCCGAAACCTTAGAATTTGGATGGATAATCTTATTGATCAGATTTCTAAGGGTGCTCCGATTAAGGATTATGCGGCGTCCTTGCCGGTCGTCCTTAAAGCCGTCGTTTTTTTAGCGGATGCGGTTACGGAACTGATTCGGGTATCAGCTCGCACTACGGCTCTCGTTAACTCGGCTAGGAGAGCAGTGTGGCTGAAGACCTGGGAAGGGGACCAGACCTCAAAGAACAGATTATGTTCTATTCCATTTGAGGGTAGTCTCTTGTTTGGATCTGGTCTGGAAGAAGTATTATCCCGTTCAGCAGAAAAAGGGAAGCAGTTTCCTAACAAAGAAGATTTTCAAGGGAAAGAGACCGTTTGTTCCCAAGAAACAGGACTCTAACCTTCCAAAAAATAGGAATGTGCAGAGGAAGTGGTCCTTTCCCAAAGGGAAAGGAAAAGGGGGGTTCACTCTCGGAAAGACGGAGCCCCCCAAGCCGAGTAAATGACGATTTACCAGTTGGAGGGAGGCTAATTTATTTTCAAGTCGAATGGGAAAAGTTAAATCCCGATCCTTTTGTTTTTCAGATAATCAAGACGGGTTATAGTCTTCAGTTTTCAAGCCCCCCTCCACAAAGAAAATTTGTGAATCCAACTCCAAAGGACCCAGAAAAGGCCAGGGGTTTGGAGATGGAAATTTTGAAACTTTTAGAGAAGAAAGTTATAATTCCAGTACCCCAGGAGAGATTATTCCAGGGTTACTACTCCCATGTCTTTCTAGTAAAGAAGGCAAATGGGGAATTCAGGTTCATCCTGAATCTGAAATCTCTCAACCCATTCCTGACATACAAGAAGTTCAGGATGGAAAGCATTTATTCAGTGAGGGCCCTATTACAGGGCATGGAATATTTTGTGTCAATAGATCTTTCCGACGCATATCTGCACATTCCCATTTATTCCAGCCATCAGAGGTTTTTGAGGTTCGCAATCAGGTCTCAGGACCAGATTCGACATTTCCAATTTCAGGCCCTTCCCTTTGGGATAGCCTCGGCACCCCGAATATTTACAAAAATATTAGCAGAGTTTATGAAGATTTTCAGGATACAGGGAATAGCGATTGTCCCATACCTGGACGATCTCCTCCTGTTTGCAGAAACAGAGGCTCTGGCCAGAGCTCACAGAGATACAGTGATTTCCCTCCTATCCCAAGTGGGATGGTTAGTAAATTACAAGAAATCAGCCCTGAATCCAGCACAGGAGATTGTGTTTTTAGGATACAGGATAAATTCGATAGAAAGGAGGATCTACTTACCACCCGAAAAGATTGCAAAGATCCAGGGGGAAGTAGATCTGCTATGCACAAAAGAGTTCTCTTCGCCAGATCATGCGAGTTCTAGGATTGTTCTCAGCATCCATTCCAGCGGTCACCTGGGCCCAACACCACGGCAGAGATCTCCAGTCTCTGCTTTTGGCAAATTGGGACAGGTCCAAACTTTCCCTAGACTCACAGATAGCTATCCCAGAGGTAGTGAAGTCCAGTCTGGTCTGGTGGTTGGACTCTCAGAATCTAACCAAAGGACGTCTTTGGAGACAGGAGGAACCAATAAAGATCTTTACAGATGCAAGCTCTTGGGGATGGGGCGCAACGATGTTGGGCCATCATGCTCAGGGGCATTGGACGCAGCAAATTGCAAAGAAATCGTCCAACTTCAGAGAGTTACTGGCAGTGCAGAAAGCACTTCTATCTTTTCAATCCCTGATAGAAGGGAAGCACGTGTTAGTATTTTCCGACAATATCACGACGGTGGCTTATCTGGCAAAACAAAGAGGCACGAGATCAATCGAGCTCAGGCGCCTATGCTCAGAGACTCTGGACTGGATAGAACCTCAGGTTCTATCTTTGTCGGCGATCCACATAAAGGGGACTCTCAATGTAGAGGCAGATTTTTTAAGTCGTCATCAGGTGAATCAGTCAGAGTGGGAACTTCATCCGGAGGTTTTTCAGATGGTGATAAACAAATTCGGTATCCCAGAGGTAGATCTCTTTGCATCCCCGACGAATGCAAAGACGGACCAATTTTTCTCCCTGCACAGGTGCCAGAGATCTCTGGGGTTGGACGCCCTCAGCTTCCCTTGGGACTTCAACCTCTCCTATGCATTTCCTCCAACAGTACTGTTACCTCAGGTATTGGGGAAATTTCAAAGGGAGAGAGGGAACATGATCCTGATAGCTCCACTATGGCCGAAACGACCATGGTATGCGACCCTGCGGAGGTGGGCAGTGGCTCCGCCTTTTCTCCTGCCAGCTCGGCCAGATCTGCTAATCCAGGGCCCTCTCATCCACCCCAGGCCACAGTTATTCAGACTGGCCGCCTGGATCCTGAAAGGGTAATCTTGAGGAATAAGGGCCTTTCGGAGAAGGTAATTGACACTGTAATGAAATGTAGAAAGCCAGTAACTCAGAAGATATACCGAAAGGTTTGGAAGGTTTATCTAGCCTGGTGTGGAACTAGAA
Source organism: Hyperolius riggenbachi (assembly GCF_040937935.1). Classification (NCBI taxonomy): domain Eukaryota; kingdom Metazoa; phylum Chordata; class Amphibia; order Anura; family Hyperoliidae; genus Hyperolius; species Hyperolius riggenbachi. The sequence continues at coordinate 303,087,619 of NC_090648.1, forward strand.
CTAGAGATCAGAATTTGACTAGTTCAATTTTAGAGTTTCTTCAGGAAGGTGCAGACATGAAGTTGGCACTTAGTACCCTTAAGGTTCAATGTTCAGCACTTTCAATACTATTAGATAGGCATCTAGCGCAGGAAGAGTTGGTAAAGAATTTCTTCAAAGCACTACAGAGGTCTACACCAGTAAGACAGAAAGTATTTCCACAATGGGATTTATCCCTGGTCCTCAAGTGTTTAACAAAGGCACCCTTTGAACCCATTGAAGAGATTGAGATGAAATTCCTTACCTTGAAATTAGCATTTTTTGATCGCAATTACATCGGCTAGACGTATAAGTGATTTACAGGCGTTATCTATCAAAGATCCCTTTCTAATCATTTGCCCTGATAGTGTCAGGCTCAGGACTGATCCGGCCTATCTACCTAAGGTAGTCTCTGAGTTTCATAGGTCTCAGGACATTATTCTTCCTTCCTTTTGTGGCAACCCTTCGAGACAGAAGGAGGAAGAATTTCACTGTTTGGACGTAAAGAGATGTCTGCTAGTATACCTTTCGAGATCAAGAGAAATTAGAAAGTCAAGCAGCCTATTTATCTTATTTTCAGGGAAAAATAAGGGGCAGCAGGCATCCAGACAGACCATTGCTAGATGGATTAGACAGACCATATCTATAGCATATGAGTGTAGTAATTGTCCCTTACCACCTAATATTAAGGCTCATTCAACCCGTTCTCTATCTACATCCTGGGCGGAAAGAGCAGGAGCCACCATTCAACAAATTTGTCAAGCGGCAACATGGGCAAGTGCATCAACTTTTATCAAGCACTACAGAGTGGATGTACTGTCTCAACAAGATCAATCGTTTGGCAGAAAGGTGCTCCAGGCGGTGGTCCCTCCCTAGGTTAGTCTTTTTTTGCTATAAAGACTTTCTTGTTTATCTCTCAGGTTGTCCCGGATGACAATTAGAGAAAGACTCCTATTAGACCTACCGGTAATGGAGTTTCTGATTGTCATCCGGGACAAACATTATAACCCTTTCCCTATCTCGACTGCGCACCTTTCTTGTTACAGTTAAGATCACTGGGATCTAGTACATTCACCTTTTTTGGTGTTTTATGTCTTCCTTCATCTTGGTGTTTCTAGTCTTACATACTTTCAGACGCACTGAGGATGGAGGGTGGGCGGGGGCTTTTAATCTTCTTGGATTTGTGTTTCCACAGATCCGGGGCGGGACCGGATCTCAGGTTGTCCCGGATGACAATCAGAAACTCCATTACCGGTAGGTCTAATAGGAGTCTATTGTACTTTATCTTTATTGCCATACCATTAATTTCTGTTATACATTTATATGTCATCACTTTGCATTTAAAGTCATTGTGGCATTGTCATTTGTCTTTTTAGTGTCTGAGCAATACACCACCCCTTACTGAATACTTCCTTAATGATAAGTACCAAGATGAGTTAAACCTGGATAACCCTTTAGGAATGAGAGGAGAAATAGCCAAATCTTATGCTGAGCTTATCAAGCAAATGTGGTCAGGGAAATATAGCTATGTAACGCCAAGAGCATTCAAGGTCAGTATTCTGAAAAGTTTTTGATGTTGATTTTCTTATTTAACTTTGTGTTTATACCATGGAATATGTTGCTTGGGATGTACAAGATGTGGATATTACCTTCTAAAGTATACTTCACACATGGGAAAAACACTGTGACAAGCATTTTAACAAGAGTGCTAACTTTAAGCTGGTATTTACTGGACTTTTAGTTGGCACTGACCTGACACTTATAGTAGGACATTTAGCAAATCTAGCCAGCACTGAGCTTGTAGTGTGACCTTATAAATAACTATATAGTGTACATTGTCCTAGCACCTGAATGGGACATAGAAGCCTAAGGGCCCGTTTCCACTAGAACGAATCTGCATGCGTTTCCTGTATGCAGATTCGCATGGACAATACAAGTGGATGGGCCTGTTTCCACTTGTCAGGATTTCTGAGCGTTTTTTTGTGCAAAAAAATAAAATCTGCACGGTAGACCCCGCAGAATTTGCATACCATATACCGCTATGCGAATCGCATACAATATATTTAATAGCAAATTCGCGGGCGGTTTCGCATAAAATCAATGTAAAACCACACAGGCACTGACATTGTTAAATTTGCATACTTACTAACATATGCGAAATCGCCCGCGAATTCACGGTAAAATTTGCATACGCGTGCAAATTCGTTTTGCGTTTTCCATGACTAATTCGCACCGCACAAGTGGAAACGGGCCCTAAAGATTTAATATAACAGGATGCCATCACACAGACCTACCAGTTTATTTTTGCTCTACAAAGGAATAGGGCCTGAGCTGGGCTATGTGTAGAGCTGCTCTCGGGGCTGCAGGAGCGGCTGCCAGTCTGGTCTTCCCATTAGGCTGTAAGATCAGAGGGGATCCAATCAGGTAGCAGCTACAATGTGTCTCTTGCTACAGCCTGATTCTTTCAGAAGCTATTGGGAGAACAGCCAACCCACAAAAGGAATTCAAAAGCATGTCCAGGCACAATCCAGGGTGGGGGCAGACACGGTGGTACCAGTGTGCACACAGCTTCTTTTTGCTAGTGGCTGAATGTGTCTCTTTGACCTTTTCTGTTCATTTAGGCTAAGGCTCCATTTAGTCTTGTTTTGTATGTATTTTTCTTTCCTGAAAACTAAACTTTTAAATCAGACAAAATAGAAATGATGGGTAAACCTTCTGCAAAGACTCTCTCCTTTGCATCGGAACTTTTTTCTAAGAGGTCATATATTCAGCCAACATTTCTAGATTTTCTGGCAAACTTCTGTGCCTGCCGTGTTCTGAACAGACTGCCAAAGAAGAATCTCCCATAATGTTCAAAGACTTCTGAAATGTGTGATCTTTCAGGCTGTTGAAGATGTGTGTGTGTGTGTGTGTGGTGGCCTCCTTTGTTCCATCTTCATCCTGTGCTTCCGCTAAGGGAAATGATAATATTGCTGAGTTAGGGCCCTTTTCCACCAGCGCGTTTGCGCTGGCTGAATCGCAAAAACGCAAACCGCTAGCGATTTTACAATCGCTACGGTTTGCTTTTTAACATAGGAATCGCGGTAGGTCATTTCCACTACCGCGATTCGTTTTTTACTTGATCGCGATCGCGCCGCGGAGCGACTTTTGCCGCGATTTTGCTATGTAGTGCATAGCATAGCAAAATCGCGGCCGCGAACGTCGGGGAATCGCCGCTAATTGCGATTCAGCAATCGCTAGCGTTCAGCGTGAACGCTAGCGATTGCTAGTGGAAAAGGGCCCTTAGAGGATACTAACTTTTAGATACAGTTGTGTTAGACTTATTGAAGGGTTGTCTATAGTAAAGAAAATAAGGGTGACCAATTTAACTAACTATGTTCCTAGTTCAGCTTTTGATCTAGAGAATCATGGGCAGTTTATTAAGAGCCATGCATTCCACTGATAAAAATCTTAATTCACCCATGACAAAATGTATTGGGGTCTAAAGCAGATCAGAGCGTATGTACTCCAGCGCATGATAATTTAAACAAAATATCACAATCCTTTGTAATTTATCTGTTTAACAAAAAAAGCAGTGTATATGGTTCCAAAGCTTCACACTCTAAATTGTTTTTACGTGAGGTGGTTGGTCAAGCCATCTTGGCCAAGAATCTAGCATGTTTAGAGGTCACTTAATTATCCCGCATACTGGATTTTTAAGTGACAATCAGTGGCAAGGCAAGTCCAGTGTTCCCATTTCTACCCCACCTACATAAGCCACTCTGTCTCCCAAGACTGCTGGTCCTTGTCCCCTTTTCATAGACATGTAATGGCAACCTCGACTGTTGCCTAGAGACAAGTCTGTACAGCATTGTGACCTCTAATGTCATCTGTGGGTTGAGTTTGATACTGGCTGCCGCCACAAAAGAAGGGGAATATTGTCCACGTGTACTCACATTTTGTTTGACCTGTCACTTTTTTAAAGAGAAATTCCGACCAAGAATTTAACTTTATCCAAATTAGTAGCTGATACCCCCTTTTACATGAGAAATCTATTCCTTTTCACAAACAGACCATCAAGGGGCACTGTATGACAGATATTGTGGTGAACCCCCTCCCACAAGAAACTCTGAGAACCGTAGTACTCCCGGCAGTTTTCTGTCTGTGAACCTTGTTGCATTGTGGGGAATAGCTGTTTACAGCTGTTTCCAACTGCCAAAAAAGAATGCAGCAGCTACATCACCTGCCAACAGTAAAAATGTCACCATGTAATGTCAGAATGTAAATCAGGGATTTAAAAGATTTTACAACGGGCAAACACTGACTAAATCATTTATACAGAATTATTGTAAAAATTAAGCACTTTTTTTATTACATTATTTTCACTGGAGTTCCTCTTTAAAGAGCCTAGAAACCTTGCCCTGCAACGTTTGGAGTCCTGAAAGATCCAATAGAAAGAAAAGGACTTTGGGGAGCTTGGGAGTACCCTTTCTTGATCTTAAAAACAATCTCAGCTTCATGGCCATCTCAATAAAAAAAGTCTTGAATAAGAAATGTACCTGCTGAAACCTCTAGAGAAACAATACTCAAGTTTTTTTTCCATGTTATTACATTGCAGTGGATAATTTAAGCAAAACTAATACCTCCTCTTCTTTAGTCAGTTCTAAACACTGAGGCATATGGTCAAGTTCAAACTATGGTATGCTTCATAAGGGTGAGTTCTTCTGACAAATAGATAATGGCTGGTTCATGATTTAAAAAGTCAGATCGAAGACCAAAGAAGGAGAGTGAAAGATGCTGTTCCAATATAAATCCAAAAAAATAAATTCTTCCAAAAACATACTTGTATGTTAACTGGATACTTCCCATTCCTCCCCAATAATAAAAAAAAGGCCTTCAACTATGGTAGAGACATTAGACCAGTGTTTCTCAAACCTGTCCTTGTGACTCCCCAACGGTGCATGTTTTTCAGGCAGCCTCACCTATGCACAGGTGGGTTAATTAGTGTCTCAGCTACAAGGAATCCACTTATCTGAGACACTAATTACCTCACCTGTGCACAGATGAGGTTTCCTGCAACACATGCACCGTTAGGGAGTCACCAGGACAGGTTTGAGAAACACTGCATTAGACTGACCATGGTAGGGATTATATTTTAAAGGGTACCCGTAGCCAGAATAAGTAAGATAATTACCTCGGGAAGCATCAGGAAAGCCCCCCGACTATCCAATGCACCTCCTTTCCTGTGCTGGGACCCTCTTTACAATATTTGACAGTAATGTTGAACGTACGGCCCGCACTTGCATAGAAGCACAGAGCCGATCTGGCACCTGGGCAATGCGGCTATGCCCTGCACGGGGGGTGGGGGGGGAAATGCAACCATAAAGATATAAAAATGGTACCAGCTGTCAGCGATGGGCTTGTGGAGGATCGGGAAGATGCATTCTCCCCAGCTAGTTAGCATGAAAAAGTAGATGGGTGAGGCACAACAGGGAATGCAGGGCCAGCACAACTCTGCGTACAGCATAGGATGAGGCCGGCTAATGATAACCATGTGCTAATCAAAATTATCCAGGTGGAGCACCCCGGCTAAAAAAGGCCGGGGAGAACACTGGGGAAGTCTCTGGGGAATCCAATACATTGGTGTATCTAAATATCATTCCTGTGATATCAATCAACATGCTGCATTTTGTGTTATTACTTTTTTCTTGTAAGAAATTGTATGAAAACTGATACATCCAAAATCGTTGGTCCCCCTATTCATTTACCTCCATTTTTTTTCTAACAGACTCAGGTAGGACGCTTTGCACCTCAGTTTTCGGGATACCAACAGCAAGATTGCCAAGAATTACTTGCTTTCTTATTAGATGGCTTACATGAAGACTTAAATCGAATTAGAAAGAAGCCTTACATCCAACTAAAAGATGCAGAAGGCAGACCAGATGAGGTACTTGTCATCTCTGAATTCTTGTCCAGATCCTGCCTCTTATTGGTAGTGACAGTATTTTCCAGGCATTCTAGTGGATGTCTGTTCTCAGGTTTTATAGTAACAATTTTAGTGTCAGAGCTTTTAACATGATTTACTAGAGGAGATGAACAATCATGTTGTATTTTCATGTAGAGTCTTAACAATGTCATTTTATATTACAGGTAGTGGCTGAAGAAGCCTGGGAGAACCATATAAAACGGAATGACTCCATTATTGTTGATATATTTCATGGGCTGTTTAAGTCTACCTTAGTGTGTCCTGAATGTGCTAAAATTTCTGTTACATTTGATCCTTTTTGTTATTTAACACTTCCACTACCAATGAAAAAAGAGCGTACCCTGGAAGTATATCTTGTTAGAATGGATCCACTTTCCAAGCCTATGCAGGTAAAACTCAATGAATCTGCATAATTAAATCACACCTGGTCTAAATGTAATGAAGCATGTGTACATAGCTGACATAAAATTCCATCACTTGCACACAAAAATAATTGCCTTATTGTCACTGCCCCCCTTGAAGATCATTGCCTTAAAGGAAAGCTGAGGTGTGAATGAAATGGCGGCTGCCATATTGATTTCCTTGTAAAACAATTCCAGTTGCCTGGCAGTCTTGTTGATTTTCGGGCATAAATAGTGTCTGAGTCAATACCCTGGAACAAGCATATGGCTAATCCAGTAAAACCTGAGATCTCTGAGTCCGAGTACCTGATATGCATATTTTTGTTCTGGGTCCATTGCTAAGAGTATTGGAGACACAGGATAAGGACGACTACCACGCAACTGGTATGGTTTAAAAGGAAATAAATATGGCAGCCTCCATATCCCTCTCACCTCAAGTTCCCTTTAAATTAGTCCAATTTTCCGGTCCTGGACAGTTTGGCCTCTTTTAGTTGGAAGCCTGAACTGAGAGTTAGTCGGCATTTCAGCATCCTATCTGCTGTCCCTGAGCAGCATTCGGGTTAAATTAAAATGCAGCCAAACAGCAGCGTTTGTAACGCTATGCATGTCAGTGCTTGACAGGTCTTACTACGTGGCAGAGAATCACGACATGCCGCGTCTGAGCAAGCCTAGTGCTGGTGCATGAGAGCAGCTGACTGGTGAAGAACTCACTGCTTTCAGCTGCTCATATGAAAGAGGCCTTAGGCCCCATTCACACTTAGAAACGCAAAACGCCGGAGATATTTTTGCGGGAGTGATTTTTCCACGATTTCACGCGAAAAAAATCACTGAACACTGCATGATTTTGCCGCACTCGCGTTTAGCGCTTGTATACCACTGAAACGCGGTCGCCGGGAAATCGCCTAAAAATGGTGCAGGCGATTGGGCGATTTACGGCGATTAGCGCAAATTGCCTAAGAACATAGTGTTTCATTACGCTAGCGCTTTTAAAAAGCGCTAGCGTTTGAGCGTTTTGCCGAAATCACGGCAAAACGCTCTAGTGCTACTACCATACCTCCAGCTTGTGAAGCTTTTGATTGATTGTTGTCTGCATTAGGAAATAATACATTGACGCCTCTTTCACACCAAGACGTTGCGTTTTAGGGGACGTTAAGGTCGCATAACGTGCCCCTAACGCAACGCATGGTGGTGTTGAAGTTGGACGTCAGATTGAGCTGCGTTATGCAGCTCTTGGTGCGCCGTTTTTGTTCTATCTATAGTGATAGAACAGCTGCTCCAGGATAGTGATGGGAAGTCCGGATCTTTTCAAGGATTCGGATGATTCGAATCGGATCATTGAAAAGATCCGGATCTTTGAACCAAATCATTTGAATCATTTTACTAGGGAAGCAGACTGGTGGTGAAATGACTAACAGGACAGACTTTCCCTGCACTGTACATTCTGTATGTTCTTGTTTGTTCCAGACAGACATCCACTGTGAACTGAATCGTTCATTGTGATGATCCGGATGATTTGACTCACAAAAAAGATCCGGATCAAATGAACGATTCATTCATGATCTAGACAACACTAGGAGTCCAGGTTAGGTCACCACAGTGCAGTGAACATTAATTAGCCATGTGGCTAGTCACTGAGCATGTGCAAGAAGTCTAACGCAGCTAAAGCCCAGTATAACGCACAGCATGCTGCACTTTCATTCAATGTCCAGCGTTACAATGTAACTCGACGTGGGCACTCTGAACAGCACATTGATTTTTCATTACTGTGAGTTGGGCTGCGTTACAGGCTGCTGTAGCGTGGGACTTTAATGTCCCACTGTGAAAGCAGCCTAAGGCCTGAAACACACCAGAGGAGTTTTTCTGAGCGTTTTGAGTTTTTAAATCTGCTGCTAATGTTATCGTATGTGTCTGTGCACACTGGAGCAATGAGGTTTTGTAAAAAACCCCATAGCATTACATTGGGAAGAGCTTTTAGAGGTTTCAAAAGCTCTTCCCAATGTAATGCCATGGGTTTTTTTACAAAACCTCATTGCTCCAGTGTGCACAGACACATAGGATAACCTTAGCAGCAGATTTAAAAACTCAAAACGCTCAGAAAAACTCCTCTGGTGTGTTTCAGGCCTTATAGTTGAAAACCTGAAACTGAAATCAGCTTAATAAGCTGAATGCATGCATAAAGGGTGATAAGGATTGCTGTTTTCTTATGTGGTGTGTAGATTTAGCAATTCCTGTTTAAATTACCTGTGTGTACCAGAAGTTAGGCTTTGTTCACATCTGAAATCGAAATCGCTGACGCCAGCGATTTTCGGGTTTTTTGCGCTATTTTTTTTTTCCCCCTCTCGAGCATACCTGCGCACTTTGATTTTTTTTTATAAATCACTTTTCTAAGAGCTTTTGCAGAGCGGTTCTTTTTGACGTCAGTCAGGAAGTGAACTCTTTCACCCGGAAATTAATAAATACAATGTATTTATTCATGAATGCGATGGGGAAATCGCTATACAAAGCGCTTTTTCAAGTTCTTTGCGATTTCCCTATACCTTCCATTGAGGCAAATCGCCCCAAAAATGGTACAAGCAGATCTTTAGTGAGCGGATCGGAATCGAACCGCTCAGATGTGAACATTATTATAGGGATTCATTGCACAAGCGCTTTTAGGGCGCTTTTGAAAATCGCTGGTGCTTAAAAAAAGGCAGACGCCCTAGGTATGAACAAGCCCTACGTGTGTTTACACCATAGATTTCCTTTCCTCATCACTTAACCCAAATTTGACTTATTCAAACAAACTGTAAAAGCAAGAACCAATCACTGAAATACAGTTTTACAGTTGTTGTATTGTGTATGCACCTTTACTCTTTCTAATGGTCTCTCTTATTTCCAGCTGTTAGTGAGCATACCGACTAAAGATAGTGTAAATACTATTCAGAATCTTGGCTGCTGCTGGCTTTTGAAAGACGAAAAAAAAAAATGTAATTTACAAATGTCATTCCTATTGATCACCAATAGTGACTTCTCTTGTTTAACCTTTCCTCTGGGGCCTTGGGTCCTAAGATGCAGACAGTATGCACTGTGTTCTCTATATCATTAATGTGGTGCATAAAAGGCTATGTAGCATTATAAGACAGCTTAGTATATTCGTAGTTACTCATTGTTTGCCACACATCTAAAGACTGGCAATACTTGAGATAGGTGTTTCCTTATACTTATTTCAGATTTGAAACCGGGTAGCGGATCCATTTGCACTTGAATTTTAATGTTTACTTATTTGTATTTTTTTATTTCAGTATAAAGTAATTGTTCCAAAGATTGGAAACATTATGGACCTTTGTACAGCACTTTCAACGCTTTCAGATATCCCCCCAGAAAAGGTATTCTGTAGCTGTATATTTTTGTCTATCAACACATCCTGAATAAGTATGTGATTGTGATGGTCTTTATTCTGTTCTCTAGATGGTGGTCACAGATATTTACAACCATAGGTTTCACAGGATATTTGCTATGGATGAAAACTTGAGTAGCATTATGGAACGTGATGACATTTATGTGTAAGTTCTGTACGGTGTAGTTGGAAAATTGTTGGTTCCTGTGGACTCTAAATGCAGAATATCTAAAAACTTCAGGTTGACTTTGCACCATGTTCTGGTCTTCTAAAACATAAAAACGTAATTACTCCCAAGATTCGTAAGTTAGTTGAGAGCTGCCTAATTTGCAGCATTATTTTACTTTGTTTATGGATAAAGTCATGGATACCTTTGGACAGCTTACAACAGAGTTGCCCCGGGCATGTCCAGTGAGTTGCAAATAATGTTCTTCTTGATGCAGGATTATGCATACTCTATATGCAAATTTATGTGGCTTGCAAATGGACCAATCGATTCCCACCTTATCACAGATTAGTTGGTCCAATTTTGAACTGCATAAAGTTGCATGTATAATTTGACTAATCCTGTATCAATTCAGAATGATTTTTCATATCTCATTGACCGTCCCTAATAAAGAGAACATGATTCTAACTTTGGGTGTTGACATGTCTTAGGGTCAGTAGTACAATCGCATATCAAGGGCAAAGTGCCCACTGTTATAATTTAAGTAGGCCTTAGTTATTTGGACTGAGTTAGTCAAAAAGGCTTGATGAGCAGACCTGCCCTTTAAAGAGACACTGAAGCGAAAAAAAAATGATAATATTATGATTTGTATGTGTAGCACAGCTAAGAAATAAAACATTAAGATCAGATACATCAGTGTAATTGTTTCCAGTACAGGAAGAGTTGAGAAACTCCAGTTGTTATCTCTATGCAATCAAGCCATTAAGCTCTCCGACTAAGTTAGTCGTGGAGAGGGCTGTTATCTGACTTTTATTATCTCAACTGTTCCTGGACTATTTACTTTTCCTCTGCTAGAGGAGAGGTCATTACTTCACAGACTGCTCTGAAAGACTCATTTTGAATGCTGAGTGTTGTGTAATATGCACATATTATAGAATGATGCAATTTAAGAAAAAACACTATATACCTGGAAATAAAAGTATGAGAATATTTTCTTTGCTGCTAATCTTCTAGTAATTATTCATAGTACACAACCAATTCACTATATCATTTTTTTTTTCCGCTTCAGTGTCTCTTTAAGGGGATTTTCTCAGAGAGAAAATCTGCAGTTCTGTCAGCAGAGCTAGAACATACCAAGAAGCTGTTCTGAACAAGGCCGCAGGTCTCCGTGACCTGGGCATGGAACAATAAACATCAGCTATGTTTTGTAAATATCCACATTCCTGCATATAGGGCAAATGCCTCATTGATTATTAATCGAGTAGGTGTGTATGATGACACCACAAGTGGGTCCACTGATATAGGGGGTGGCGAAGATGATGTCATATTTAACTCTTTCATAGTCGGTATTAAACCCGGAGTGAGCGATGGAGAGGGCATTCTGCTTCTTCCTTCCACACTAGCTCGCAAGGCCGACTGGGACCTCTAAGTATGTTCTTCCTTTCTGTAATCTGATATAATGTCTGCTGTACATAGGTAGTCTAGATGTAACATAGAGTAGATACAAGAAGACCTGGGTATCTTCAGGAGGAATATACTCACGCAGCTGTAACGCAACATGGAAGTCTGCTTTGCCAGGAGATGATAAACTGTATCTATCTGTATTTTTGTTACTTGAATAAATAACGTAAACATTGAAGAAGCCTGAGAAAGTCTACCTCCTGTTTGCTGTGTGGAGAGTCAAGTGATCTCACAATCTGTGAGACGGTGGTGTCGAAGCAAGGTGATAAAGAACAGGTTCTAACACCCACCAATAGGTCCTGGGTAGGCAGCCTTCCTAACTGCTGTGGCCAGCAGCGTTAGTGGCTTCGGATGATAGATGACACCCAAGCTCCTCTGGCGGGCTTTTGTGTGCCAGTGACATCACTACGCATTTTTGCCGCATCCGTGCTTTCTTCAGTTCTGTAATATTAAAATAACCAGAATCTGTATTTTCAATGAACGATCAGTGCCAAGTATCTATCCACATTTAGATTTCAGTATCCTAAAACTAAGATATGATGCAATATAAAAATTACAAACAGCACCTACTTACATAAATCCTTTATCAATATTTACAGCCTGTTAGAGATAATGGCCCATGCTTTCTTAACTTTTATCAAGTTTTTTCTCACAGGAAATGTTTTCACATTTATCAGTAAAATACCTATTGGAAGTAAAATACAGCTTGGAAGAAAATATTCAAAAGAAGTTTGATGTTACCTTTCAGTACTTGATTGTTAATTTTTGATTCTTTCTTCCTTTAGATTTGAAACCTCTATAAACAGGACAGAGGACACAGAACAAGTTATAATACCTATTTATTTGCGTGAGAAATTTCGCCATACCAGTTACAGTCATCACCATGGTTCTACGTTGTTTGGTCAGCCCTTTCTTATGACTGTCCCTAGGAATATTACGGAAGATAAACTGTATAACCTACTTTTAGCAAGGATGTGGTATGTATTACCAAGAATATTATGCAACTCCTCAAAATGCAAATTAGCAGGAGTTGAGTATATGTGTAAATCACCTCCCTTCCCTCCCTTTTGTTCGACCCACAGATCTGCAGCTCAAAGTTGTGGAGTGGTTCCAACTGATATGTTCTGCTTTTGCACTCTCTCCATGCTATGGAACAATAGATAAACTCTGGAAATAATAGGATTCGTGAGAAGCAAGCACTAAACTGCAAATCCCATTAGATGTGAGCAGAATCAGATGTTTATAAATAGCGTGAATGGCGAATGTGTAGAAAGGTGGATAATCCCATTAACGCTTTAAAAATAAATGAGTCAGAATTTGTAATTTTGTGATTGTCTATGGAGAAATGTCAGACATTTTAGTAGATTGCAGAGCAGTGGGCAGCTAGCAGGAACAATCAGGTCCTGGGTGTTATTGGGTGAGCGCACAGAAGAGAATTTGATATGCGCTGCAGTTGCTTCTACAATTTACAGGTCTGTGCTTTGTTTACCTTCAAACATTAATATTAATGTTATGTTTGCGTATTTACAATTACAACTGTATACTATGACTAAAAGTTTGTTATAGCAAAAAATATTTTAGAAATGAAAAATAAGAATAGGGATTTATCTTGGAATGACTCGTAAGACAATTTGTTTTTCATGCCTACTGGTATCTTAGTCCTTAACGAATGTAAAATGTAAAAAAGTCATCAAAAGAAATGAGGCAAAAGACCCGATCAGGCCATTTTATTTTTGCTCTACTGACTACTCTCGTCAATGTTGTCTCTCTCTATCTATCTATCTATCTATCTATCTATCTATATATATATATATATATATATATATATATATATATATATATATATATATATATATATATATATATATTCATATATTCATACTACTTTTCCTGTCTGCCAAGACACCCAACGTGCACTTTAAATATGGTGGGGGGAGAGAGAGAGAACACCACTGCTCAGATGAAGCCTTACCGAGCAATGACAGCAGTCCACCTATGCTTTCATATTCTGAGTCACTGACATTGCTCCACTTTCCAGAGGATAAAAAAAAACAGAGAAAACAGGCTGGCTTTGTGGTGTGGAGGGAATGCACTCATCTTTGGAGCAGAAGGTTGGGAGTTCAAAACTTGTCACAAGAAGTGATTGTTTAGCCTATTTTATTTACCTAAGGTATTTCCCAGCACATTACATGCAATCACTGAGCCTGCATTAGAACGTCGGTTACAGCTTCGTCTAGGAGTGGGGAGAGAAGCTACATCAGCTGTTGGCGCAGCCCAAGTCAGCAGAGGGGGAGAACACGGTTCGCTAAGCAATAAACAAAATCTCTAAATGTGCTGTACATTTTTAAAGAGAATCTGTATTGTTAAAATCGCACAAAAGTAAACATACCAGTGTGTTAGGGGACATCTCCTATTACCCTCTGTCACAATTTCACCGCTCCCCGCCGCATTAAAAGTAGTCAAAAACCGTTTTAAAAAGTTTGTTTATAAACAAACAAAATGGCCACCAAAACAGGAAGTAGATTGATGTACAATATGTCCACACATAGAAAATACATCCATACACAAGCAGGCTGTATACAGCTTTCCTTTTGAATCTCAAAAGATCATTTGTGTGTTTACCTTCTGTCCCCTTCTTCTCTCATGCACTGAACATTACAGGCTTCGTGCAGACAGCTCTGCCTGTGTTTGTAATTCCTCAGTATGTGTCAGCCAGCTACTTTCACAGCCTAACAGAGGAGGATTTTTATCCAGCACTCTTCTATCACTTATAAGATAGCAGAGAAGCTGCTGGCTTATGTAAATAAAACACACACTGGAGTGTGCATAGAGGAACAGACCAGCACGGAAGAGTTGGCAGCCTTCCAGACACAGGCCGACAAGTCTGACAGGGGAAAGATACATTGATTTATTACAGAAATAGTGATAGCAGAAAGTGCTGCAGTGAGCCAGAACAGATTAGAATAGGTTTAGGAACTTGTAGGATGGTAGAAAAAACGTTGTAATTTTTGTTACAGAGTCACTTTAAACAAAGAAAACACTGCTTAATATCTGATGGCCTTCTTAGTAGGTACGTGCTATCGGGGTTATCCCAGTAGTCTGGTTTTCACTATAGTGCTCCTTTAAACATCACTGAAAATCTATGGTGCTTTATACAAGGTGTGTATGCAGGAAGGCACAAGAGTATCTTAAAATTGTAGGTGATCTAGAAGTAGTGAAAGACTCTTATCCAGTGACAAAAGACCTTTACATGCCAAAGGTTTTGTGCTTTTTTTTTTTTTCTTCTTTAATACTAACCTACGAGGGTATGGTATAAGGTGTCCAAATGATTATACATGCCAGAGTCACTATTCATATCTGTCCCATATTGTAAAGCTCTTGCAATACAAATGATCTCTGCATTAAAAATTCCTATTACAGCACCAGCTTACACATCTGCAAGGGTTTGGGTTTTTTTTTTTTAGCTACCCATGCGTATCTACCTCTCTGCCTGCACTGCCACCCAGCACTTTTACATTGCTTGCACAACCAGTCTGTTGTTATCCAAGGTAAGAGTAAACTGATGAGATAAACAATTGTATCTATCCTCCTCCTAAAAATTACTTTTTTTTTTTTTTTTTTTTTTAGATATCCCACAGTTTTATTTGATATTTAAATCATCTCTGCTCAATGACTCATGCATTGAAGAATACCAGAGCTCAATCTATGAATTATTGATTCTCTATCTCTTACCTGCTCTCAGAAGCCATTTACTGACAGAAAAGTGTTTTATAGCTGTAGTTCCTTATCTGGGTTACGCTATAGTCCGACCCAGTCCCGACCCGGACTGAAACTGTCACTTGCATACCTGATGTTCAACTTTCAGTCAAAGAAAGAAAAAAGGAACACAGCATAGTCATTTGTTTGCTTGGCACAATACATACACATGTCTATCTCATTATGTCACATGTCACCTCGGTTGTCCTTTAACCCATCTTCTCTCTCTGCACACAGACTCCGCATTAACCCTTTTCTTTTCCTGCACAACCACTTAGCATTTCTCCCTCTCCGCACTACTTTATAATGTCCCAAGAGGCACCTATTTGCTGTTGCACTTTTACTGAGTGGACATTCACTAACTGCAGAGTGTTGCTAGAGTCTGGCTTCTGGGCTTTGTACCCCTGATTCCAGCCACCAGAGACAAGTGGGAGCAGTGGATGATTATTTTTTTCTTGTTGCACTTACCAAGCATGTGTCTGGCTGCAGCTGAGAGTTTTATTAGAAGTGTTATTGCCAAGGAAGTGAAATTCCACCATTTTTGAGAAAAAGGCGGTCCCTTCAGTTCATAGGCATGGATGAACAGCAAACTGTATCGCAGCTTGCTTGTATGCATGCATGTAAAACATATATGTAGAATAATGATTCCACTGGGTTCCTAACAAACTGCTATTTGGAAGTGTCCAAGTTAGCTGCCAGCCAATGATTTGGTTCAGGGGCCCAGTTAACAACAAAATTGATAGGAGGGATGGAAGGTCTAATTTACCAAGAAAGGTTAGATAAACTGGGGTTATTTAGTCTAGAGAAAAGATGCCTTAGAGGGGATCTAATTAACATGTATAAATACATCAGAGGGCAATACAAAAGATGGGCGGATGAGCTGTTTGTCCCTAGGCCTTCTCAAAGGACTAGAGGACATGATCTGCGCATGGAGGAAAACCGTTTTAGCCATTTATTTAGGAAAGGGTTCTTTACAGTAAGAGTGATTAAGATGTGGAATGCATTGCCACAGGAAGTCGTTATGGCAAACTCTATACCTGCATTTAAAGGGGGCTCAGATGCTTTCCTTGCGTTGAAAGACATCCATGGCTACAATTACTAGGAATGCCCAATGATGTTGATCCAGGGATTTTATCTGATTGCCATCTGGAGTCGGGAAGGAATTTTTCCCTTTTGGGGCTAATTGGACCATGCCTTGTAAGGGTTTTTTCGCCTTCCTCTGGATCTACAGGGATATGTGAGGGAGCAGGCTGGGGTTGTACTTTGTTCTCTGATTGAACTCGATGGACGTATGTGTTTTTTCAACCCAAATAAATATGTAACTATGCAGAGACTAGTTCAGTTTAAGTTGTAGTTAGTGTTAAAGGCGATCAATAGCCTAACACGTGACTGTATTCTCATGTGATTGAATTGAAATAGTAATGTGCTAAAGTAATCTCACCTGCTGAAATGAAAATTGCTAAGTTAATGTCAATTTGTCTGTGTTTCACTTAAAGCTGCATGTTGACTGCAATCAAAGAAAAGAAATCCATCCCTGGAAAAACTTAGGCTTATTATATGGTTGCATTCAGTAAGGCACTTTAAAACAGTGGACAGAGCACATAGTCTTCAGAGCTTTGGGTCACTGACTTATAAATGACTTCTGTTTTACTCAGCCTCCAGTTTTGTTCCCATGTCTAATACTGTGGTGATCCCAAGGTTGCTCTGACACCCTTAGATGTTCTGATTCTAGCAACACTCAGGATTGAGTGCTTAAAAAAAAGAAAAATCAGTAATATATGCATCCATGATTTAATGGTTGTATGTCAGTACCTTTTTACTCTGCTTTCACAGCCGATATGTAAAAATCACAAATGATTGTGAAGAAAATGATGCACCTTTGCACTGCAGTAAGGAACACACTGTTAATGGGAATGGCCCCAATGGAATCCATGAAGAGGGCTCTCCAAGTAAGATTTGCTTTTTGAATAATAATTCTATTATTGTATTATGTGCATGAAATGTAAAAAGGGATAGTTCCCTCTCACCAGGTTTATCACCTCACAGTAGATGGAATAGAATACTTGGGCACACAACTGTTCTAATATAGAATTATGTGTTTGGAGTATCAGAATAACCAGACCTCTCTGCTACCAAAGCAGTAATGGTCCCCTAGAAACAGCCCAGCCTGCCGATGGCTAGTGTCTACAGACAGCTATTGACATGTAGGGCTTCCAAACCTTGTCACCTATCACCTACAGTACTTGTTTTGCAGAAAACCACAAACATGCACGGGTGAGGTTATTCATGTCTCAGCAGAGCTGATAACCTCTGTGAGTTTCCACAGAACATTGTTAGTAATGAGGACAGGGTTGGGAAGCCCTGATGTTGGTTAACAGTTCCAACAAACATCACCATTTGTGTGGATACATTAAGAATATACAGCATTTTCAGCTATAAAACTTTGCTACATTTGCCGTTTGTTGGATTCCCAGAGCTTTCACTGTATGCCCTCTGAATGTATTTTTCATTTTACACCTGTCAGAATGCCATTAGATCTAAAACTGGCTACACCGTCACTTCCTAGTCTAAAAATGTTGGCTGTGTAATTTGCTGGATATTGGAGATCAATCAACAGACTTTCCATCAAAATGCAAACCAGAAAAGTATATAGCAGTGCTGTCAACCACTTCCCTTTCCTGTCTTACCTCCCATAGGAGCTTTTTTCTGAACTATAGTGGGTGAGTAGGCTGCTCCCTTTCCTAGCACCTGCCTGACAGCTTGGAGCGCCGACTGTAGTTGTGTTTCAGTATCATCCATGCAGAGTTTCTATCCATTAACACTAGGTGGCAGTAGCCATGGTCAGAGCTCAGCAGTAACAAGCAGGCTCAGGGTGGGGGGTAAGTACCCTCTACATAACAGAACATAGCGCTTCTAGGAGGTAAGACAGCAGATAAGACTTAAAGGTGCCCACTAACGATCCAGTTGCATTGAACGATCAAGCTTCTGATCTGATAATTGCGATCAGAAACGAAACTATCTGAAATCATTGTTTGAGCCCATAAATGCTGTAAAAGTTATAACCAATCTGATCACTTCAGATATAATTGATCTGAAAAATGTATCGATGATCTCATTGTTTGTCGTCGATTGGTACCATTAACAGTATCCAATCTGATCGATGGGAGGGTTGATTGGAAGTTGAAATTGGATCATTATTTGGACATTTAGGTAACTTGATGGTGACAGCTATTCTTGCGAAGCGGTAAAAGCCACTTTGCACTTTATTATTTAGTATTTATATAGAGCCTACATCTTCCGCAGCGCTGTACAGAGTATATTGTCTTAGCACTTTTACTGTCCCTCAGTGGGGCTCACAATCTAATCTCTAGCATAGTCATATGTCTATGTATCATGTAGTGTAGTTATAGTGGCGTAGGACCAATTTAAGTTGGAAGCCAGGTAACTTCTCTGTATGTTTTTGGGATGTGGGAGGAAACTGGAGTGCCTGGAGAAAACCCACACATACACTGGAAGAACATACAAACTCTGTGCAGATAGTGCTCTGGCTTGGACATTATACTTCATGAGCAAAATGCAGTTTAATGTTATACCGTATATTCCGGCGTATAAGACGACCCCCCAACTTTTCCAGTTAAAATATAGAGTTTGGGATATACTCGCCATATAAGACTACACCTCTTCAACGCACACCAAATAAAATAAAAAAAAAAAAATAAAATCATGTACTGTATGTGGTACTGTTGAATTGGCCAACTCTCCCTCTCCTTAAGTGGATTGGTCAGCTCTCCTTGGCTACCTGTTTATCAGAGCGGTATGGAAGAATAGATCGCGCTGTGCCCATAAAACATGCCTCTTTCACCTGTCTGGCCCACCCTTGTATTCTATTTATCTCTTTCTCTGCCTCTCAGATCTCGTACATGTGCGCCTGCACCACTTCACTGCAGTCCTCAGCAGCACG
Source organism: Hyperolius riggenbachi (assembly GCF_040937935.1). NCBI lineage: Eukaryota > Metazoa > Chordata > Amphibia > Anura > Hyperoliidae > Hyperolius > Hyperolius riggenbachi. Next base: position 303,106,723 of record NC_090648.1, read on the forward strand.
ATCTGAGAGTCGGCAATAGGATAGGGCGTATCACCCGGCATCAATGACACCTGGCGTATAAGACTTCCCCCAACTTTTCTGACGATTTTCAAGGGTTAAAAAGTAATCTTATACGCCAGAATATACAGTAGTTGCAAAGGTCAAATTAGAATGTTTAACAGCAATTCCAAGGCATTATAAATAAGGGGTTAATGTTCTCTGCTGAACGGCTGGTAGTAAAGAAGCATTTTAAATGTGTGAGGCTATGTGACCATACTTTTTGACATTTTATGTAATCCCTCTGTTTTGATTCTAAGTGTCTGTCTTATCTCGCATAGCAGCATTTCATTGTAAGTTTATGTATACTTGTAAAGGACTGTTATGGATGGCATTGAAGTAAAACCGTAACTGTTTTGAAAGGTGAAATGGAAACTGATGAACCAGACGATGAGTCTAGCCAAGATCAAGAGCTTCCTTCAGAGAATGAGAACAGCCAGTCAGAAGACTCTGTTGGAGGAGATAATGACTCAGAAAATGGATTGTGCACTGAAGAAACATGCAAAGGGCAATCACTCACAGGGCAGAAAAAACGCTTGTTTACATTCCAGTTCACAAATTTAGGAAATGCAGACATCAGCTACATCAAAGATGACACTCGCTACATTCGATTTGATGATAGACAACTCAGGCTAGACGGTATGTTGAAGAATAGTTTGTGGCCCACATTTCTTGTGCAGAACTAACACGGCCATATTGCATATCCCATATTCCCTTTTTCATATAAATAAAAAGACATTCTAGAATGTCTGCACATTTGTGTCTGTGGGTACCTGGAAAGACAGCTTGACTAAAAAGTCTTAGAGGTTGAAAAGCCTTCTCATAACTGGTTTTCCCCCTGAGGTATGCTGGTGCTGGAGGCGTGCTCTTACCCCTCCCATCTTCATAGCTTAAGCATGAGCGTGATCAGAGCATTCATGTTTATGCCTGCAGCTCACTCAGGAGACATCATCAGATGCACAGATTCTGCCAACACATCCCTGCTTTCTTTCATGTCTGACTATCTCAACAAAACAGAATGGTCCTCAACTATCACAGTTGGCTTTCATGTGAATTGCATATATGGTCCCACAGCAGTTCATCACATTCACACATTCATTCTCCAGTTGTCGTTCGTGGAGTTTAATTGGATGCTGTGAGGAAAGCCGTTCTTTGAAAATAAGGGGCGTATGGTTGTTGGGCAGAAACTGACTACAGATTCCTTGTCAGTGGGATTACAGGATTCGGAACTGTAAGCTTCATGTGAGATAACTCGCTGTCAAGTAAATTTGTTTTACATGTGTAAATAATAGCTGGCATATTCAGTTCAATTTTGATAAACCATTAAATATCCTTGCTTACTTGTTTCCTAAGCTTTGATAATGAGGCAGATTATACTGCACTAAGGGCTCGTGAATGTGAACAGCATCCCAAAAGTTGAACCCATGTCTGGCTGAAATTGGCTCTTCCAGAATGGATCTCCCACATGATTCCTTTATAGTTTATAGAAACCTAAATACAGCTTCTGTAAAATGAACTCCAGGGATTTGACTTTCTAAATGCCATAGGATCTGAATAGATGAAGCAGCCAAGTGCTGCTGTAGTATACAGTTATAGTTGATATAATTTATATCCTTGGGTAGATGGGCCTTGGGTGCAGTATAGACACCCCTGTGCTTAAAATGTGATCTTTGTTTTAATACTTGGGAAAACATGGGCATCTGTTCAGAATGGGTCATAGTTACTGTCAGTTTTATTCCAGCTCCAGTAACATTCTTTCCTGCTGCTGTATATGAGTTTATCTGCTAGGATTTAGAAGGTCTGCTTCCTGTTCTGCGATGCATTAATATCACTGTATATCTAATATCTTCTCTTTCTCACTTTCAACTCAATTGCAACCTCATCTTATGTAAGTGGAAAGAATGAATGACTGAGCTTTCAAATTGTGTTTCTAGAAAGTTCATACCTTGCTTTGGACTGGGATCCCAAAATGAAGAAAAAATACTTTGATGAAAATACAGCAGAGGTAAGCAAGCTTTAGCCCTTGTAAAGGGTACAGTAAGTGAAAAAATATAAATACAGTATAAATACTTAACTCAGTAGTGGGAGCCTTTGGGTTGTCCAGAGGCTTCCCCAATCCTCCTCTTCCACACAGATCCACCGTGTGACCCTCTGAACATATTCAACAAGAGCTTGTTGAATATATTCTCTCGGCCTTGCTCCGTGTGCAAGCATGTCCACACAGTATAATCTGTGCCTGCGTAGTTGCATGGAGCCATTCGTACACAGGCGGGAGTGCAGCCAAGAAAAACAGGGTCTTGGCAAACAGCATTGGCATTGAGGAGGACTCGGGAATCTTCTGTAGTATCCAAAAGCTTCCCGCTACTTAGAGACTCTGTAACAACAAAAACCTCCCCTGGGGGGTACTCACCTCGGGTGGGGGAAGCCTCCGGATCCTAATGAGGCTTCCCACGCCGTCCTCTGTGTCACAGGGGTCTCGCTGCAGCCCTCCGAACAGCCGGCGACAGAGCCGACTGTAGCTTCAATATTTACCTTTGCTGGCTCCAGCGGGGGCGCTGTGGCGGCTTTCGGCACGGAAATAGACGGAAATACCCGATCTCCGTCGGGTCCGCTCTACTGCGCAGGCGCCGGAAACTTGCACCTGCGCAGTAGAGCAGACCCGACGGCGATCGGGTATTTCCGCCTACTTCGGAGCCGACAGCCGTCAGAGCGCCTGCGCAGGAGCCAGGAAGGTAAATATTACGTCACCGCTGCACGGAGGGCTGCATCGAGACCCCTGACAGATGGAGGATGGCATGGGAATCCTCATTAGGATCCGGAGGCTTCCCCCACCCGAGGTGAGTACCCCCCAGGGGACGTTTTGTCGTTACAGTTCCTCTTTAAGTGTCGACCTTTTTTTGGTGCCGATATTTGTTTTAACCCCTTCCCGACCACCTAATGCCGATAGACGTTGGGAAGGTAGCTCCTCCAGGACCGCTTAACGGGATCAGCATCAAGTCCTGGGGGCAGAGATTAGCGGGGATCGTGCGTTACGGAGCTCCGCTGCATAAACAACCTGTCAGCCGTGATCGTGGCTGGCAGGCTGTAAAATAAAAAAAAAAACAGCCAAACCAACTTGTATAGTGCTGCGATGTAGTGGAGCGCTGTATGGGGGTTAGCTCTGAGCAGTCCCCAGGAGAGCCTCACAAACAGATCGCTCTCATAGGCTGATGCCTATGAGATACGATCACACTAGCTCTCGTGGGTAGGAAGGGTGGGTGAAAAAAAAGACCTTTTTATTGTAAAAAATAGCCTGGTCACTAGAGGGTGTAAGCTTGTGGTCCTCAAGTGGTTAAAGTGGATCCGGGTAATTATATAATTGCCTTTCAGTGTACAGACTAGAAAATATGCACATTCTGGTGTTTGAAATCACACAGGTTTAGAGTGCAGTTTTTGTAAGGCGATAAGGTGTACTAGAAGGTTGCCCATGACTACATTCTCTACAAACCAGCTGAAGTTCTGCTTCACCACTGAATATACCCTGTCAATGATGGCTATATGTGAATCCTAGTATCCTATTCTATTATGTGGACAGGTACTTGATGATTTTTTTTTTTTTTAAATTCTTGTTTTTTTTCTTATAGTCAACTACATAAGGGGAACCTAAACTAACTTAAAAAAAAAAAGTTTCACTTACCTGGGGTTTCTACCAACCCCCTGCACCCGTCCTGTGCCCATGCCAGTACTCAAGGATACTCCGACCCCCGCCGTGGCTCACTTTCATTTTCCCCTGACTGAGCCAGGTGATGGCCACTGCACCTGCACGACGCTGGCCGTGCATCCTTGTTCGCACTTCCGGCAACAGGAGCAAGGGCACGCGGCCAGCCGCGCAGGCACAGTGGCCATCGACTTGCAAGTCGGCAAGGATGATATTAAGCCGCAGTGGGGGAAAGGAGAGTCGTTGAGTACCGGCACAGGACAGCTGCAGGGGGCTGGAAGAAGGCCTGGGTAAGTGATACTTTTAATATGTACTCTAAAAATTTTTTAAAAAAAGCATACCATTCTATTCATTATGTTCTCCTGGGCCCCTCTGGGCTGTTTCTGCCACTCCCTGCTGCGATCCTGGATTGTAATTGCCAGTTTTAGGCAGTGTTTACAAACAAAGGACATGGCTGCTAACCAGAGTGTGATAGGCTGGGAGGAGCTCGGTCTGTGACTCACGCGGAGCCTGCGGAGGGCGTGGAGAGGGTGTGTATAGCTTCTATCCTATCACAAACAGAGCAGCACATTCCTGCCTTAGTGCCTGAGCCCGACAAAGCCGTCAGAGGAAAGATTAGATTATACAGCCACTGTGCAACTAGGAAAGGCTGCAGTAAGACAGACCACATTAGAACAGGTATAGGAACTTATAGGATAGAAGAAATAAGGATGAAAATTTTGTTACAGAGTCTCTTTAAGAAAATAAAGTTAGGATCAGGCTATTAAAGAGAACCCGAGGTGGGATTTAATTATGTTAGTGGGGCACAGAGGCTGGTTGTGCACACTAACACCAGCCTCCGTTGCCCCATGGTATGCCTCCAGGACCCCCCTGCGTGCCACTATACCCCCCGCAGTGCTAGCGACACACAGCGCGTCGCCAGCGCAATGCTTAGCTATGTGCTGTCTGTTAGCGCCGCTCCCCCGCCTCCTCCATATTGGCGCTACCCGCCTGTGTCCCTTCCCTCCAATCAGTGGGAGGGAAGGGACGCGGGCAGGTAGCGCCGATACAGAGGAGGCGCGGGAGCGGCGCTAACAAACAGCACATAGGTAAACATTGTGCTGGCGACACGCTGTGTGTCGCTAGCACTGCGGGGGGTATAGCGGCGCGCAGGGGGGTCCTGGAGGCACACCATGGGGCAACGGAGGCTGGTGTTAGTGTGCACAACCAGCCTCTGTGCCCCACTAACATAATTAAATCCCACTTCGGGTTCTCTTTAAGCCTTACCAGTGTTCTTGTATTGACCTTGTATTAATGTATAATTATTATTTATTTATTTTTTACACTTTTTTTTTTTTTTACTGATCTAAATTAAACAGCTGGGCAACAAACATTACTCACAGATTTGTAATTTAGATTGGGCCTTACCAAATATGCCACTGATCCATCCATATAGTTAACCAGTAGTTATAAAGTAGCAAATGTAGAAATATGGGTTAACAGATCCAGTTGTTAGCATGTGCAGTCCACAAAAGTATTCTGTTTAACAAATCTGGCTCCAAAACACTGCACATATACCATATCCTATACAATAAAATGCAAGTGTCCCTGCATCATCAACTGAATGGTTGTGTGTCCCTGGCTTTTATGTACTGAGCAAGTGCGCAGCCAGGGCAGTTAGGACACAGGGCCGGTTATGACAGTTTGCGGTGTGTGGTTCACAGAGGTTCTCAAATGACAGCTTTTTCCAACTGCCAAGCAAGCAGCTCCCTGTGTGCATATACTTCAGACAGTGGTGGGGAACGAGCAAGCGGGATGCGTATGTGTGCGCATTGCGGGTGGGCAGCGGATGTGGCTTGGCGCCCGTTTTTTAACGGGCGGGCCTTTTACTAGTGAACTATAAAGTTCTCTTGTGTATCCTAAAAAAAAAGGTTTAAAGATAAAGAAAACCTGTACTGAAAATTAAAAGTCAAAATAACCGTACACAAGTCATACTTACCTGCTGTGTAGTCTATTCATCAATGTCTTTCTCCTCTCCTGTGTCCTGTTTGTCCACTGTGATCAATGGAATTCTCTGTCCTCCATTTTGAAAATGGCCATTACCCCATAACAGCTTCCTGGTCAGCACACAGTTAAACTGTAACATCGCCTACTTGAGCCATAGGGAAACATGGACACATCAGTTCTCCTCTCAGCTGTAACTGACAGCAACTGTTATATTTCAGTTCTGACAAAATATTGTCAGAACTGGAAGGGATTATTGTCAGAAGAAAATGGTGAGCTTCTGAGAGAAACTGATGGCAAGGTAACTATGTAATGTTCATTTGAAGTTACCTCATGTGTTTATTTTAAATAATTTTACTCAGTACAGGTTCTCTTTAAAGATATCTAATCAGGTACTGTAAAAAAAGAAACTTCAATTAGTTTACTTGAACTCAAGAACATTTTAGCAAGCAAAAGCTACCGTATGAGTTAAGTGTAATTTGTAATTTTACATATACCTTTTGTTTGCCTTTCAAGCTTTGTGCAAAAACTGACCAATATCGTGCTTTACTTTTGAAAACATTGGCCTTCAGTGGCAGACTCCTAAGAGGCAAAATTTCACTCTTGCTGCTTGGGAAGAAAAAGTCCCCATAGACATGAATCAACTTTGCCTCCTAAAATGTGGCAAACCGTGTGATGTGGTACTCTCGTTGTGCAACTTGAAAGAATGGAGTTTGTCACAGCTTCAAGTGAACCAGAGCTCAGCGTGATCTGGAGGCTGCAATATTTATTTCCTTTTAACCTCCTCAGCGGTATGGACGACTATACACGTCCATCACCGCCGGAGGTCGCCGCTCAGGCCCTGCTGGGCCGATTTGAGCGAAATAAAAAGCAGCACACGCAGCCGGCACTTTGCCAGCCGCGTGTGCTGCCTGCGGCGATCCGCCGCGAGCAGCGGCGAAAGAGGGTCCCCCCAGCCGCCCGAGCCCGGCCAGCGCTAAGGGCTGGATCGGAGGCGGCTGACGTCAGGACGTCGGCTGACGTCCATGACATCACTCCACTCGTCGCTATGGCGATGATGTAAGCAAAACAAGGAAGGCTGCTCATTGCGGCCTTCCTTGTTTATTCTGGGCGCCGGAGGCGATTGGAAGAACGCCTCCGGAGCGCCCTCTAGTGGGCTTTGATGCAGCCAACTTTCAGTTGGCTGCATGAAACAGTTTTTTTTTAATTAAAAAAAAACCCTCCCGCAGCCGCCCTGGCGATCTTAATAGACCGCCAGGGAGGTTAAGCAATACTAGTTGCCTGGCTGTTCTGCTGATCCTCACTCTTATTCTTTCAGCCATTGGCCTTAAACAAGCATGTTGCAGATCAGGTGTTTCTGACAATATTGTCAGATCTGACAAGATTAGCTGCATGCTTGTTTCTGGTGGTTTTCAGAGACTACTACAGCCACATAGATCAGCAGGACAGCCAGGCAACTGGTATTGTTTAAAAGGAAATATAGCAGCATCCATATCACTCTCACCTCTGGTTCACTTTCAGTTGCGAGAATTTTTTGATAAAGGTGCAGTGCACATCTCAATCATACAAACCTGTGCAATGCACTAAATTAAGGAATTTTGTGTTTTTTAAACGTTATTTACTTTGAGATACTTAAATTTGATCCAAATTAAAAATACAAGATTTCAGAAATAAAATCTATTTTCTGAATTATAATAATAAATAGCAGCCTTTTTTCAGCTGCATGATGACAAATATAACATTTTTTTACATTTATTGGAGGAACCCCTCCCTTCCTTTCAAATTGCCGGGATTTTTCCGGCAAACTGGTGGAGTAGGTGGTGTCCAGCAATGGCGGAATTGCTAATGGCTGCCCCCAGCTATGAAAAGAGAAGGGTGAAAAGCATGCACTGAAATGATCATAGGTTTGAAGGAGTGTTTATTTATCTTTGTATGTGTCAGAGTGGTGCAACTAAATATTTTTAATTAAAAAAATGTTTGGTTTGGGTCCGCTTTAAAGGACTTGCGAGGCCAAAAGCACTGAAAAAGTAAAGTACCTGCATGATGATTAAATGCACGGAGGACGCCATCCGCACCCTCCGTGCAGTTCCGCCGGGTCCCCTTAGTGAAATCGCCTCCCCCCCGTACCGGTCGGGCTCTCCTGCCACTCCTAATATGGCCACCGGAGCTGGTTCAGGGGGTTGGCCCTAGAGCTGCGCAGCCGCACTCGCGGCCATATTAGGAGTGGCAGGAGAGCCCGACCCGGCCTGTGGGGCCGTGATCGGGACGGGGGGCAATCTCACTAAGGCTACGGGCGGAACTGCACGGAGGGCGCAGATGGCGTCCTCCGTGCATTTAAACATCATGCAGGTACTTTACTTTTTTAGTGCTTTTGGCCTCGTAAGTCCTTTAAAGGGACTCCAAACAGTGCAGAAACTATGGAAAGATGCATATCATTTTAAAGCTCTTTTTCTCCTCTTTCCTATGATATATAAACCGCCACCGCCTCAAAGTCAGCAGCTTCATTCCACAGAAAAAGTTGCCCTGTGTAATGCAATGTAATTATGGAAAGATGGATATCATTTTAAAGCTCTCTTTCTCCTCTTTCTGGCGACACCTAAATCGTCGCCCTACGCCTTTTAGTTTTCTCTATTTTCGTGATCGAAATTGCGGCCGCTGCAATTTCAATCACGAAAATGGCGAAAACTAAAAGGCCTAGGGCGGCGGTTTATATATCATTGTAAAGAGGAGAAAGAGAGCTTTAAAATGATATGCATCTTCCCATAGTTTCTGCACTGCTCGGAGTCCCTTTTTAAGTTTACTTTCTTAAAGATGCCTCCTTTTTTTCCTTTTTAATGTGAACTGTCGTGACAAAAAGAGAGAACTGTGTATGTGCAGTCGCAAGCCTACTTTGATTTAGGCTGTCTTTTTTTCTTTTTTTTTTCTTTTTTTTTTTTTTTCTCACTGAAATGGTTTAGAATATAAGACTCTTAATGAAACTTACACAACAGTGTTACTCAAGCCTGACTGAATTGTAACCTCACTGATGGCTAATTACAGGATATGTGTGGCAGAAAAACTCTTTTGACTGCACAGAATAGATAAAAAGGTCTAAAGTTCAAGATGGGAGCTGTAAAACATAAAAAAAAAATCATCACTCGTTTGAAATAATAAAGACTTTAAACTTATATTTTTAGCTTTAAAATACAAAATGAGACTGAGATTTGTGGAACGTTCTGTTTAGTGGTAGGACTACTGGTACAAATGTTTATCTCATCAGTTTGTTTTCAGTTCAGGTTTGCCTTAAATTTAGACCTGTAATTGTTGTTCATATTCTGGACCAGCATATTGATTCTTAAAATATTTTAGGACTTTGAAAAACACGAGAGTGTGGATTTCACTCCTCAGAAAAAGTCATTCATGAAGTTAAAAGATTGCATTGAACTTTTTACAACCAAGGAAAAACTAGGTGCTGAAGACCCATGGTAAGTTCCAGCTGAATCGTTTAGGCAGAAATGTCAGAAAAGTTGAACATTTGTTGTTTTGGCTGTAGTCACTAACAATCTGGTACTTTCACCTTGTTGCATTTGGGAAAATTTTTTTTTTTTTTACTCAAAGCAAGTTCACTTTTGAAACTCAGAAAACAAGTTACACCTGCTGTAAAATTTAAAGAGAGTCTGAAGCGAGAATAAATCTCGCTTCAGACCTCATAGTCAGCAGGGGCATGTGTGCCCCTGCTAAAACGCCGCTATCTCGCAGCTAAACGGGGGTCCCTTACCCCCCGAAATCCCCTCCGAGCAGCGCATCCCCTCTTCCGGATTAAGGCAGGGCCGCAGCCCTGCCTCACGCGCATCTGTCAGCGCGTATCTCCGCCTCTCCCCCGCCCCTCTGTCTTCCTTCGCTGAGAGGGGCGGGGGAGAGGGCTGCAGCCGCTAGCCCTGCCTCAAGAGCAGCAAAATCTACGACCAAGTTGGTCGTAGATTTTGCAGCGGGGGAGTTGGGGGGGTCAGGGACCCTCGTTTAGCCGCGGGATAGCGGCGTTTTAGCTGGGGCACACATGCCCCTGCTGACTATGAGACAAGAAGCGAGATTTATTCTCGCTTCAGTGTCTCTTTAATATCAATGCATTTGTGATTTTCCATCTACCATGGATCTGTTTTTATAAACCCTTGCCTTTCAAAGAACCTGTCTTCGAATTACAGTTGTGCCTTCAGCCAAACTTGACCTACGAAGGTTGTACTTAAACTAGAATGCCACTTCATTGAAAACTGCTGCAAATGTATATCAGAGTACCACAAGACATTTCTGTAATTTAACCAGTTCACCCCATGGGGTTTTTTACCCTAACGGACAAGAGCAAATTTCACTTGTCAGTACTCCTCGCTTCTATTTACCAATAACTTTATTACTACTTATCACAACAAAATGATCTATACATTGTTCTTTTCGCCACCAAGTAGGCTTTCTGTGGGTAGTACATTTTGCTAAGAATTTTTTTTATCCTAAATGCATTTCAATGGGAAAAATAAGAAAAAAAAAATCGCAGTTTTCGGCCATTATAATTTTAAAATAAAATGTTCTTCTGTGGATAAAAAACACACATTTCATTTGCCCAGTTGTCCCGCTTATTAAACCATTTAAATTATGTCCCTATCACAATGTATGGTGACAATATATTAACAATTTCATATAAAGGACCACCGTCTCAAAGCACATACAAAAACAATTTAATTTCAGCCTTGGCTACATGAAAGTCGCACAACATGATTAAAATCACCCACAATTTAAAAACAATTGTACCTGGCCAGGATATGCGCGCTTAATCTAAAAGGGACAAGATCTGGTTTTATGCAGGGTGAAATCGCCCAGCCGCAGCCTATGCAAAAATCACCCTGCTACCACGATCTATTTGTCCTCAGCCACCACCTGAACACCGCTCACACAGTGTGATGATCCTACTTCCGGCTTCCCATAGCTAATGAGGCTAGTAGCTGCAGTACTGTGTAGCTTTTCTGACTTGACTGATGGTATTTGGCATAAGACTGACAATCCATACGATGGCATATGCTGACAGGGGGTCACAGTAAACAATTGAGCTTCCTCAACATGGCGATATCTTGAGGCTATCAGCCTATGATACTTGCGCACAGTAGTTGGTGAGCTCCAGCTCACAGGGCCCTCGATTTTCCGCAATGCATTGGATATCTCCGACTGTCTCTGCCGCTATATTGCAGTCCGCTTTCATCTGCTGAGGCCTCAGCGCGGCTTGTGTTTCCTTTCAACTCCTATGCTAGGAGCCAGATCAGTGTGTGTTGGCGTTCACAGGTGGGGACACCGCGCGAGCACTCCTGCGGTAGCCACGCCCACCGACGCGTTTCGCCCCGCCCACGGGGCTTTCTCAAGGTGTTGAGTGGCAGCAGCTCGTTCACTTCCCTTATTATACCATTTCCTCCCAGCTCACGCCCACTCAGCATCAACGCTGCAAAGACATGTTGTATACACAATACACCAGACGGAGGGAGGCTGGACTTCAGTGGGAAACACATCCTTACTTAAGTATTCACTCCACTATCCAACACATATCAGTAATTTCAGAGTGATCTATTTATTGTTGTATCGGCCTATGTACATAGGTATTTTTGGACCATTATTTTGCATTAAGCGTGCAAGGAAGTCATTGCTGGTGACAAGTTAATAGGGCACGCGTGCTTCCTAAGCAGCTAATAGCTTATAAGAAGTACACTAGGTTCAAGTCTGTATTTAAACCTTTTGGGACAAGGGTTCCCAATCGATAGATCCACATCTGCTCAATTTTATACAGTTCTTTTTCTATGTCACCCCCACGGAAGGGGATCTGTTGTTTCATAATTCCTTTGAACCTCAGGTCATCGGGTTTCCCCCCATGATACTCCATGAAATGTTTCCCCAATGGACTGTCAAGGTCCCCATTTCGGATATTTCCAATGTGATCTCCAATTCGTTTACTCAGACGATTTTTTGTCTTCCCTATATACAGAAGATTGCAAGGACATTTTATCGCATATACAACGCGTGTTGAGTTGCAATTGATGTTTGCTCTTATCTCAAACGTTTTTGAACCATCAAAGTTCGTGAATGTCCTGCTTCTGTCCACATACCCACAATTGACACACGATCCACAGGGGAACATTCCATCTCTCCTGGGATAGCTGCCCAACCATGTTGATGGCCGTGCGGACTGAAATTCTGACCTCACTAGATGGTCCTTCAGGTTCTTCGCCCTACGGGCCGTCATATATGGTCTTTCACCAATATTTTGTTTAATTTTGTCGTCAAGCATTAAAACATGCCAATGTTTTTGAAGGATTCTCTGTAGATCGTTCCAATGTGGACCATATCCAGTTACAAACCTTATTGGATCTTTCTTCTTACCGCCTGAGCTCTTTTTGCTGTGTTTTACAGACAATAGGGACCCCCTGTCCTTCTCACTCAGCTTCTCTATCGCTCCTTCCAGCACCCGTGAGGGATATCCTCGCATTTTAAATCTTTGTCTCAGCTCACAAACCTCCTGATTATAGTCGTCTTCCCTTGAGCAGTTACGCTTTATTCGGGTAAACTGGCCTCTTGGAATTGCTTTCTTTTGGGTTGGCAAATGGAAGCTAGAGTAGTGAAGCAAAGTGTTCCCTGCAGTGGGCTTACGAAAATTAAGAAGGAAAAACAGGCAAAGTTTCAGGAGGATGTAGCTAGTTGGAATCAGGGGGAATTTATTCAGTGTGAAAGAGGCAGACCGAGAAATCGGTCGATGAGTAGACATAGGTCCCGAAACCCCAGTCCACACTCTGCAGGACCCTCGGGGAACAACCCGTCAGGAAAATCGATTGTTTTTTTAGGACAAGAGTCAGAAACAGAAAACGAGGAAGACGAGGAAGAGGAGGAGGTAGTAGAACAAAGGGGATTCTGAGACAGGAGGAACAGAAGGGGAAGGGAAAGCAGAAGAAGGAGGTGGTAGAGAAGAGGGTGCAACCAGTAAGGAAACAGAATCGGTAGAGTCAAACAACGTCATGAACCTCTCCACACGTGAATTTGAGCCGGGGGTCTATTCGCTCCTGTCCCGTGGTCTAACTTTTGCTCCAGCTAGCAATGGTGACCCCTTTCAAGTATATAAAGATCTGTGTTTTTTTCTAAGAAGAGTTCAGCTTTCCCTCACATATGGTGGTGATAAGCATGCCGAGCAACCAGCAGATTTGGAGATCCCTAGATTAGATAGTTTAAGTGATCGTGAAGCTTTGAGAAATTTGGAAAGTTTGGTGGATGAGGGGGGCCCGGGGGAGCAATTGGGGACTGAATTGGACGCATCCATGACGGATGGTCCATCCAACCCATTACCCGTTGATGTAAAGGCTAAATCCAGATATATGCCACCATTGATGCACCGTTTGTCCACATTTAAGGAATTAGTGTGCAGGGACTTTGACAAACTACACTGGAGTCCCTACACTCATGAGAAAAATTTAACCACAGATGAGGAGCAGGCCCTTGAACTCTTAAAAGGGCTGCCGGAAATCACGATTAAACCCAGTGACAAAGGTGGTAATGTCGTTATACTGTCCACCGAGTATTATAGGCAGGAATGCCTGAGATTGTTGAGTGATGAAGAGACTTATGTAAGGTTGAGGACAGATCCCTTTCCTGCGCTTAAGGAGAAAGTCAATCAATTGATAGATGTAGGGCGTGCGAGGGGTGTCTTGTCAAAACAGGAACACGATTTTTGTCATGTCAATACATACCGCATCCCGGTGTTCTATACTATACCTAAAATACACAAACATGCCACGTTACCCCCCGGCCGCCCCATTGTCTCAGGCAATGAGGGTCCCCTGGAAAGACTCGGGAAATATCTGGACCTAAAGCTCAAGGGCATGGTTGAAAAATTACCATCATATGTGAGGGACACTGGCGATGCCCTGCAGGTATTAGATATGGTTAGGATGTCTAAAGATGACATTATAGCAAGTATTGATGTGGAATCACTTTATACTTCAATCCCAAATGAAGTTGGAATAGCAGCCGTGGCTTTCTTTTTGAAGGAGCACTTTCCAGAGGCTCGGGAACACAACCAGTTTGTATGTGAGGCTCTCGAACTAGTCCTCACGTACAATTGCTTTGCATTTGATGGGCGGTTCTACCGCCAGATCAGGGGCACGTCAATGGGGTCATCCTGTGCTCCGGCCTATGCGTGTCTCCACCTGGGCCTGTGGGAGCGGCGGGATGTGTATCCCCTGGACCTCTTCCGTAGTGGGGTGGCTCTCTGGCTTAGGTTCATTGATGACGTGCTCCTGGTCTGGCGGGGAACCGAAAAACAACTCTCACTGTTTGTGGAGGGGTTGCAATGTAACACGAGGAACATTAGATTAACTTATCAATGTGATAAAGATGCATTATCCTTCTTGGATTTACTGATCAAAAGGGATAATGGGAGGCTTGTGACGAGCACTTATCGTAAGCCCACTGCAGGGAACACTTTGCTTCACTACTCTAGCTTCCATTTGCCAACCCAAAAGAAAGCAATTCCAAGAGGCCAGTTTACCCGAATAAAGCGTAACTGCTCAAGGGAAGACGACTATAATCAGGAGGTTTGTGAGCTGAGACAAAGATTTAAAATGCGAGGATATCCCTCACGGGTGCTGGAAGGAGCGATAGAGAAGCTGAGTGAGAAGGACAGGGGGTCCCTATTGTCTGTAAAACACAGCAAAAAGAGCTCAGGCGGTAAGAAGAAAGATCCAGTAAGGTTTGTAACTGGATATGGTCCACATTGGAACGATCTACAGAGAATCCTTCAAAAACATTGGCATGTTTTAATGCTTGACGACAAAATTAAACAAAATATTGGTGAAAGACCATATATGACGGCCCGTAGGGCGAAGAACCTGAAGGACCATCTAGTGAGGTCAGAATTTCAGTCCGCACGGCCATCAACATGGTTGGGCAGCTATCCCAGGAGAGATGGAATGTTCCCCTGTGGATCGTGTGTCAATTGTGGGTATGTGGACAGAAGCAGGACATTCACGAACTTTGATGGTTCAAAAACGTTTGAGATAAGAGCAAACATCAATTGCAACTCAACACGCGTTGTATATGCGATAAAATGTCCTTGCAATCTTCTGTATATAGGGAAGACAAAAAATCGTCTGAGTAAACGAATTGGAGATCACATTGGAAATATCCGAAATGGGGACCTTGACAGTCCATTGGGGAAACATTTCATGGAGTATCATGGGGGGAAACCCGATGGCCTGAGGTTCAAAGGAATTATGAAACAACAGATCCCCTTCCGTGGGGGTGACATAGAAAAAGAACTGTATAAAATTGAGCAGATGTGGATCTATCGATTGGGAACCCTTGTCCCAAAAGGTTTAAATACAGACTTGAACCTAGTGTACTTCTTATAAGCTATTAGCTGCTTAGGAAGCACGCGTGCCCTATTAACTTGTCACCAGCAATGACTTCCTTGCACGCTTAATGCAAAATAATGGTCCAAAAATACCTATGTACATAGGCCGATACAACAATAAATAGATCACTCTGAAATTACTGATATGTGTTGGATAGTGGAGTGAATACTTAAGTAAGGATGTGTTTCCCACTGAAGTCCAGCCTCCCTCCGTCTGGTGTATTGTGTATACAACATGTCTTTGCAGCGTTGATGCTGAGTGGGCGTGAGCTGGGAGGAAATGGTATAATAAGGGAAGTGAACGAGCTGCTGCCACTCAACACCTTGAGAAAGCCCCGTGGGCGGGGCGAAACGCGTCGGTGGGCGTGGCTACCGCAGGAGTGCTCGCGCGGTGTCCCCACCTGTGAACGCCAACACACACTGATCTGGCTCCTAGCATAGGAGTTGAAAGGAAACACAAGCCGCGCTGAGGCCTCAGCAGATGAAAGCGGACTGCAATATAGCGGCAGAGACAGTCGGAGATATCCAATGCATTGCGGAAAATCGAGGGCCCTGTGAGCTGGAGCTCACCAACTACTGTGCGCAAGTATCATAGGCTGATAGCCTCAAGATATCGCCATGTTGAGGAAGCTCAATTGTTTACTGTGACCCCCTGTCAGCATATGCCATCGTATGGATTGTCAGGGCCCTTTTCCACCAGCGCGTTTGCGCTGGCTGAATCGCAAAAACGCAAACCGCTAGCGATTTTACAATCGCTACGGTTTGCTTTTTAACATAGGAATCGCGGTAGGTCATTTCCACTACCGCGATTCGTTTTTTACTTGATCGCGATCGCGCCGCGGAGCGACTTTTGCCGCGATTTTGCTATGTAGTGCATAGCATAGCAAAATCGCGGCCGCGAACGTCGGGGAATCGCCGCTAATTGCGATTCAGCAATCGCTAGCGTTCAGCGTGAACGCTAGCGATTGCTAGTGGAAAAGGGCCCTCTGTCTTATGCCAAATACCATCAGTCAAGTCAGAAAAGCTACACAGTACTGCAGCTACTAGCCTCATTAGCTATGGGAAGCCGGAAGTAGGATCATCACACTGTGTGAGCGGTGTTCAGGTGGTGGCTGAGGACAAATAGATCGTGGTAGCAGGGTGATTTTTGCATAGGCTGCGGCTGGGCGATTTCACCCTGCATAAAACCAGATCTTGTCCCTTTTAGATTAAGCGCGCATATCCTGGCCAGGTACAATTGTTTTTAAATTGTGGGTGATTTTAATCATGTTGTGCGACTTTCATGTAGCCAAGGCTGAAATTAAATTGTTTTTGTATGTGCTTTGAGACGGTGGTCCTTTATATGAAATTGTTGCTGAAATTGTATTAGACCACGGGCTCCTTGTTTACAAGTTGCACCTATTGACATTTAAAGGGGTGGCTCTCCTCACAAGGTTGTTTGTGTAAATCCGTGACAATATATTATTTGGAAATATAGGTGGTGTTTTTCTGTTTTTTTTTTGGGGGGGGGGGGGGGGGGTTCGTCCAGTGCATAATTACAAGCCCCTATGTAGTAAAGTAATAGTAATGTTCCATTATAAAATATAGATTAAAAAAGCTAAGTCCCTAAGGCAACTATTTATGTAATTTTTTTTACAAGTATTTTTTCTTTTTTTGGAGGGGGGGGGGGTGTGCATTGGAAGTGTAAGTTATTTATTTTATAAATATGAATTACATGTATGTGTATCTATGTGCCTGTATGTGTAGTTTAACTTTTTGGCCACTGGATGGCACTAGTGAACACACTCATTTTTTTACAGGAAGTGTTCACTTTTTTTTATACATTTTATGTAACTGATGGTTTCCTGTTTTTGTGAATGGACGTGGCTGCTGATCAGGGTCACATCGATTCATTGCAGGCATTGCGATTGGGTAGAGGACTGCTCGATCCTCTTCCCCAATCACAGTTCACTGTGTCCTGACATTTAACGGTGGCGGGGGGGGGGGCGCGCACATATGCAGAGTGGTGGCGGAAGCGAGCGACTTATTAAACCGTCCTGGAGCCGTTAACAGTCAAGCATGTCTTAGGCCTGGTGCACACCAGAGGAGTTCTTCTGAGCGTTTTGAGTTTTTGAAACCTCCTGCTAATGTTATCCTATGTGTCTATGCACACTGGAGCGACGAGGTTTTGTAAAAAAAAAAAAAAAACCCATAGCATTACATTGGGAAGAGCTTTTGAAACCTCTAGCGTTTCGGGAGCTTTTCTGGAGTGTCTCAGTCCTTAAAGTGGATAAAGAGCACCCTCAGTGTAAATTACACATTCAATCAATCCTCTTCTGATATAAAGTTATAACATTCTGCTTGGTATTTTCTTCTGAATCCCTCCCGGGGCCCCATGTACCCCGGCTTCTGGCATGTAGCCCTTCCCACTTGCAGAAAAGGGCCTTGGCGCTTTCCCCACTTGTGATTTTATTTAATATTGCATTGAGTCCCCTTAAAGGGATACTGTAGGGGGGTCGGGGGAAAATGAGCTGAACTTACCCGGGGCTTCTAATGGTCCCCCGCAGACATCCTGTGTTGGCGCAGCCACTCACCGATGCTCCGGCCCCGCCTCCGGTTCACTTTTGGAATTTCTGACTTTAAAGTCAGAAAACCACTGCGCCTGCACACCCGTGTCCTCGCTCCCGCTGATGTCACCAGGAGTGTACTGCGCAGACACAGACCATACTGGGCCTGCGCTGTGCGCTCTTGATGACATCAGCGGGATCGAGGACACGGCAACGCAGGCGCAGTGGTTTTCAGACTTTAAAGTCTGAAATTCCAGAAGTGAACCGGAGGCGGGGCCGGAGCATCGGTGAGTGGCTGCACCAACACAGGATGTCTGCGGGGGACCGTTAGAAGCCCCGGGTAAGTTCAACTCATTTTCCCCTGACCCCCCTACAGTATCCCTTTAAGTGAATGGGATGGGAATGGTAGAAAATATTGCCAGAGGCCTTAATCTTCTTGTCTGAAAATTTGACTTTAGACAAGTCACATTTTCAAGGAGTGATTATGGGGACCTGGAGGGAATGAGAGGAAAGAACAATTCAGATAGGTATGTGGATCCAGCATGAGCCTCTGTGCTTACCTTAGGTAACTTTGCCTTGGGACAGGTATACTTCAAATGCAGCCCTGGCAGTATTACCAACTCACAGAAATTCAGTTGGGAGAACAGAGTGTGAAATGCTTGTGATGGGAACTTAGCTATAGGCCATGACAAGTCTTCACATGTTTTTTTCCATGGATCTTTCAAAACAAAGTGCGAACAACGAAAAGTATTTAAAAATGAATTTCAATAATTGATAACAACCAACTTACGAGAAGTAAAACAAAAATAAAAAAACACAGGAATGAATTTAAATTTGTCGATTCCCCTTTACAAAGAAACTGGAACTTTTCTACCTTCCTCATTCTTTCATTCTACTAGTTTTGTGTGTGTGTATGTGTATGTATATATATATATATATATATATGTATATATATATATATATATATATATATATATATATATATATATATATATATATATATATATATATATATATATATACATACACACACATCCGTTTTCTTAGATACCTTTGTGCCCTGCCTTTTTACAGTCGGGTGGTGTAGACCTAAGCAACAGCAGCCCAACCTACAAAGCCTGCTATTGGCTATTCTGCTCTGCTTCTACACATGTGACCAGATTTTTAAAACAAGAAACCTCCTGTCCACATACAATTGGTATAATTTAGACAGTCTAAGTACTAAGCCATTAGGAGGTATATTTAGAACTATGCATCGAGTTGGGCTTTGTGTCATTGAATTATTTAACATAATATCTTGACATGTAACATTGCTTTCTTTTTTTTAAGGTATTGTCCGCACTGTAAAGAACATCAGCAAGCAACCAAAAAATTAGATCTGTGGTCCCTGCCTCCAGTTTTAGTGGTACATTTGAAACGTTTCTCCTACAGCAGATATATGAGGGATAAACTAGATACACTTGTTGATTTTCCTGTAAGGCAAGTAAACTAAAATTCTGACACTGTTAAAGTACAATAACCTTGTCTAGATCTACACTATATCGTTAACACTTAACTTTATTTACTTTGTAGCAATTTATTGTATGGTAATTAACATTTACATCTAACCAACTTCAGCAACTACTCCCTAATATCTTGCTAGGCTTTAGCCTCGTACATAGTACAAGGACTGTTGCCCAGCAGTGATCGGGACTTGATCCCTAAGAGCAGGGGTCAGGAACCTTTTTGGCTGAGAGCCATAAACGCCACATATGTTAAAATGTAATTCTGTGAGAGCCATACAATATGTTTCAAACTGGCACAGTGCACATGCGCAGCAGAGGGCTCATGTCCCTGTTGTCATGGTGATGTGTACACAGTTGATCCCACGGGCAGCAGACACGTCTTCAGCTTCTCTTTTTCTGCAACATCAACAATTTCCCCGAGAGCCAGAAGGAGAGATACTGACTAACAGCTTGTACAATTAGCTGACTGACTTGGGGGTTGATTCAATTTGTAGGACAAGATCCCCACATTTTGGCCCAATAGGCTGCCTGTCAAGTGTCAGACAGCCTATTGGCCCTATCAAAGTGCGGGGATCTCATCCTAAAAAGTCACTGGACCTGACGGGGTCCAGGGTGGGACAAATGGAGTGGCCCTTAGTTTTGGGGGTAGCACGAGTAAGTTAGTAGTACATTCTACAGCAGTATTATCCCTACTTTGAAAATGTTACTTGTGCTGTCACACTAAGCTGTGCTGCGTGCACAGTGTAGCTTAGTGAATCAACCCCTACTGATTTGTCTGAGACAGATGTAGCCATGAAAAGAGCTACATCTGCCTCCCAAGCCATAGGTTCCCTACCCCTGCCTTAGGGGAAAGTGCTGTTGCTATAGGGTGGAGGAGGAGGGCAGCTGGAACGGCGCTCAAAGAGCATCACAAAGCAGGCAGGATGAATGGGGAGAATAGCGTCCTCAGCTGAGTCAATCCGCTATGCGTTGGCAGAGTTTAATCTAGTGTGTGTGTATGGAGCTTTAGGTTAGAGAAGCTTTGGAAGATGCACGGTAAGACGTTTGCAGACCTTAAATCATGTAATAATCCACAGCACTTAATATGCACACAGTTTGACAGACTTTGATGCTTTGGCAGCTGCTGTCATTGGCTCTTCTAAGATTTTATACTAAGTTATACCTTGTACTTGGACAAATCTGCCCTGCAAAAAACTAAAAATCAAAGTCCTTATATTCAAGCAGTATGTACTCTGGTTCTTTGACCATTGACCACAGCACTGTATGACCTGAAGGGGAGGCACTCAGATAAGATAGGACAGATGGGGTGTGGTCTGTGTACATAAGGGGTATTGGCTGGTGACAGTAGAAGTACATCTTGGGTTCTTGTACAGGCTGTACATTTTTATCTGAAGAACACTTGTAGTTATATAGATTAGTATTAATGGTGTCTAGTACAGCAACTGCTTAGCTAGCTAACAATTGTCCAAAAAAAGTAATGAGATATCTAGCTGCACATTTGTGGTACAGATGTCTGTTGTCACAATGAAAATTTGCTTTACTTGCCAGTCTATAGTTGTGTATGTAACAGTAAAAAATGACTATTTTGAACCATTTATTTAGTATACTTTTTTCTTGCCAACAGTGATTTGGACATGTCTAAATTCCTCATTAATCCAAATGCAGGGCCTTGTCGCTACAATTTAATTGCTGTGTCAAACCATTATGGTGGAATGGGAGGTGGACATTGTAAGTAGTTTATTTTTATTATGGTTTGAATAGGGGAACAGTTCACAAAAATGAGATGTGCTGGGAATACACGGCTCGATTTTGAGCCATTAAAATGGCTCGATAGATAATTTCCGACATGTCCGATCTCCCGCCCGATCGTTTCACCGCTCGATTCCGGATTGAAGTGAATGGAAAAAGATTGACTGCGGAATTGAGCGGCAAAACGATCGAGCGGGAGAATCGAGAGGCAAAATCGAGCCGTGTATGCCCAGCATGAGCGGCAATATAGAATTTGAACTCCTAACAACTCTACTCCTACAGATCCTTGGAAGTCATTTAATGTAAAACCTGAAGTGAAAATAACTGCTGAGATAAACTATTTTATTCAGAGTTCTAATCATAAGTAGCATGTTTCTAGAATCCCATGATCTTATTTTGTATTTAACCCTCCTGGCGATACGCAGTTTCCGAGGCTGCATCCGCAGGAGGGATTTTTTGAAATAAAGTAGTTGTAGCACTAGGCTACCTACCAAGCTACCATTGTCCCCCAAGTCCCCCCGCACCCTTCTGATCACCCCCCCCCCCCCCCCCCCCCGATCGCTGCCGCTATAAGTTATCTAGCCGCGATCCCCCGAGAGAGCCGCAGCCTTTCTAATGAGCTTCAGTCGTCGCTATGGCGACGATCGGACATGTCTGACGTCATCGACGACATGACGTCATGCACAATCCCGATCCTCCCCATAGCGAAGCCTGGAGCTGATTGGAGAGGCTGCGTTATCGCGGGATTCGGGGGGTACGTATAACTGTGGCGATGGGAGCGGAGGGACATGGGACACAGGTAGCTAGCGACGTGCTAGCTACAAAGGCTAAAACAACTTTTATTTTTTTTAAAAAATCCCTCTCAGGGCAGAGAAATCCTCTGCGGCGGCTACCCCGAGTGTAGCTCGGGGTTACCGCCAGGAGAGTTAAAGGTTAACATCCACCTTTAGGTCACATTCACAGTGGGATGTTATTGTCCTGTGTTATAAAGTCATAACGTAGGTTAACGCACTGTAATGTTAAGCCTAGGTTTCGCAAATGTTGCGTTATGGTAACTCACTGCTTGCACTGCATTACCTCTAAACGCAGATGTTACCAGATACAGAGAGGCATACTTTTCATTGCCTGTATGCCACGGGACCTCAGCTTTAATGTACGTTACCACCTTTTTTTTTGTGTTGCATTGTAATGCTGCATTGCGACTTTAAGGTCGCATTACATCACAACGTCCCACTGTGAATATGCTTTTAAACATTTTACTTTGTCATGCGCTTGACAGCAGGTTTTTTCTTTTTTTTTTAATGCTGCTCAGCTGCCATACACACATTGAATACCTCATTCACCCATACTCATTTGTTAATTAACCTTAATTGTATGTGCCTTTTTCCTAATACTTTTCATCATATTGTGACAAAAAAATGAAAGGTTTGAGGTGAACGGTCATTGTTTTATGACTTGTTGCGTAATGAAAACTCTGTACACAATATTAAAGATAGGTCAGTGTATCAATTTGTGTTTTCAGGTAGTTCTCTTTTCATTAATACTCTGTACAATTGCACTTAGTTATGTTGCTTTCATTTACAGTATATGCTGCTGTATGTAACTCAGCAGAAAGGTTTGCATGTATGAAAACTGGTGTCAGTCTGTACATCAGGTGTTTCACATGAAGGGTAACGGGATATATGCCCATCCATGCTGCAGTTACATAAGCAAAGGTGTAGCATCATAGCCTAGGCTAAACATAACTGGGAGAGTGGGATTACCTACCAATGTATAGCAATATATAAACGTAGGAAGGGCTTCTGATGCTGAAACCAGCATCCTGAATGGCTCAACCAACAGTTCACATTTGTATACCATAGAAAGCCACAAATAGCATTATATATCATTACTATGAGTATTTTTTTTTATCCAGCATGTTGTGGTTTACATTATGTTGAAAGCCAAGACCCATATATTAAAGATTGATGTTTTAAGGTGAAATGAAAGTGATAATCTTATTACAGTGGCACTAGTCAAGGGGTTGAAGATATCATACAGCAAGAGAACAGTATGTTCTTGAAGATGATGCATTGAAAGCAGGAAGAATGGGCAAGCATACGGGTGTAAGGGACTTTGAGAAGGGCTACATTGGAATGTCTAGATGACTAGGTTAGGCCATCTGCCAAATAGTAGGTCTATTAGGTATCTAGGTATGTGGTTTACAGGGAACCTAAACTGAGGATTTGAATTTTTGCTTTTAAAATAATACCAGTTGCCTCACTCTCCTGCTGATCCTGGCTCTCTAATACTTTTAGCCACAGCCCCTCATCAAGCATGCAGATCAGGTGCTCTGACTAAAGTGAAACTGCATTATCCACATGCTTGTTTCAGGGTTGTGATTCAGCCACTACTATAGCCAAAGAGATCAGCAGGACTGCCAAGCAACTGGTATGATTTAACAGGAAACCTCCATATCCCTCTTAGTTAAGGTTCCCTTTAAGGAAGAATAACCTGTGACAGGGTTATGGGCATCCAAGGCTCACTTAAGCATATGGGGACCAAAGGCTAGCCCATCTGCTGTGATTCCACGAAAGAGCTACTGTAGCGCAAATTGCTAGAAAAAGTGAAAGAAGACCTCTCTATGCTGAACACAATAAAGTCGTTTGAATAACAACTTGCTGCATGGCTTGCTTCTTTCTGCTGCCAAAAGCGCCTACATTGATTACATGAGTGTCAGAACTATGCTGTGGAGCAGTAGAAGTGATAGGATGTCTTACATTTTCTTTGGCCTCCAAATTCTGCAGGTCTAAATCCAGACAAACGTGTGGAATGCAGACCGAGTTTAACCTATGGAGGCCCAATTTTGGACTTAACCTTTTGCCAGCCATTTTTATTTTTTTTTACGTGTGCCTCCCAGTACCTAATGCAGAGTTGCAAAGGAGGCACTTGATATTTACCTCCTCTGGACGCAGGCTCAGTTCTACTCTTAGCATGGTATAGATAGCTGCAGTACCCCCGCCCCGAGTTATTGTACACAAGATAACCGTTCAGGGCTGCTAAAAGACGTAAAGAACTACTATCAAAGAAACAGTTTTTTTGTAAAACCCACATACCTAAGCCGAGAATAATACGCTACTCCTGAAGAAGTGAATTATACAATGTCTTATTTTCGAAACGCATCGAGACATAGAGTATATCTCTGCCATTGTATATCTATTGCTATTAGAGTATATACAGACACTGATCCCAGTGTGACCCCACTTTAGTTTATATAGTGGGGGTCACTACTTGGGAACGAATCCCGTTCAAAAGCCCCCCATACAGGGGAGCAATTGAAAAATTGTATAAGGAATTGTTAATGTATGTAACACTGATTACTGTGATGGCTATATCAGCTTGTGTCTGTTCTATCATTTATGTGTTATAATAAAATGTATGTTTTAATTATTAGTGATCTGACTCAAAACTTGTCTCTATATCACTGAACACATTGAGAAGCTGGTTGTCCCCAAAAGCCCTATTTGCCCATATCAAGATTAGCATCTTATGAGGGCTAAAAGGGACATACCTATATGTAACTTTATTAGATATTATTTACCAGAACCAGATAATCTACACATTAGGCAGCTGGTTTCATGATTTTTAATAATTTGTGTATGGAATGGACATCAGTAAAGATATATTTTTAAGGTTTATTGTATATGATTTATTTGACTGTTAGATATTTATGCTGCATTTGCATCAATTAAGTATATTTTAAAAATGAATTGGTTGGAGGGGTAAATCTTCAGAACCTTGTGGTATTTTAATATCTTTTTCTCTCATAGATACAGCTTTTGCAAAAAATAAAGATGATGGGAAATGGTACTATTTTGATGACAGCAGTGTTTCCACAGCATCTGAGGACCAAATAGTGGTTAGTCTAAATAGTTATTTTCTTTTTAATGTTTTTTTTTTGTGTGTGTGTGTGTGTTTTTAAGACCAATTCTTTAATATACACACTTACTATTCCAAACAGTTATGGTGGCCAGATACTGTTCTATGCCTAGTCAATATACAGATATTGCTATGAAAGCCAGTGATTTTCTTATAATACTGAGTTGATGTAAATATTATGCTAATATATTCCGTTTGGAATTGGAACACTCATATGCATTTTGTTTATTTCCAAGCTGCATCATTTTTTTTTAAGATTTCCATTGATTTTGATTTATTAGCATCTCAATGACCATCTCCACCCTGCCTTCAAATAAACTAAATTTCTGCTACCTAGACAATTGAGCACTGCTAGATGGAATGTAAATTCATAAAAACAAATAAAATATGATAAAAATAAACTAAAGCTGAAACTCAGGTCAAAAAAAAGTACTTACCTAGAAAGGGGAAATATTAAATAAGAGCAGCTAGCCATAAGGTAATTGTTTGGGTTTTTTTGTTTGTTTTTTTTACAGCAGGGAAAGGTGGTACCACTTCCCAAAGCAGGCTGCATCTGAATGACTACCAAAATAGGTGTGCAGAGCCTAATTTTAGGCAGGGTACACATCTTGCATTCAAAACAGATGCACCAAATTACATGAATGAAGGATGTTGGCTTCCAAAAACAGTTTGCATGCAAAGTATTCCGTATTGGACCCTTCCACCATGATGAGGCCATCCTTTTATAAGGGACCCTAGCCACTAATTAGCATATGTATAAACTGGGAGCAGCTGGCCATAAAATGGTTTACATATTTTTTTTATTTTTTTTTATAGACCACAGGGGAGAGATGGCAGCACCTTGAGACGTGCTGTTGCCTCTCACAGCTGTCTAAAAGATAGCGGAGACAAGGCACATCTTTTTAGGTAGCTTCACAATTGCATAGGCAATGTAATGAGTGGCTTATTAGTGTGGTTTATCTATCTGGATATCCCCAAAACATGCACTATGGATCGGGAAATAAGGGCAGGTTTGAGAAGCCCTGAGTTAGAGAAGTAAAGTTGCATGAAAAATAAACACAAGTATAGATGTTTCTAGATTTCTCATTTCTGTATGTTTCCGGTTCTGAAATTAATGTTAATGTTTTTTTGCAGTCCAAAGCTGCATATGTGCTCTTCTATCAGCGGCAGGACACCATCAGCGGAACAGGTTTCTTTCCTCTGGACAGAGAAGTCAAACAAGGGGCTTTAGCTGCTACGGGAGTCCCAGGGGAGAGTGACGAGGAGTCAAATGACAATGAAAACGACATAGAGAATGAAAATTGTATGCATACCAATTAAAATAGACCTGTGATACTATGTAAAAAGTATACATAAATATAGAAATTACCAATAAGGAATATGGAATATCTGCCAAAAATGTATTTTCTATATTTCTTTTAATTTTTTTTATTTTTTTTATTTTTTTTGCTGCTCAAATAAAAAGGGGAATTCAGCTGGCAGAATGTAAAACAGTTTTGTCTGTTTGTCCTACCTTTTTATTATAGCGTTGCGTAAAAGGACAATGCAGTGAGAACTGTGATTATTAATTACAGATTTTGCAAGCTAAAAGTAATTCAGTTTTTTTTGTTTTTTTGCTTATTTATTTTGTATAGTGTTGTGTATTTTAAATCCTCAGTAGCAAAGATGTCTGTATCTTGCTTTTTCAAATAAAAGGCTAAGATAGAGAATTTTGGTTTCTACCAACCTGCTTAGCTCATGGGGATATGGTAATAGATACTGTGTGATCAGTTACCAGTTTAGTTTTCCAGACTTGATGGATTGATCACTAACCTGTAAAATATATAGATAAAAGTACTCTGAAATCAATGTAAAATGCTTAACATCTGAACAATTGTATTGGGTGCAATAACAAAGGTGTTTTAGCCTTTTGATATTCAATTTTTAAAACCTCATGGTTTACTTAATGCTGTGTAATAGGTTTGAATTTTCATAATGCTGTGTCAAAATAAGTTTTGATTGAATGTATATTCCCCCTGACAAATTCCTATTCTATTTGGTTAAAATGGGTGCATTCTTATAATCATCTGTTAGTCAAGCGTTTAACTTTGTGTTGTAAAGTTCTGCCCATTAAAAGATTTTATTTTGGGAGCTCTGAGCTCTCTAGTAATACTGTAAATGTAAAAGAAAAGGAAATTTATATAACGGCACCCAGTGCCAGTGACAATGACTGTGGTCTAATCTTAAAATATAGGATATTTTTTATTTTGTTTGCATTTTTAAGAAACCGTTTGACTTTATCTAAGATAGGTCTGTGGCATTTTGTGTGCTCCCTTTAAAAGTCACCATGGCCTTACAGCTCATCTCAAAGGGGTAAATGGTTCTAAAAGTAGAGAAATGACATTTGCATGTTCAGTTATCAGAACCTGTACTGTGTATATTGCATAAAAGCCTTGGATTTAATGTTGGTTAACTGCATACAAGGGTCCAGGATGCCAAAAAGAGAGAGAGAAAAAGAAATTAAACATCAAACATTTTGTAAAATTGATTATTTGCTGCTTTACCTGTGATCTTGTTTGAAGAATGTATTGTTGTTTTGTATACTGCCTATGAAAAACTCTGTATATTTTGGGACGCACTTTACATATCTACTACCTGAGGAGTTTCTTTACTGTCCCAGCAGAGGAAAGGAAAACGAAAACAAACAAACAAGGAAAAAAAAATAGTATAGCTTTTTTTTTTTTTCCATTTGAACCAATGTAATGAAAATACAATAGGTTTTAAATTGTGTATTGTAAATAAAAGTTCACTCTGTGAGTGCACATTTTTGGTAAATTATTTTATTTATACATTAGCATTACAAATATAAAATTAATGCATTTCACCAGGAGAAATGAGGGTATGGCTTTGCGTTCTCTTTTGGTATTAAAGCTGATGTGGTGTATCCTGGTTTTTTAAAGCTGCTTTTTTTTTCATTTTTTATTGTCAAATGTTTACCTTCTGCATGACGGAGGTAACAAGTTTGTCTGCACTTTAAGTTCACTTGGGTTTACATTTAAAATGTGCATGATTTATTTATTTATATATAAATTTCAATAAAGTTGTTGAAGGCCTTATATGGTTTGCTATCTCTTTTTTTTTTTTTTTAATATTTATAGCAAAATACACACTTTTTGTTTTACACTTGATGTTTTTGCAACAATCTCTTTATAAAGTGGTGTTATTGAACAGTTTTAAGCTACAGAGATTGTTTTTACATAAATCAGATCTTTTTAGTTATTAGGTCATATTCTGAATGGAATTACCGCACATACTTGAATATAAGTTGACCTCAATCTTAAAGTGGATTTTTTCGATGACTCAAGTATAAGCCTGTCCAGTAATGTTAATGGCTGAACTTGGAGACCAGGAAGGAGTTAATGACGGCACTACAGGATGTATTTTAGCCAATCCCCCCCCCCACCCTCCCTCTTCTCGGCCCCCAAGTCAGTCAATAACTCCTCCAGGCCCGCACAAGTAGCAATTAACCCACTGGTCTGTCCCCATACTCCCTATCAGTGTGGTTAGTGTTTGCATCCCCCTTTCTCACTCTTTTGGTGTGAACATTATGTACCCCCGCTCCCCCTTTTATTGGGGCCAGTATGTGCCCCCATGCTGCCCCTTTTTTGAGGCCAGTGTCCCCCCAATCCCTGAGCTACAGTGGCTGGAATTTTTGGTACCTCTCCCCCCTCCCTGCAGCACTAAAGTAGCCAGACAAATTGATCACCACCTAAAGGGGGGCTGCCTTTCTCTCTCTCTCTCCAAGTAAAATTCAGATTAAGGGCTGCAGTGGAAGCTAGTCACTCACCAAGCCAGTGCTGGGCACAGCGTTCTCCCTCATGCTGGACCAATGTCACATGACTTTGGGAGCGTGATTGGAGCTACAATAAAGCTTGCAGACTTTCCTGAAGGAAAGAGTGATGCATTTTACTTGCATATGGGGGATGGGGTAGAGAGAGGCAGCCCCCCTTTCAGTATCAGTTCAAAAATGTAGTCCTAAATTTCTTGACTTATAATCGAGAATATACAAACCTTGCAGCGCTGCAGAGTATGTCGCCACTATATAAATACTAAATAAAAATAATCTTATAACATTGTAGTGTTTCATTTCTTGTTAATCTTTTCATGTTTTTAGTTAAGGTGATGATGGCATTATACTCCTCACCTGTACTAACGTGATGGTGGTTCCAGGAAATAGAATCCTCTCCTTCAGCTGCTCTGCACAGTCATTTTTTTTTTTTGGAATACACCAAAAGGGCGAACATGTTTCAACCACTAATGCCACATCCCCTGGAAAACATTCCCACTCGTAGGTATAGTGTTAGAAATGCGTGTAAAGTAAGCTACAGTTTACAGGTGGATGTAAAATGAATTAATGTTGTGACCAAACAGCCATCCAAAACATGCAAGCTAAATAGCTGTATCTCACCATAAATAATTCTTAGCATGAGTGTTCAGTTGCTAGTCTCAACATTGTGATACTTCGTTGTTGGAGTGTTAGTGACGTCTGTACTATGTTTAGATACAAATTCAGATACTGTAACAATCTCACTGCAGCTGTTAAGTGTTACATGTTTATTTTCACAAAACACGTTTAGAAATCTGACTGCATTTTTTGGAAAAAAAGTAATCCATATGCCACCAGAGGGCACTGCTATATTATCTTGGTCAAAACATGCTGTCATTCACCAACAGAGGCCCTGCTGTAAAGTAAAATGAATAAAACAAAAAATGTGTGTTGAAGTTTAGTTGACCAATTCACCTCTGCACTCCTATACATGATGTAAACATATAAAGTTTATATTTATTTATTAGAGGTCTGTCATTGTAACAAAAAAAATCCCTGTTCAAATGAATCTATCATGATAGAATTACATGTCGTCATTATTGATGCGGATTTGACTAGTTTTGTAACTATTCTCATCCTTTAGCATAACCACTTGGAATCTGAGTAAAAATACAATAAATAAAGTTGTACAATAGTTAGAAATTTCAACCTGCATGCTTGGTTGAAACAGTGACTACCTGATCATGCACCTCCATTACTGTGCACCCATGCTATGCATTTGAGTGAACCTAACTTGCCTAATCTCCATGCTCCCCTCCAGTGACTGACTAATCTTTACTTTGTACTCATACTGTGCTGTGTGATCTGTTTTTCTTGTATTCCTGTATTGTCATATTGCTGTTTGTCACCCTAAATATTGTCTGTAACCTAAATTAATGCCCAGCGTTGCGTAATATGTTGGTGCTTTATAAATACAATAAATAATAATAATAATGACTGTCTTAAGCAGCTGCTGCTTCATGTGTAAGTGTATGTATCTGGCAGCAAACCTGATCTGGGAGCTACCAGAGACGTTCGTGCAGAAGCAGACTTGTTTGAGAAGTAATGATTCCCCAGCTTTTTCTACTGGACTGAGCAGACTTTATAATCTTCTAAAAGAGCTTGAATTGGCATGACGATGACCGCCTACATCTGCCTTAAGCAACTCTTTAGCTGCTTAACAAGCAGATTACTTGATGTATATTCCTGTTTCTTGTCTGCAATCCAGATTGGTGAATTACCATATTTTTTGGGCTATAAGACGCACTTTTTCTCGTCTAAAATTTGGGAGAAAAAGTGAATGCGTATTATAGTCCAAATGTACCGTGTCTGTTCCCCTGTGTCCTCCATCAGTGCCTGTCCCTGTGTGCTCCTCCTTGTCTGCCTTACTTCCTCAGGGTCTTCAGTCATCCCTCCATTCCTCTGATGTTGATGTCCGATTGTCCGTGTCCCCCTTTCTATGCCCGTCTCTGTCCCTGTGCCCTCCATGTCTGCCTCCCTGTATCTTCAGTCCAGTGTGTTGTGTCCTGTTACCCTTCCTATGCCATCTCTTTACCGATGCGCATGTCTTCAGTCCTCCCGTGTCCTCGTCCCTCCTGCCCGTGCCCCCCTTTCTATGCCATCCGATGCGCATACATGCCTAGCAGCCGGGTGCTCACCTGTCGGTGCCCCCTTTGTTTGCCATCTCTTTCCCAAAGCCATCCGCATCCAGCAGCCGCGTGCTTGCATCCGATGTAATGATGAAAGCTTTCAGAGAAAACCACCAATCAGGTGGGGGGGCGCTTCCCCAGATCGCCAATCAGAGCCCTCACTGCTCCCTGCTCGCTATTTAATAGGACACGATAGTCTCGACAGGACAAAGAAGGGAGCAGTGAGGGCTGTGATTGGCGTCCTGGGGCAGCGCCCCCCCCCCCACCTGATTGGTGGTTTGCTCTGAAAGCTTTCGTCATTACATCGGACGCAAGCACACGGCTGCTGGATGCGTATGGCTTCGGGAAGGAGATGGCAAAGAAAGGGGGCACAGACAGGAGGGACATGAATACGGGAGGACTTAAGACACAGTGGGATGCATAAGAAGTGAGCACCCGGCTGCTAGGCATGTATGCGCATCAGTACAGAGACTGCATAGGAAGGGAGACAGGACATCGAGGACAGGAGGGACATGAGGCAACACATGAGGACAGAAGCCACAGGGAGGCAAACATGGACAGAGATGGGCATAGGAAGGGAGACAGGACATTGAGGATAGGAGAGAGGAGGACGCAGGGAGACAGAAGATTCAGGGGAACAGTGAGGCAAACATTGAGAAGCACACCAGGGACAGAGACAAGGCAAAGGAAGGGGGACTTTGGAAGACAGGAGGGACAAGGACAAAGGGGTCGAAAGACACAGGGGAACAGACACAGGGAGGCAGACATGGATGGGTACATGAGGACAGAGACAAGGCATAGGATGGGGAATGAGAACATGGGGACACTGAACAAAGGGAGACGGGACACAAGAGGTACAAGGAGGGCACAAGGGGGACATAATAATTGGGGGGAGAAGGTCCATAAGATGCCCCTGCAACATGGACGCACCAAGTTTAGTATTTTTTTTCCTTGTTTTTTACCCTCTAAACCTAGGTGCGTGTTATGGTCAGGAGCGTCTTATAGTCCGAAAAATACGGAATAATCTATCCCACACATTTCAATTGCGATCGTTCAGTGGTACTTTGGATTCTGTAAAACAAACACTTAACTGGAATCTGAAGAATGATCATTTTCAATCTGATGCAATGGGCCTGATTCAATTCACTTTGGCCCATATGCAATTCCACTTTTCTCCTATGTTTTCTCCTAGGAGATAATTTTTCATCTTCTATTTAAAATCATTTTCCAGCACTTTTCAACTGAAAAAGTACTGAGAAGTGCAAAAGTACTATCAAAATTATGTTGAGTATTTTCTTGCTTGCTGGTGGCTTAAAAGGCATTTTATTGATAAATTAAATATCACCTAGGAGAAAACACAGGTGAAAAAGTGAATTGCATATGGGCCTTTTTCTCCTAAGTTTTCTCCTAGGAGATAATTTTTCATCTTCTGTTCAAAATATCTTTTGCAATTGAAAAAAATACCAAAAAATAGGTGAAAAAGTACTGTCAAAATTATCCTGAGTGTTTTCTTGCTTGCTGGTGGCTTAGAAGGCATTTTATTTATAACTAGTCTACCTATGCCCGTTTTAAAAACGGGCTCTAGGTAGTGATACTGCCGTCACTGCATGTTAGTGTGCATGCGCGCATCCGTCCGCCGCACGGCCCGCCCTCCTGTCCCAACGGTTGACTACTGCGCACATGTGCAGTACAAAAAAAAAAACACGGACACACAGACGGAAAGAGGTTGACGCAGGGACAGTTCGATTTTATTATAGAGGATGTAAAAATATCACTTGGGAATAAAAATGTATTGGATTGGGCCCATTATGGAAGGGGATATGGAGAATACTTTGAGGTGTCACATCCAGTGCTGCAGTGATGTAGCACAGAAGTGTGACGTATATCCTCACTCATCACCATCCACTGCAGACAACTTCAGTTAGCTGGGAATACGCCAGACATGCAGCATGTAAAATAATCTGCAGGCTTTAGTGCAGGAAAAGAACTGCTGCATCTGCATGAGCACAGCCGCACCTGCACAAGTGGCTCCAGCTTTCTGCACAGGTGTGGCTGTACTCACAGGTGCAGTACGGCCACAGGCATGCTTGAAGAGGAGCACTGACCTACCCAGATATCTAAATTGTTGGGAATCGGGGGGGGGGGTTTACTCATGAGATCGTCAATGGGGGGGGGGGGGCGGAGGATGCTTTAGGAAAGCTCTACAGGATCTTGATTAAGCCTCTTAGGTTAGGTAGGTATTTCCTTTTTGACCCAAGCTTTGGCTCAGGTACGCTTAAATAGTCAATCTGTTGCAGATCGTTAAGGACTGGTTCAGATGGACAGTTGGGGAGAAGTGTGGTTACTAGGCATGAGCTCTACAGTTCGAAATCTGAATTCAGAGCTTTTAAACTTGCAGCACAATATGAATGTTATTTGTGTTTGTCTTGTAACTAATGTGAAAATGTCCTTTCAGCAAATATATTTTTTTCCATCCAAAATGTTGTAACATTTCAAAACCTAGTTAAATCTTTGCAGCACAATCCTTCTAGAAGATGGACAGGATTTTAAAAAATCTATTTTCAGAGGAGCACTAAATGGCTTGTGGTCCAGCTCCCAGGACTAGGTATGGTTGATGATATGCGAATAATTCAGAGATGCAGGATTATGCAAATAGCATATGCAGCTTGAAAACAGACCACACATATTCCACCTTGGAAGACTTCAATCCGTGCATTTTCAGGCTGCATACAGAATGTCCAGACTCCTGCATCAACCCAAATGATTTGCATCTTGTTGACCATCCCTACCCAGGACCTCTATTGATACAGCTATTTCCAGATCACGTTGAGACAAGACACAGAACATTTATATAGCGCTTTTCTCCTGGTGGACTCAAAGCGCCATAGCTGCAGCCACTAGAACGCGCTCTTTAGGCAGTAGCAGTGTTAGGGAGAATTGCCTAAGGTCTCCTACTGAATATGTGCTAGCTTACTGAACAGGCAGAGCCCAGATTCGAACTCTGGTCTCCTGTGTCAGAGGCAGAGCCCTTAACCATTACACCACACAGCTACTTTGAGGTAGTTACAGTCCATAATCACGAGCACTGGGTATTTTGTGCCGCTTACTGATATTTACTGTGAACTCGGGTAAGTAACAACTGATTCCCAAAGTATCCTGAGACCTGTACCACAAAGTCCATCTACAATCCAGAGCTCTGCTACTTGCAACTCTGCACTGTGATATTACAAGAGGTGCTCTCAGTGGCGTAGCTATGGAGCTATGGGCCCCAGTGCAAGTTTTACATGGGGCCCCCCAAGCACTCTATACATAACAACAATTGACACGACGCACCAAAACCTGCCAATGGCAACTACAGTGTTA
The DNA here is from genome assembly GCF_040937935.1 of Hyperolius riggenbachi. NCBI lineage: Eukaryota > Metazoa > Chordata > Amphibia > Anura > Hyperoliidae > Hyperolius > Hyperolius riggenbachi. Next base: position 303,140,923 of record NC_090648.1, read on the forward strand.
GAGGTGCAAGAAGGGGATGGGGAGCAGTTTGTTAATGATTACCACTATTCAAAGTATCTATAGAAGTGATTATTGCCACCACAGGTCCAATAAACAGCTAATACTTTGGTTGAGGAAGGGCCTCACGGGGCTCATCTGGCCCAAGGGCCCCGATGCGGTCGCTACCTCTGCAACCCCTATTGCTATGCCCCTGGGTGCTCTAGAAAAAGAACAGTCTTGATTGGCCATATGTGGGGTTGCAAAGGCTGTATCCTTTTGTATTGAGAGTGCTTTCTTCCTCTTCCTGTTTCTCCAGCCGGCTCCGCCCTGTTAAGGGTTTATCGAACCCCTCAGCAGAGCATGAAATTATAAAGGCAAAAAAGTCAGTTATTTATCAGTATCCAATATCTTGTATAACAACCAAACATTTGTGAAGCACTTTTCTCCCGTAGCACTCAAAGCGCAAAAGCTTGTCTCAGATCAGTAGTAGTGGTGCGTACAGGGGGAAAAGTTATGTGATCATAAATGCCAGACTAAACGGGTGGCTTTTCAGTTTTGATTTAAACGTGTCCAGGGTTGAAGCTGACTTGATCTGGCTCCAAAGGTTTTTAGTTGAACTCTGGGGGTGGTCAAGTTATTGGATCTGAGGTTGTGGGAGGTGTGGCGCAGTTGCAACAAATCCTTCAGGTATCCTGGGCCAGGTCATGTAGGGATTTGAATGTTAGCATGCCAGTTTTGACGAGGATTCTCCATTCTACGGGTAGCCAGTGTAGTGAGCAAAGGATTGGTGTTATGTAGCAATGGTGGGTTGGCTTGTTAATAGTCTTGCGACATCATTCTGTACTAGCTGCAGGGGGTGTAGGTCTTTATTTGGAAGGCCTGCATAGAGGGCATTGCAATTGTCTAGCCTGTATCAGAACATCCAAAAAGAATCTTCACTCGAAAAGGCAAAAAGCAAGGTCAGTTATGTGCTGAATGCCACTACAAAATGGAGATAAATGTTCCCGATTGGGATACAGACAGCAGTAAAAATTTGACAGGGGCTCTAACCCTTGCCTGTGTTATCCAAAACAAAAACAAACGAAAGAATATAAAGCTGGAGATTCTCCTAGCTATTAATGCACTGTGCAAGAATGCTGATAACTAAAAATAAATGTTCCCACAAAACAACAGTACATAGTTGCAGGTGGACATCTGGATTTTTTCATTTTGAATAATTCCTGTCCCATATTACCTTTAAACATCACTTAACCTTTTATTGTGATATAAAACAGTGACTTTACTCATGGGTAGCAAGGGGTTACAGAAACATTCCCAGAATAAATGTGTGGAAGCAAATGATAACCTGAAGGAGCTGACAGTGGATGGACAAGTTTTATCTCCTGCCAGATGGCACATTATTCTAAAAGGTGATTGGGATAAATCTATTTTGGTAAGTCCCATTCTATTTAAAGTAAGCAGAAGTCATTCATTTCTCTTAACACACCAAAGTTAAACCATGCCTGGTTTCCATGTGACTGAATGATTACTTGTCTCAGGTTCACGTTGACAGCGGACAATGAGGAGGTGACACACAACATTGTAAGAAGTAATACTATATGGAATTAAATATGAAAGATATGTACAGTATATATATATATAATTTCTTAAATGTAATGCATTTATGCGATGGCACACATTGGTTTTAATTTTAATTGATCTGTGCTGGGTGGGCTCTTCAGCCCGCAGCACAGATCGGGTAATAGGCAGGGCGATCAGACTCCCCCCCCCCCCCCCCTTTTTTCCCCACTAGGGGATGTCCTGCTGGGGGGTCTGATCGCCGCCGCTGCCTTGTGCCTTGCGGGGGCTCCTCAAAGCCCCCCTCCGCAGCGCTATTCCGCCCTCCCTCTCCTCATTACTGTGGGCGGTACAGGACGGCGATCCGTCCTGTACCACCTCTGATAGGCTTTAGCCTATCAGACGGCGGCGATCCCCGGCCAGTCAGAGGCCGGGGATCGCCAATCTCCTTTACGGCTGTGACAGCAGCGCCGTGCGACGTAAACACCTGGGATTTCTTCATACATTACGTTACATTTCACCTGCGAGCTGCGATCGGAGTCTCGCAGGCTGTTCACGGAGACTCCCTCCGTGAACTGACAAGGCACTTTTGACGATTATCTGCTTAAGATTGGGTGGCTGTCGGAACGCTAGGAGGGGGAGGTTCAGGGAATATCTTTTTCAGTCTTTGATCCATGTGTAGAACAGGATGAAGTTCTTTTGCAATCTTTCTTAAGATTTCCAGGCGTGGGTTATAGGTGACCACCAGTGGGACACTGCTCTCTTCCTGGTTCTGCTTGTACTCCAGGAGGTTGAGTCCTTGGGATGTTTTTAGCTTTCTTGATTTGGGTCTCAGCCATTAGAGGATTGTATCCCTGTTTAATTAAAATTCTTCTTCAGGTAACCCAGGTGTTTCTCTCTGTCAGAACAGATCCGATTGCATCTTATTGCCTGGTTGTAAATTATGGAATTCTTTATATGTTTGGGGTGGTATGAGGTATGTGGGACGATCCGTCTGTTTGCGGTACATGGACGTTTGTAGGCTGTTCTCTCTGATGTATATGGTGGTGTCAAGAAAGTTCATCTCCCTGTGAGAGTAGCTCCTTTTCAGTTTGATTGTGGGGATGGAAGGCATTGAAGTTCCTGTGAAATTGGATAAGATCCTCCTCACTTGCAGACCAGATGATCAATATATCATCTATAAAACGGAAGTAGGCCATGGGTTTTATATGACACGTATCCAGGTATTCTTCTTCAATCTTTGCCATGAAGAGATTTGCGTACTGCGGTGCAAACCGTGAGCCCATTGCCACTCCCATTTGCTGTAAATAAAGGTTTTCTCCAAAAGTGAAATAATTGTGGGTGAGAACGAATCTCATCAGTCCAGCAATTGGCTTTATAGGTGCGCCCAAACCTTTGAAGATATTTGCGACTGGTCGCAATACCATCATTATGGGGAATGTTGGTGTACAGAGACTCTACATCCATACTTTTCTCTACAAAGAAAATGAGAGGGATATGGAGGCTGCCGGATGTATTTCCTTATAAGCAATACCAGTTGCCTGGCAGTCCTGCTGATTCCTCAGGCATCAGTAGTGTCTGAATCACACACCTGAAATAAGTATGCAGCAAATCCAGTCAGACTTTAGTCTGAAGCATCTGATCGGTATGCTTGTTCAGCATCTAAAAATATTGGAGGTAGAGGATCAGCAGGACAGCCAGGAAATTGCTGTTTAAAAAGAAAATAAATATTGCAGCCTCCACATACCTACCGATTATTTAGACTAACAAGTCAGTTGAATATTACAAGAACGGAAATGAGAAGTACCCTGAGGACAACAAGCAGTACAAACAAGATCAGCAGCAGGTAATCTAGTCCACCACGGGTATTTACAAAATATTTTAAAAAGAGGAAATGTTCTCAAAAGTTGGGTTTCCTTTTGGCTTATACATTTCTAAATAACTTTGTTAAGGTTCCTCTAGTTTCATCCAGACTGTATATAATGGCTGATTAATATACTACAATGTTGTCAGCTTTGATGGGAGCTGAATATCTGGATAGGATAGTGCAGTTCCTCATGAACCAAACCTCAGCAGCTCCACCCAAAGACCAGAGTTATGTTGGACAATATGTGGCAGACCAAAAGCCTGTCCCAATCTCAGCCTGAAGCCAATGCAGAGCCCTACCTATTGGCTTGCACACACAGTTCTGCCTCTGGGATGTTATCATTTCAATATAGAACAGGGGAACTGTAATCATGTGACCAGTCTAATAAGTGATCAATATAGATATGGCATTGCTTAATGTACAACTGAAATGTGTTGCAGTAGATTAGGGCAGCTGTCAAAGTACATAAAGATGTTGTCCTTACATGCTTTGACTTAGGCTTTAAAGTAAATCTGAAGCTAAGTAAAAACAAAAATACAGATACTTATCTAAGGAGAGGGAAGGCTCTGGGTTCTATAGAGCCTTCCCGTTCTCTTCACGGTCCTCTCGTTCCTTCCAAAGACAGGTGGCTCTCTCAATTGCGTGAGAGAGGGCGCTGGCATGTGCCCGAGTGCTTTCAAAGACTTTCAAAGCACAACCACGGAGAAAGAGAGAAGTCTACAAACGATCGGTTGTAGACTGCTAACGGCGGAACGTGGGTAGCGTGAGGAGAACGGGAAGGCTCTATAGGACCCAGAGCCTTCCCTCTCCTTAGGTAAGTGTCTGTTTTTTGTTTTAATTTTTGCTTCAGACTCCATTTAAGGTGTAGGAAGACCACCAAGTTCAGACCTGCAGATACAGCCTTGCTGTGTTGGGCCATGCATATACTTGATTTGCTAGGAATCTCCTGTGAATGGTTTTCTGCACTCTCCACTAAACTTGATTGCATACACTTAGCTGAACTGTAGTGTTTGGCTCTTGGGTCTTAAAGGGGCACTATGGTGAAAAATTGTAAAATTTCAAATATGTGCAAACATAGACAAATAAGAAGTACGTTTTTCCAGAGTAAAATAAGCCATACATTACTTTTCTCCTTTGTTGCTGTCACTTACAGCAGGTAGTAGAAATCTGACAGAAGCGACAGGTTTTAGACTAGTCCATCTCTTCATTGGGGATTCTCAGCAAGGCTTTTATTCTTTAGAAAGATATTCCCTAAAAAGAATTTAAACAATGATGCTGGCCAGCTTACCTGCTTGCTATACAGTTTTTTGGCAGTTGGACAGAGCAACTGCCATTATTAAGTGCTTTTGAAAATAAATAAATCCCTGAGAATCCCCCATGAAGAGATGGACTGGTCCAAAACCTGTCGCTTCTGTCAGATTTCTACTACCTACTGTAAGTGACAGCAACATAGGATAAAAGTAATTTATGGCTCATTTTACTCTGGAAAAAAACGTACTTCTTATTTGTATATGTTTGCACATACCCGTATTTTAAATTTTACAATTTTTCGCCATAGTGCCTCTTTAAGGCATGCTAGTTTCTGTCTAACTCCATCATTGGGCTCAAAGAACACAGAACCTCTTGTGTTTTTCTGACATTCCAGCTACTCACAATGTGACTTTGCTGATTTTGTTATTCATTGGTCTTGACCTTATTGTTTTAAGTAAAACTCAGTTAAAACAGGCATGTGATTCTGGAGAGAAAACAAAAAGATACAGGATGGGAGTCGTTTCATAAAGCATTACCGCATTCGGTAATGCAGAAAACAGCTGACTTTACCGAACGGTTAGCAAAATGTCAATTCATAAAAGCAGTTACCGCATGAAAAGCTGACATTCCAGAGCAGTGAAGTAAATTACCGACTTGAGCGGTAATTGCCTCAACACATGTCAGTAAATGTCAATTCATAAAGATTAGAGCATGCGGTAATGGCACGAAGAATACTGCCTGCTTTTAAGAGGTGATAAGAGATAAGTTATTGGAGACTCACAAGCAGAAGCAGTGACATTTCCCCCAGGCAGCAGCAGTGAGAGTGGATCAAACAAAGCTTCCCCTGAATACCTTAGGTTGTATTTTTAACCTCTTGGGTTCCTGCTTTTAAGATTTGTATTTCACATCAGAAAGCCTGCCATGTGTAAAGTTTCTTGAAGTTCTTCTACGCTGCGCCAATTCAGTAGATTGTTTAGAAAGACTAATAGACAGATTCAGAGCAGATTCAGGGCAAGCAGAGGCAGTATAACAAAATATGCACATCTAAATTGAAGTTGGGATGCCTCTTTTATTGTAATGCTGTCTTTGCACGGAGAACAGCAAATGTAACAACTCAGCCAGCTACTCTTCTCATGTTACAGACACTTTAGTTAGGTAAATCTCTGCATTTCTATTGCAGCTGTGAACAGGTTTATGAATTAGCACACAAAAGTCTAAAATACCAAATGCCGTATTTTCCGGACCAGATTTTTTTTTACCGCACAGCCTTTTATGAATTGACCCCTATCTCATCTTCAGTGAGAAGTTTTTCCTTTCATGCTCTACCCAAAACTATGTAGTCATTGGTTGATCATTGCGTGAGTGCTGTGTTTTGTTTATTATAAGCCAGCAACAGTATGTAAAAGTAGCAGTGGCAGAGGTGCAGAGGTAGCGACCGCATTGGGGCCCTTGCACAATATTAGCTCTCGATTGGTCCTGTGCTGGTAATAATCACTTATATAGATGCTTTAAATAGTAGTAATCATTAACAAACTGTTTTACATCCCCTTCTTGCACCTCTGACGCTGTGGAAATCCTTGGCAGGATTTGGCGCGCCGTATCAATTATGTATAGAGTGTTTGGGGGGCCCCATGTAAAACTTGCACCGGGGCCCATAGCTACTTAGCTACGCCACTGAACAGTAGTGTGTACTGAAACCTCTGAAGTTCCTCAAATCAAGTTACAGACCTCTGAAGATAAGAAGAGTGAGATGATGTTACCACTTTATTACCCTTCCTGTATATCTCCTGAGACTGACAGCCCCCGAGATATCTGTATGTCTCCTCTTTAGACTCCTATGACATTCCTATGCACTGTGTCATGGAAAACACACTTTACACTGGTTTTGAGTCTTTGGAAGAAAGTTTTTCTCACTCTAGCTGGATCTTTTTTCAAGTCAACTGGTATAAAGGCAATAGAAAGTTCCCAGCTGCCTGCACATAAATTCCTTTCTATTAATAATTGTAAATACAGTTTGATGTTGATTTAGCCAGACATATACAAAAAAAACTAAGCCGACGTTAAGCAGCTGCTTAGAGCAGCCAGTTATATTTAATCCATTAAATCAAACAAGGATTCTGATTGGTTGCACTCAGCTACTGTTCCACTTTTGCTTCAGAAATTGTTGCAAGGGGGGTCCTCGGACGCACACCTCCGGCCTCAGAAATGATGTGCATACACGGTCAGCCAACCAGAACACAGGCAGGCCATAAACTCGTTTTGTACAAAAGACTAGTACTTTCCAAAATTAACTAAAAAAGTAGCTTTTACTCAATTCAGTAGTATTTTACATGCAGTACAAAAACAATCTGGAAGATCAATAGACTACCGGATAGTTACCATAATGTATAGCAACAACTGCATATTGCTCATTATATCCGGATAGGTCTGGCATGTTTGATGAACTCTGGTTACCATTGGTAACTATCCTGTAGTGTATTGATCTTCCGGATTGTCACTATTTTTGTACTGCATATAAAATACTATTGAATTGAGTAAAAGCTACTTTTTCAGTTACTTTTTAGAAAGTGCCGGTCTTTTGTACAAAACCACTTTTGCTTCAGTTCTTGTAGCAAGCTTTTTGTTAAGTCACCACCATTCCTTCTAAGCAAAGTTTGACATATGACATAATGGCCTCGATTCATAAAACTGCCTGCGAGCGGGGAAAGTCGAGCGGGGAAACACCGCTGTCGGTATTTCCGCCTTCAGGGTGGTAATTCATAAAAATTTAGCTACTTGTGATATACGTGCGGAGATACTCCGCTGTAGGCAGGCGTTAGGCTGTCGGGAGACGTGCGGAAACAGGGGAAGCAGGCGGAATCCCTCCGTGCGGTGTTCTCTCTGCAGCTGCTTGGGAGGTCTGTCCCATTCACTGCAATGTATTCCGCACGCTTCTCGCCACATCAGAGGTAGCGGTAATACCCGTCCGCATACCGCTACCTCTAATCTTTATGAATTGACATTTGTTACTGTTGCTGTGATAATCACCGCGCAAGGCGGTGATTGATCACTCTGCTCGCAAATGTCGGCTTTTCATGCGGAAAAAGCCTTTATGAATGCATATTTTGGTGTGTGGTCGGTAAAGTGAGCGTTTTTTTGCATTTCCGAATGCGGGAATGCTTTATGAATCGAGGCCATTGTATAGCAAAAAAAATGGTAGTTGCTCCATCAGGCTATTAACCATCATATGAGGAGCTCAGAAGGCTAAGCAAATACACAGAGCAAAATAAGTTTTTTCATACATCAGATATGTGTCCAATCATGGATACGCTCTTTGTATGTGTTGGATACAGATGCATCCACCGTTAGCATAGGGACCCCTCTAGGAGATTGGCCTTGATGCTGGCAGAGGAGCTTGACTCACATGCCTGTTGGATATGTCACACCAACAATCTTGTTTATTTTGGGATGCTGTGTTAGCCGTTGGCTATCTGTGAATTTTGAGCCTGGGTCCTTTTAAATTTTGCTCAGATATAATGTATAACCTGTGAACCTGGGTGACACATATCTCTTGGTCTGGAGACTGAGGAGAAGATGACACCTGCTCTTGAGATTCACTATCTAGATACCCTGGAAGTTGAACAGGGATCTTTGGGCTGATAGTAGCAGTAGCCGAGTTGTTCACTATTTGTGTAGTCAGCCAGGCAGAAGATCAGCAATGTAGCATGTAAACAGGTGAAGGTTCTCCAGCAGAGCAGGTAGTCTGCCAAGCCATGGTTTAGCAACAGAGTTAAGTAATCAGATTAGCAAGGGCCAGCACCAAAGTAAATAGTCGTACAGGAAAATGGTCGGCAGCGAAGCAGGTAGTCAAAGTCAGTTTCAAAGATCAAGGTACAGATACTAGTTCAAGTCACAGATCAATGCAAACACACACAGGTCTATCTGCAATACTACAGTATTGGTGTATGGCTCTCCCCACTGTGCAAGATATGTTTTTGAGTTGAGACGACAGGAACTGGTTAGGAAGGGAACGTGAGGAATAAAAGAGAGAGAGAGGAGTCAAATATCACCACTAAGCACCATGCTTTAGCAACTGAAGTTATGGGGGTGTTATTAACATTTATTGTTATATCAGGCAGAGAGGTGGACAGAGACGGTGGAAAAATTATTAGTTCTGTTTTACTCATATTAAGTTTTAACCACTTGCCGACCGCCCACTCATACCGCGCGTCGGCAAAGTGGCAGCTGCAGGACCAGCGACGCAGTTCTGCGCTGCCGGCTAATTAACCAGGAAGCAGACGCTCGCGCGAGCGGCTGCTTCCTGTCAATTCATGGTGGGGGGCTCCGTGAATAGCCTGCGGGCCGCCGATCGCGGCTCGCAGGCTAAATGTAAACACAAGCGGAAATAATCCGCTTTGTTTACATTTTTACAACGCTGCTAACGGTAGCAGCGTTGTACCAGATCAGCGATCCCCGGCCAATCAGCGGCCGGGGATCGCTGTCACATGACAGGCAGGAGCCTGTTAGAGGCTGCACAGGACAGATCCGTTCCTGTGCAGCCTCGGATCTCCGGGGAAGGGAGGGAGTAGAGGGAGGGGGGAATTTCGCAGCGGAGAGGGGCTTTGAGGTGCCCCCCCCCCCCCCCGCAACACCCAGGCATGCAGGAGCGATCAGACCCCCCCAGCACATCATCCCCCTAGTGGGGAAAAAAGGGGGGCGATCTGGTCACTCTGCCTGGTGTTTGATCTGTGCTGGGGGCTGCACAGCCCACCCAGCACAGATCAGCTAAAACAGCGCTGGTCCTTAAGGGGGTTAAAGGGTGGGTCCTCAAGTGGTTAAGAAGCGAGAGGTCATGAAAAAGGATATAGCAGACAAACAGTCAGGAACACATGTGAGGAGGGAGTTAAGGTCTGGGGCCGAGAAGTACAGTTGTGTATCATCTGCGTATACAGTAAGTGGTACTGAAAGCCAAGTGAGTTGATTAAGTTACCAAGACCGTGCATGTAAATTGTGAAGAGGAGTGGGCCAAGGACAGAGTCTTGAGGTACCCTCACAGACAAAGGATATGGAAAAGAGATCTGATCTGAGTAAGATACTGTAAAAGACCTTCCAGAGAGATAGGAAGATATCCAGGAGAGAGTGAGGCCCTTTATGCCTACAAATGAAAGTATCTGTAGGAGTAAGGTGTCTTCAACGGTATCAGTTGGTGATGACAGATCAAGAAGGATGCGCATGGAATAATGACCTTTGGATTTGGTTGTAAGGAGATCTTTACATTGTAATTTCAATATCATCTTCTGTAGTAAACATTTTATGCTCAGGTTACTGTTTGGTATTACTTGCGATTGGGATCGGCATTAGTCCAGTAAGCTTATTTGTATATTTCATTTTATAAATATCAAGTAATGAACATGAAAACAAATCATGAGATAACTGTCCATTGGGATTTTCAACTGTTTCTATCAGTGGTCACATCAGTAAGAAATGATTACTGCAGAGATATTAGCAAAGCTCTCCAGCATATAACATAACCAATTCGCCCCAAGGGTCTTAGCAGACAGCTTTAATAAAGGAAACGTACACTGATTTGTGTAAAGATTGTTTTCAACTGAAATGTTATTTATTTAGCAACGTTTGTGGTTATCCTGCTTGTGTTGTTTCTTTCAGTCAATTTATTCATGCCTTTTTAAAGACCATTCTGGTGAACTGAGGGCTGTAGTCAAGCACTGGGACTCATTTGACAGGAAAAAGCCCCTCTAAAGTATCTGCCTTGCATCAGATGTTAGAAGAGTTTACGCATTGGCATGGGTGTACATCTATTTATGGTTCAGGAGCATTAACCCAGGTGTGGCTGCCTGAAAATGATCTTTACAGCAATAGTGTCTACAAATAGAGTATTTTCCTGCGAGCATTTTTTTTTTAGCTTCTTTTAAAGCACACCTGTCATATCTTCCCCAAATAGTTTGATACCAATTAAGTAGATGAAAGCCTCTGGATAGTCCAGAGGCTTTGCATCTCCTTGTTGACCCCACCGATGCCATTCAGGGACCCTGTGAACATATCCTCTTTGTGTATGAGCATGGCAGCTTCATGGTACTGCTCAGGTGTGGCCATACTTGCGAATGTGCAGTATGTCCATGCTGGTACACAAAGGAATTTTGGGTGTTCACAGGCATTAGACGATAGCTGAATGTGTAGACAGGAACTGACTGCCATGGATATGAAGGAAAAAAGAAGGAACAGTCATAGAGCTTTTGACCATAGAAGAAAGCATGGCTGCCAATATCCACAAAAGGCTCAGAAATGTGTTTGGTGAGGCCGCAATTGATGAAAGTAGTGTGTAAAAATTGAATTCAAATTGTATGTAGCTGGACCAATCAAATGCACTACTTGCCAATTTGGATTGGCCCACTTCCAAGCTGTCTACAGTTGTCATGAAATTTGTATGAGCTTCTCATTGACCATCCCTAGTAAGTCATTAGGACAGAAAATGGTCAACACTTGACAGAGTTTCTGCCTCGTACCACACACTCTTAGCGCTGGTGCACACTACAAGAGCTTTTTAAACGCTAGTGATTTTAAAAGCTCTTCTAATGCTAATGCAATTCTATGTGGAATTGTTAGAAAATCACATCGCTCCAGTGTGAACACTCACATAGGATAACATTAGCAAGAGCTTTTAAAATCACAATGCGCTCAGAAAAGCTCTTGTAGTGTGCATCAACCCTTAGAGGGGGTTGTTTTTTCTTCAGGACAGGAAATCGCCTATAAAAGTCCCAAAAAGTTTTATTTTTGTAATCCCTTACTGCTTTGATTAAAACATAAATGAATGTTTTCTCTGATGTTTGCCTTTATATCAAAGTTGCCCACCATTTGGAAATAAATATTGCTTAAAGAGACACTGAAGCGAGAATAAATCTCGCTTCAGTGCTTATATTCAGCAGGGGCATGTGTGCCCCTGCTAAAACGCCGCTATCCCGCGGCTGAACGGGGGTCCCTTCACCCTCAAACCCCCCCGCAAAATCAATGACCAACTTGGTCGTAGATTTTGCTGCTCTTCTGGCAGGGCTAACAGCTGCAGCCCTGCCTCTCAGCGCCGTCTATCAGCGGCGCATCGCCGCCTCTTCCCCGCCCCTCTCAGCGAAGGAAGACTGAGAGGGGCGGGGGAGAGGCGGAGATACGCGCTGACAGACGCACGTGAGGCAGGGCTGCGGCCATTAGCCCTGCCTGAATGCGGAAGTGATCCCCCACTGCACGGAGGGGATTTAGGAGGTGAGGGACCCCCGTTTAGCGGCGCGATAGCAGCGGTTTAGCAGGGGCACACGTGCCCCTGCTGAATATAAGCACTGAAGCGAGATTTATTCTCGCTTCAGTGTCTCCTTAATTAAACACATTAATCAGAATCAGAATCTTTATTATCGCCAAGCACGACTGGGTCGTGCCCGGAATTGGTCTTGGCACGTACAGGGTACTGATACAGGATACAGATACAGGACAAGTCAAGTAGTCGGAAAGGGACAGAACATTATACCAGATGCAGAGAAACAGTTCACTAATAGAAAGGGATGTTAGGCAACATCATACCTTCCAAGGGCTCATATACAATTAACGTTTTTTCCTGAGTTTCCTCATAGGTGATATTTTCCCACCTTATCAATATAAGGTCCCATATGCAGTTACATTTTTCTCCTCACTTTTTTCATCTAGATCATTTTTCATCTTCTCTTTAGAATAACGTTTCAGCACTTTGCAATTAAAAATATACCAAAAAATTAAAAAAAAGGACTATTCAAAATTATTTAATTATTTCCTTTCTTGCCAGTGATTTACAAGGCAATTTATTGACAAGTTTGAATTATCACTTAGGAGAATAAGCAAATTGCATATGGGGCAAGGCATTTTAAACCACTAGCAAGCAAGAAAATACTCAAAATAATTTTGATAGTACTTTTTTACCTACGTTTTATACATTTTTAATTGCAAAGTGTTGAATAGTTATTTTAAAGTTAAGGTAAGAATTTATATCCTAGGAGAAAATGCAGGAGAAGTTAATTGTAAGTTAATTACATATGGGCAAGATGTCAGATGGCCAGAAAAGGCTTGTTTACCGGTGGTATTTAGTGAAATGCAAGAGAATCTCAAATTACTTACTAAAAATAATCAAATTACTTTTAGGTCTCTTTCGCAGTGCGACGTTAAAGTCGCACGTTAGAAAATGTTTTAACGCGGACTAACGCACAGCAATATTAAGTCTGTGCTACATTCACAGTGCACACGTTGCGTTGTGTGTAACGTGTAGCAATATTAGAATGTGCTGCATGCTGTGCGTTTAGCAATAAACCTGCTGCGTTGTGTGTGTTGCACATGCTCAGTAATGTGTTTTTTTTTATGTAACGCATGCGCCGTTTTCGTTCCACCACTGTGCGATGAAATCGCCGCACCAAACGCAGGGCTAAAAAATGTACTATAACATCCAAGTTATAGTCTTTCAACGCGTTGCATTAGGGGCACGTTTTGCGACCTTAACGTCACATCAAACGCACCGTCCCACTGTGAAAGAGGCCTAAAACGTTTTTCTATACTTAGGGCCCGTTTCCACTAGCCGCAATGTCGCAGTGCGATTATCGACCGCAGGTGATGCAGCGCACCCCAATACTATTTCTATGGGAATCGGATGCAAGCTGTGGGAAACTGCAGCATGCTATCCATATTTTTGCCCACATTGCATATACCTGTTCTAATGTGGTCTGGATTACTGCAGCCTTTTCTAGTTGCACTGTCTTTGTAATATATCTAACCTTCTTTTCTTTGTCAAGCTTTGTCGACCCAGAGAGGAATGGGCTGCCTCTGATGTAATGAATACAAGTTATGTACGCCCCCTGCAGGCTCTGTGTGCTTTGTTTACTCTTCACTCTCTGCTTTCAGTTTCAGACAAGACTGATGCAGTTTGGGAGGCTGAGGGGGGAGGGAGCTGCCAGTCACATGCCTGCCACAGTGTGACTAATCCCAGACTGGAGTGCAGATGATTCACTATGCAATAAATACTTGTAATATACTGTGACATGATATATATATATATATATATATATATATATATATATATGTATATGCACAAGGAAAAGAGTTGACTCTTGGGTGCATGTGAGGTAGAAAAAATTCAATACTTTATTATAATACTAAATAGTAATGATAAAAAACACATTAAAGCATCAATAACTACATACAATGACATTTAACGTAACCACATTAAAAAATGGAGGCAAAGAAAGTGCTGTGCATCATGAACAAATGATGATAGATAGAGAAGGGGCTGCAGTCCCCAAACTCCACAGGATTGAATAACCCAAAAAGGCCTGTATTGACAAAACGACTTGTCAAAACCAGCTTCAATGTAATGTCTGGACCTGGTAGCAGGTATATATGTATATATATGTCGGATAATGCAATTTTAACCAGCCCAGCAGGCTAGTAATTCTTTTGAGCTGAGCACAAAGCTCCCAAGCTAGGCAGTTCATGAATGATTCCCACTCGCAGAATCTTCAAAAGTAGCAGAAGCCAATGAAGGTAAATTCAATGCAGCAAGCTGAAGCAAGCAATAGACTTTGCATATTAGCATAGCAAGCAGAAGCAAGTTCACTGTTGAGCCAGGATGTTGTATTGCTTAGGCATAGTTCATAACTTCCATACAAGCAATATTGCCAGACATAAATTACCCGTCCTGGAATGAAGTCAGGTCTGAAGCGGTTAGCAGGGAGCACAAAAGGGCACTCAAGAGTCCATCCAGCACAGCAACAATCCAACCTCCATGTGGGGGGAAGGCCTATAGCTCGACATGTTTCGCTGCTATAAACAAAGCAGCCTCATCAGGAGCAAGCAGACCCCACAAAAATGATAGATACTGAGTAGTGAGCAGCTCACCCTTAAATCCACTACAGCTCCGTGAAACCGCCTCCCAGAACGCCGCCGCCAGGTCACACCCACCTCCGTAAAGGCACGTCTTCCATGCTCAGCCATTGGCTGACGCTCGGTGACAGTGCTGTGCGTGCCAGCGCCAGGAGGAAGTACAGGCGTGCGCTCCACACTGTGCGCACGCCTCCAAACCATCCCAGGGGCGGCATTCCGCACATTGAAGGAGGCGGAAGTCCAAACGCGGCGGCAGGGGGCGGGATCCGGAAGAAATACACACGCGCGCAGTAAAGCACAAACATATAGTGAGCGAAGCCCACCAATCTACTATATTACACCACATGGAGTCCAAATGCTGGCAAACCGTTACTCCAACGCCAGAAAAACCGGACAAAACAGCAAAGGAAGGCCAGCAAATGACTACAGCAAATGGAAAAGGGTAGATGTTGGCCAGACAACATAAAATACACATTAAATAGGGTATAGACAAGTACAGGGCCACTCAAAAAAGGGACACATGAAGTGACAAGTGCAAACATGCACATTTATCCTCAAACCTAGGGGCATCTAAGTCAGCAAGAGGAAAGAGCACACCAGGACACAAAGACAAGTGTAAAAACAGGTACATAGGGCCAGCCAGGAACATGACAGTGAGAGATCAACACGCGCGTTCACCATCAGTGAACCACACAGTGCCGCTATCTTGGTAAAAATGCGCGATAATTGACACTGTCGTTTAGACCCATTCCCTTAGTAGCATTAAGATTATATATCCAGCGCGACTCCAATTGGAGTAGCTTTTGATCTATGTCCCCTCCCCTATTATGTCTGTGAATTCTATCTAGACCCACAAATTGTACAAAACTGGGGTCTCCTCTATGATCCAAGTTTACATGACGTGAGATGGGGGATTTGAAATTACAACATCCAATGTCGCTAATATGATCTTTAATTCTCTCTTTAAACGCTCTATGTGTTTTGCCGACATAGAAACGGCCACACCTACAGAGTAACAAATAAATTACACAGGTGGTGTTACAATTAACAAAATGGCGCAAAGTCCAGCGTCTCCCGCCAGGCAAGACTATCTCAGAACCGACCAATAGATATCGACAGTACACACAACCTCCACAACTAAAGGTCCCTCTAGTCGTGCAATGTTGGGATCGAGATTTGCGTACAAAATGGCTAGACGTTATGTTTTCCTTTATCGTTCTAGCACGTCTAAAGGTCAACTGTGGCCTGGCCGACACAAATTCCTTCGCCAGGGCATCTCCATGTAGGATATGCCAATGGCGTCGGAGTATACGATCCAACTGGTCAACCTGGTCATTATACCTGGTGACCAGTCGCACCTCACCCCCAAAGTCTGTTCTACATTCCCCAGTGGAATGCTTTTTATTCCTAATCAGCTGACCACGATCTGAAAATTTGGCCCGTTTGTAGGCCTTTTTGAGCCATCTATCTTTATAACCTTTCGCTCGAAAACGATCACGTAAAAGTTTAGCTTCTTTTTCAAAGACCTCATCCTCCGTGCAATTCCTTCGAAGGCGAAGGTACTGCCCGGTCGGTATTCCCCGAATAACATGTTCAGGATGTGAGCTATCTGCTCTTAAAAAAGCATTAGTCGCAGTACTTTTCCTATACAATTGGGTGGTAATATAACCATCCTTGTTGATGTTAATACGGATATCCAAAAATGGAATTGTTTCTTTACTGAATTCAAAAGTGAATTTCAGATTGCGGTCATTCTGATTAAGCAAACCTACAAATTCTTTTAATAGATCCTCGCCCCCTGTCCAGAAAACGAGCACATCGTCTATGTACCTGTGCCAGGACAAAATATGGCACAGGTACATGACGAGGGAATCGCTACCGAACAGGGAACGCTCCCAATCCCCCAGGTACAGGTTTGCTAGCGACGGCGCACAAGTTGTGCCCATCGCTGCACCCTGCACCTGGAGGTAATAAATGTCATCAAAAACGAAAACATTGTTCTGTAAGATGAAAGTCAATAGGTCTAATATGAACCTATTGTGTTCCCGTTCACCTTCCTCTAATTCGGACAGGAATCTACCCACCGCCTCCACTCCCTTATCTTGCGGGATACTAGAGTAGAGGGCCTCCACGTCAAGTGTCACCAGGAGCGTGTCTGCCGGTACCTGCAAACCATCCAAAATACCCAATAAATGCATAGTATCACGCACATACGATGGTAACCGATACACATGCGGTTGTAAGTGCTTGTCCACATAGACACTGATCTTTTCTGTCAATGACCCACAGCCAGATACTATGGGCCGACCAGGAGGTCTATGTGGACATTTATGCACCTTAGGTAAAGCATAAAACATGACTTCATTCCAGGACGGGTAATTTATGTCTGGCAATATTGCTTGTATGGAAGTTATGAACTATGCCTAAGCAATACAACATCCTGGCTCAACAGTGAACTTGCTTCTGCTTGCTATGCTAATATGCAAAGTCTATTGCTTGCTTCAGCTTGCTGCATTGAATTTACCTTCATTGGCTTCTGCTACTTTTGAAGATTCTGCGAGTGGGAATCATTCATGAACTGCCTAGCTTGGGAGCTTTGTGCTCAGCTCAAAAGAATTACTAGCCTGCTGGGCTGGTTAAAATTGCATTATCCGACATATATATACATATATACCTGCTACCAGGTCCAGACATTACATTGAAGCTGGTTTTGACAAGTCGTTTTGTCAATACAGGCCTTTTTGGGTTATTCAATCCTGTGGAGTTTGGGGACTGCAGCCCCTTCTCTATCTATCATCATTTGTTCATGATGCACAGCACTTTCTTTGCCTCCATTTTTTAATGTGGTTACGTTAAATGTCATTGTATGTAGTTATTGATGCTTTAATGTGTTTTTTATCATTACTATTTAGTATTATAATAAAGTATTGAATTTTTTCTACCTCACATGCACCCAAGAGTCAACTCTTTTCCTTGTGCATATACATTGTTTAATGTTGACACGGTGCATGTGAGATGTTTATAAGGGCCTAATTTTCTTTATCCTTTTCAAGTTTGGAGGGGTATTCCGCCTACCTTATTGAAGCTATCATTTTCTATATATATATATATATATATATATATATATATATATATATACACTGCAAATTTAAAACAAGCTTAGGCTACAAAAAGATTTCCAAAGCCTTGAACATCCCACGGAGCACTGTTCAAGCGATCATTCAGAAATGGAAGGAGTATGGCACAACTGTAAACCTACCAAGGCAAGGCCGTCCACCTAAACTTACAGGCCGAAGAAGGAGAGCACTGATCAGAAATGCAGTCAAGAGGCCCATGGTGACTCTGGACGAGCTGCAGAGATCTACACCTCAGGTCGGAGACTCTGTCCATAGGACAACTATTAGTCGTGCACTGCACAAAGTTGGCCTTTATGGAAGAGTGGCAAGAAGAAAGCCATTGTTAACAGAAAAGCATAAGAAGTCCCATTTGCAGTTTGCTACAAGCCATGTGGGGGACACAGAAACATGTGGAAGAAGGTGCTCTGGTCAGATGAGACCAAAATGGAACTTTTTGGCCAAAATGCAAAACACTATGGGCCTGATTCACAAAGAGGTGCAAACACTTTGCACGCCTGTGAAAAGCCCTTTATCACGCCTAAACTTAGTTTAGGCGTGATCTGAAGGAATTCGCGTAAACTCCCGCGCGCAAAGTTTTGCGCGCGCAGCGCCCATTAAACCCTATGGGACTTTGCGCGCACGAGTGCACGTTTGCGCGCGGGAGCTTCGCGCGAATTATAGCACAAAGCGGTGATAACTTCGCTAGTGCAAAGGTTATCACGCCTAAAGTCTTTTAGGCGTGATAACTGAGTTATCACCGCTTTGTGAATCAGGCCCTATGTGTGGCGGAAAACTAACACTGCACATCACTCTGAACACACCATCCCCACTGTCAAATATTGTGGTGGCAGCATCATGCTCTGGGGGTGCTTCTCATCAGCAGGGACAGGGAAGCTGGTCAGAGTTGATGGGAAGATGGATGGAGCCAAATACAGGGCAATCTTGGAAGAAAACCGCTTGGAGTCTGCAAAAGACTTGAGACTGGGGCAAAGGTTCGCCTTCCAGTAGGACAACGACCCTAAACATAAAGCCAGGGCAACAATGGAATGGTTTAAAACAAAACATATTCATGTGTTAGAATGACCCAGTCAAGGTCCAGATCTAAATCTAATCGAGAATCTGTGGCAAGATCTGAAAACTGCTGTTCACAAACGCTGTCCATCTAATCTGACTAAGCTGGAGCTGTTTTGCAAAGAAGAATGAGCAAAGATTTCAGTCTCTAGATGTGCAAAGCTGGTAGAGACATACCCTTAAAGACTGACAGCTGTAATTGTAGCAAAAGGTGGTTCTACAAAGTGTTGACTCAGGGGGCTGAATAATTATGCACACCCCACTTTGCAGTTATTGATTTGTAAAAAATGTTTGGAATCATGTATGATTTTCGTTCCACTTCTCACGTGTACACCACTTTGTATTGGTCTTTCACATGGAATTCCAATAAAATGGATTCATGTTTGTGGCAATAATATGACAAAATGTGGAAAACTTCAAGGGGGCCGAATGCTTTTGCAAGCCACTATATATATATATATATATATATATATATATATATATATATATATATATACCAAACAAACATCACTTCATGGTTAGCGCCCATGTTTTTTGTTTATGAACACTGCCTAAAACTGGCGATTAAAAGCCAGGATCGTGTCGGGGAGCAGGGGAAACGGCAAATAGGGACCCAGGAGATCACAGTGACTCGATTGGTATGTTTTTTATTGTACAAATCGGACAGTACAGATTCTCTTTAAACTATATATTGTCCATTTCAGTATTCATCATACTCCACTCCAAAAGCTGTGATGAAAATTACATATTTCACCCTTTTCTCCTAAGTATAGTACGCTTTACTATATACACTATATGTTACGGTGACCATACGTCCCACTTTACCCGGGACGCGTCCCGCCTTCGGGGGGCGCTGTCCCAAGCTGCATGAGGTCCCGGGAAATGTCCCGCTTTTAGCAGCGGGACGTCCCGGCCTCGGGACTCTGGCCACCGTACAATGAACTAGCCGCAGCGTCTACTAGACGCTGCGCTAGTTCATTCCCCCCGCAGCCCTGCTCCAGCCTGCATTGTCCTCCTCCGGCAGGCACAGGCAGAGCAGGGCTATGGGAAGATGGCGTCCGGAGGCGGAGCCCTGTACTGGAGACTATTTGTCTCCAGTACAGGGCTCCGCCTCCGGACGCCATCTTGCCGTAGCCCTGCTCTGCCTGTGAGAGGCTGAGCGGGAGATTGAAGATCGTCCAGGCCAGGGGGAGCTGCACACACCAGAGGCCGGCTGCGTGAGGGGACATCTTCTGCCAGGTGAGTTAATGCTTTTTCTTGCAGGTGAAGTGTTTGCCCACATTGTGTACATTTTGTACTGACATGTTTGCCCAAATTGTGTTCATTTTGTACTGACATGTTTGCCCGCATTGCGTTTATCTTGTACTGACATGTTTGCCCGCAGTGCGTTTATCTTGTACTGACATGTTTGCCCGCCGTGTGTACATTTTGTATTGACATGTGGCCCGCCGTGCGTTTATTTTGTACGGACATGTTTGCCCAAATTGTGTTCATTTTGTACTGACATGTTTGCCCGCAGTGCGTTTATCTTGTACTGACATGTATGCCCGCAGTGCGTTTATCTTGTACTGACATGTTTGCCCGCATTGCGTTTATCTTGTACTGACATGTTTGCCCGCAGTGCGTTTATCTTGTACTGACATGTTTGCCCGCGGTGTGTTCATTTTGTATTGACATGTTGCCTGCCGTGCGTTCATTTTGTACTGACATGTTTGCCCAAATTGTGTTCATTTTGTACTGACATGTTTGCCCGCAGTGCGTTTATCTTGTACTGACATGTTTGCCCCCATTGCGTTTATTTTGTGCTGAAATGTTGCCCCCATTGCGTTTATTTTGTGCTGACATGTTTGCCCCCATTGCGTTTATTTTGTGCTGACATGTTTGCCCCCATTGCGTTTATTTTGTACTGACATGTTTGCCCCCATTGCGTTTATTTTATGCTGACATGTTGCCCGCAATGCGTTTATTTTGTGCTGAAATGTTGCCCGCAATGCGTTTATTTTGTGCTGAAATGTTGCACGCAATGCGTTTATTTTGTGCTGACATGTTGCCCATTGCGTTTATTTTGTGGTGTCTGGGGTAACTGTTGCTGCATTTATTATTTAATGGTCATATTTGGCTATGTTTGCTGCTTTGGGGTTATGACATACTATTAAATAGCATCACACAGTTTCTGCACACCTATGATGTGAATCCACGTTTGACCACATCACGGCATAAACACTGCTTTCTTATGCCTCGCTGTTGCATCATTACGTTAGCTCCGCCCATAGAATGTCATGGCCACGCCCATTTTTCGCGCGCGCTGCAGACACCACATTTTTTGGCGCCCCCCTATTTTGCGCCGCCGCCCCCCCCCCCCAATTCCCCCCGTCCCAGGTTGAGCCTACAAGAATCTGGTCACTCTATATATGTGCAATTTGCCA
The DNA here is from genome assembly GCF_040937935.1 of Hyperolius riggenbachi. NCBI lineage: Eukaryota > Metazoa > Chordata > Amphibia > Anura > Hyperoliidae > Hyperolius > Hyperolius riggenbachi. Next base: position 303,162,072 of record NC_090648.1, read on the forward strand.
GGAATATAACACACTTTTGCCTAGTACAGGGTCTACTCAAAAAATTAGCATATTGTGATAAAGTTCATTATTTTCTGTAATGTACTCATAAACATTAGACTTTCATATATTTTAGATTCAAATACACACAACTGAAGTAGTTCAAGCCTTTTATTGTTTTAATATTGATGATTTTGGCATACAGCTCATGAAAACCCAAATTTCCTATCTCAAAAAATTAGCATATTTGATCCAACCAATAAAAGAAAAGTGTTTTTAAAACAAAAAAAAGTCAACCTTCAAATAATTATGATCAGTTATGCACTCAATACTTGGTCGGGAATCCTTTTGCAGAAATGACTGCTTCAATGCGGCGTGGCATGGAGGCAATCAGCCTGTGGCACTGCTCAGGTGTTATGGAAGCCCAGGATGCTTCGATAGCAGCCTTAAGCTCATCCAGAGTGTTGGGTCTTGCGTCTCTCAACTTTCTCTTCACAATATCCCACATATTCTCTATGGGGTTCAGGTCAGGAGAGTTGGCAGGCCAATTGAGCACAGTAATACCATGGTCAGTAAACCATTTACCAGTGGTTTTGGCACTGTGAGCAGGTGCCCGGTCGTGCTGAAAAATGAAATCTTCATCTCCATAAAGCTTTTCAGCAGATGGAAGCATGAACCCACTTTTGAACCAGAAACAGCGGCAGAAGCGAGTTACCTGGGCTACAGAGAAGCAGCACTGGACTGTTGCTCAGTGGTCCAAAGTACTTTTTTCAGATGAAAGCAACTTTTACATGTAATTCAGAAATCAAGGTGCCAGAGTCTGGAGGAAGACTGGGGAGAGGGAAATGCCAAAATGCCTGAAGTCCAGTGTCAAGTACCCACAGTCAGTGATGGTCTGGGGTGCCATGTCAGCTGCTGGTGTTGATCCACTGTGTTTTATCAAGGGCAGGGTCAATGCAGTTAGCTATCAGGAGATTTTGGAGCACTTCATGCTTCCATCTGCTGAAAAGCTTTATGGAGATGAAGATTTCATTTTTCAGCACGACCTGGCACCTGCTCACAGTGCCAAAACCACTGGTAAATGGTTTACTGACCATGGTATTACTGTACTCAATTGACCTGCCAACTCTCCTGACCTGAACCCCATAGAGAATCTGTGGGATATTGTGAAAGAGAAAGTTGAGAGACGCAAGACCCAACACTCTGGTTGAGCTTAAGGCCGCTATCGAAGCATCCTGGGCCTCCATAACACCTGAGCAGTGCCACAGGCTAATTGCCTCCATGCCACGCCGCATTGAAGCAGTCATTTCTGCAAAAGGATTCCCGACCAAGTATTGAGTGCATAACTGAACATAATTATTTGAAGGTTGACTTTTTTTTGTTTTAAAAACACTTTTCTTTTATTGGTTGGATCAAATGCTAATTTTTTGAGATAGGAAATTTGGGTTTTCATGAGCTGTATTCCAAAATCATCAATATTAAAACAATAAAAGACTTGAACTACTTCAGTTGTGTGTATTTGAATCTAAAATATATGAAAGTCTAATGTTTATCAATACATTACAGAAAATAATGAACTTTATCACAATATGCTAATTTTTTGAGAAGACCCTGCATAATAGTAGTATTGCCTAGTATAAATATCATTCTATTTCATTGCTTTCTGGACAGTTGACTGCTTTTGTTTTTTGCGTGGTTTACTTTTTTTTTTGCTGTTGCATTATATAATTCATTTGCATACATTGTGTTCTTTAGAAAACATACAGAATTTCATGCTTAGAAAGAGTAAAACTCAGCCATTGCTTGTTTGATATTTTTCCAGAGTTAGCAGAAGGAAGACAACTTGACTATGATATCATTATTTCCAGGAACAAGTCCAAGACACCAGATTGTCTTTTGTTTTTTTCCAAGTGACTCTAAAAAGCTTTTTTAGTTATGCATTGAAAGCATGAAAAGAAACTCAGTGAATTGCTTTCATTGTCTTTTTCACCACTTTACAGCATTCACTGATGCATTTTTCCATAGCAAAGCTGAGTAGATTATGCTTTTCACTTTATTATATTGTCATTCACAGTTAAATGGCAACATAAATGGAAATTGTTCCAGGAAATATATATTGACTAACAGAGCTGTAGTTTTTTTGTGAAAGTAAAGCTTTGCTAAGATAACAATAATTAATAATAACAATGACAACAATCATAATACCTTTCAGATTTGCTGCCTCACAGATAATAATATTCATCCAAGTCTAACAGCTCTAGAATTGCAGCTAAAATGTGACTCATTGATCCAGCTGCTTGTTTTTTTCCCCATTTAATTTCCATATATAATGCTCACTGCTGTCAGTCTCTGCACAGTCTCAAATGGCAGACTGCATACCACAGTTGATACCAGTGATCGATTGAAGTGATTGTATATCTTTAAAGCTTTGTTCACATCAAAAATCGCTGACGACCGCATTTTGCGATTTTGTGCGCAAATGTTTTCCCCTCCCGGCGCTTACCTGCGTGCTACGATTTTGTGTAAAGCGCCTTTTGCAGGGCGATTTCTTTTTTCACTTCCTGACGCTGAAAAAACTGCGAAAACGCCCTGGGTGTGAACAAGCCCTAAGGCCCCGTTCACACTTGCGTTTCTGTGCCAAACGGACCGGATGACCGGACCGGATCCGGATCTGATCCGGATTGGAACCGTACTGATCCGATCCAGTTGCATCAGGTATGTATACGGCTGCGATCGGGATCCGTTTGGTAAAAGTTATAAATAAAACTATATAATTGTTGGGGTCTGGGAGGTCAGCAGAAGGTGCACCTGTAGAATCAGGTCCTCCGCTGTTTAGGCCTCACCTCCACCTCCGACATGCTGCCAAACAGCTCCAGCACGTTAGTCACTGCTGCTCCACTCCAGACAGGGCCGGAGCTACCATTGGAAAAAATAGGCAGTTGCCCCAGGGCCCCAGAGCCTGTAGGGGCCCCCAAGTTGTCCCTCCCCCATCTGAACTGTTGCTTCCCAGGGACACTGCAGAGTCTGTTAAGTTGGAGGATGATTGGGGGAGGGTCAGCAGCCAGCTCAGGGACCCAGGAGGGAAATTTGGCTGCAACAAAGGGCCTCTGATGATGCTTTTTGGTCGGGGTGATGCCTGTGGGGGGCCCCCAGGCTAAGCTTGCCCTAGGGCCCCATTGTTACTTGAACCGGCCCTGACTCCAGAAATGTTTGGCCAATGTGTCCCCATCCAAAATGGCCCTAGAATACGCATAGGAAGTGGGGTAGAACGTCAGGTGTTTGTAGCCAGTGTGTTCTGTGCTTTCCGTTTCCCATTGGTTTCTATTTCCGGATGGTGCAGTCAGGCTCCGGTCCGGGTGCGTGGGCCGGATGAGCCAGACCCGAAAAATAGCGCATGTTGGAAAAGTGTCCGGAGTCCGGATCCGATCCGGCTCCGTTCTGTACGGAATGGACGCATGTGAACGTCCGCATAGACTTTGCATTGCTATGCGGAACGTACGTTCCGTTTGTACAGTATACGGTCCGGATCCGATCAGGTGAATCCGGACAGCGAACGCTAATGTGAACCAGGCCTAAAGGCACATTCCAAAAATCAACAGAAATTTCTCTCCACATCCCCCAATCCTGCAAAGTAGATAAATAGTAGTAGAAATATTTATTGATATATTATCCTGCCCCCCTAAAGTTAACCAGTTTCACCTAACCAGACACCTAACTGCTTAAAACTAACCAGTAAATCTAACTTCCCCTAACCCACTTAATTGACACCTAACCCTAAGGCTCCCTGCACACTGCAAATCCGTTTTGCGATTCCGATTCTGATTTTCAATTCCGATTTTCCCTGCATAACCCTAAGGCTCCCTTACATTCAACAGAAAAACGGATCAAAAAATGCAGCATGCAGTAAAGATTAAAAATCGGAATCGGATGTAAAAAACGATTAAAAAGCGGAATCGGAATCGCATGCAGTGTGCTGGGAGCCTAAGGGTGTGATCACAATACATGCGTTGCTGTAGGCTACATGTGTACACTTTGCCCATACAATGGTAAGAGCATGTCCAAATCTCTGCCATGCAATAGACCGTTATTCAAATGCACTTTCTACAGTGTGTTTGTGGATAACATGTGCGATAGTGTGCATGCTACATAGCAACTTGTGCTATGAAATGAGTTGCTATGAAAACTTGAGTGTGTGTTCTGTTATGTCTGCATTGTAGCAGGGGCGTTACACAACATACATAGCGTGAACTTGGCAGCAAATCAATCCCCATTAGTCACAATCTTCTGTATGGACACTTCAGCTGTATTATAAATGTACAATAGCACCCTGATTAACACCCTGTCCAGTGAAATTCCAAAAACCAGTGTTGTGCTAAAATTGAAGCCAAGTACCCTGTGCCCAAATAAAGAGTGTCATATATATCTGATTCAGCTGCAACCATTTATAAACATTATTACTATTTATCTAATTTTAGGGCTCATTCAGGGTGTAACTAGAGGGGAGCAGTATCTGCGACCGCAGGGGGGCCCAGAGCTGTAAGCGGCCACAACTACTACTTCACTCCCTCTGATACAGGGGTCCATCCTTCAGATCAGGCGTTGTTATGGCTACACTTGTTATGGGTGTGAAGGTTATGATGGCTACACTTGTTTTATGACTCTTGTGAGATGGGCCCCCAGGCTGTGAGGGTCACCAGGGGTAGGTAAGGGAAAGGGTGTGAACACTGGGGGCCCCGTCAAAGTTTTTCTGAGGAGCGCCATGATTTGTAGGTACGGCCCTGGGCTCATTAGAGGACCCCTAAATTCAGTTAAACAAAGCAGCCCTGCATTGATTTAAGTACTATATTTATAGTAACATTTTAAATGCAGCTATTACTGGTGTGCCATCATTGCCACTTGATCCTATATATCTGGGGGGATAATTTATGCTTTTAAACTTGTAAGTAGATTTTATTTAATGTTTTAACCAAGTGCTTTGGTGTAGCGTACATCAGGAGCAATTTGGAAGTAGAGTTCCACCTTAATTTCATTCCTAGTTGTTTTATTTTACATATGGTCACTTGATATTTTAGGTATATTATGGTTGAACCGAAAATCTTTTCTCACGACTATAATTATCTCTCATTTTTTCCCTTATCTATAAATTATCCTTTAAATGCCAAACAAGCCAAAACAAAAAAAAACTAAAATTACTGTATTTTTTGGGGGAGATTATAAGACTCATTTTTTCTGGCGGAAAAAGTCACTACGTCTTATAGTCCAAATGCACAGAGTTCCTGATTTTTGAATGCCTGTCAATATGAACCTCCAATCCACCGCAATGACAGGGACTCCATGCACTGTGCCCATGCAGAGGAGGACATGGAGACAATTGGAGGACACGGGGGACACAAAGGGGCATAGAGGAGGACACAAGGAGGACAGAGGAAGACACAAGGGGGACAGAGGAGCACACATGTAGACACAAGTGGTGCAAGGGGGCATGAGGTTCAAAGGGGGCATAATCCACAAGCTGCACCTTCACCATGGATGCTGTAGGTTTGGTATGTATTTTTCCCCTGTTTTTTGTCCTCTAAACCTAGGTGCGTCTTATGGTCAGGAGCGTCTTATAGTCCGAATAATACGGTAAGTTAGGAAAAGTAATATCAAAGTTAATAACAGCTTATTCTGACTCTGCTTGCATGCATCTGCAGTATCTTGAGAATACCCTAGGATTACATCCATAAGTTTCTGCGTGTTGCGATGCTTGATGTGGATGCACTGTACATACAATTGTTGTTCTTCTGGCATACAGTGCATTTCTGGATAACATGTACATTAGCAAGCCCTACACCATAGCAATCTTCATGCCATAAAACGTAACATACACATCACAAAATTCAGAGTACATGTTGCATAGAGATCTTGTGCATACCCTGCCTACCAAAATTCATTTGGTCATGTGCTGCTGTACAGTCTCTCCTCCCCACTCCACAGAAACACTACTCGTCACTTGCCTATACCCGAGTGACATGTCTGTATTGCACTCAATGCCCGCAAGGTTGCCCTGTGGGCAACAGTGATCATGCGTGTGTATAGACCTTAAAGAGAACCCAAGTGATATGGATACTTCCATATTTATTTCCTTTTAAACAAAGCAAGTTGTCTAACTATCCCCCTGATCCTGTGTCTCCAATGTGTTTAGTCATAGACCCTTAACAAGTATACAGATCAGACTGGAATAGCACCATGCTTGTTTCAGGATCGTGACTCAGACACTACTGATAGCAGAAGATCAACAGGATTGACTGGCAACTGGTATTTTTCAACCTCTAGCCGACCGCGTCACACCGATGGGCGTGGCCGCACCGGAAGCCCCGGGACCGCCTAAAGCCTATCAGCCTAAAGTCCTGGGGCGGTGTTTTGCAGGAGATTGCGCGAAGGTTGCGTGCACATCTCCTGCTTGGTGGTCGGAGTGGAGCTCCGCCTCCAGTCTCTGAGCAGGAGACTGTTAGACAGCGTAACCACCGTTTAATTACATGTACAGCACTGCGATCTGCATCAGCGCTGTACTGGGGACAGCCGTGTGACACGGCTGTCCCCTCCTGAGACACAGAGGTGATCGGCTGTCATAGGTTGAAGCCTATGACAGCTGATCACGGCGATTGGCTGGTGGGGGGGTTTACAGTTGGGAATAAAAACACTTATTAAAAAGACACACACATACAGTATAACCAAATAAACAAACAATGGGGGGGGGGGGGGGGGGGCGATAAGACCCCACCAACAGAGAGCTCTGTTGGTGGGGAGAAAAGGGGGGGGGGGTCACTTGTGTGCTGTGTCGAGTGGCCCTGCAGCTTGGCCTTAAAGCCGCAGTGGCCAATTTAATGTAAAATGCCCGGTCTTTGGGGGGTTTAACACTGAGGTCCTCAAGAGGTTAAAATGAAATAAATATGGCAGCCTCCATATCACCCTTAACTCGGGTTCACTTTAAGTCTGCCACTATATTTGCCTGCTGTAGTTATCGACCCACTTTAGATACTTTCAAGAATAGGGATTCAAGTCCGCCTTGACATCAGTCCTTCATCCTGACACGTTTGCACATATATTTCATTTTAACCACTTGCCACCTTAAAGGACCACTATCGCGAAAAAAGGAGGCAGTTAAAATCTGACAGAACCGACAGGTTTTGGGCCAATCCATCTACTCATGGGGGATTCTCAGGGTTTTCTTTGGTTTGAATAGCATTTCCTGAACAGCAATTGCAAAGTCTAACTGACAAAATAGTGTGCAAGCGATTAAGGAGGCCGACTGGTATCTTACTATTTTGGCAGTTAAACTGCTGTTCAGGAAATGCTGTTGAAAAAGAATCCCCCATGAGGAGATGGACTGGCCCAAAACCTGTTGGTTCTGTCAGATTTGAACTGCCTACGTTTTCGCGATAGTGGTCCTTTAATGCAAAAAGTGTAATAAAGTAATGCAGGAATGGCTGATTTTCAGGCTCAAGAAAAGTTCTTGTAGTGCAGAAAAATATTGGGAAGGGTAGGTGTACACATCACCAAACATGTCTGCTAACAAATATTCAAAAGTCCGGGATAATGAAGAGAGGGAACGCTCCTCATATAGGCTCCACTAATGTCACAGCTGATGCTGCTTTTTCAAAACGGGGAAGCTTCATAATGGCGCTATGCTCTACCAGGTTTAAAGCACACGTGAACTGAGAGGGAAATGGAGGATGACATTTATTTCCTTTTAAATGATCCAGATTGCTTGGCTGCCCTGCTGAGCCTCTGTTTCTAATACTCTTAGCCATAGACCCTGAACAAGCATGCCGAACAGGTGTTTCTGACTGAAGTCTGACTGGATTACAGGTGTGTGATTCAGACACTACTGCAGCCAAAGAGATCAGTAGGACTACCAGGCAACTGGTTTTGTTTAAAAGGAAACAAAATATGGGATCCGTCAAGGCAGAGCAGGGCTACAGGAAAATGGAGGCCGGAGCCCAGCACTGGAAACACAAATAATCTTCAGTGCTGGGCCCCCATTTTCCTGTAGGCCTTCTGCCAGCATACAGACTCTTGCAGTTCACCAGCCCGGAACAGGTGAGTTGCGGCTGATGAACTGACCCGGTATCCGTTGGACGTTGCAAGCCAGTTCACCTTATGGTGGGACGAACAGCCTGGCCCTGCTTCAACAGGCGGGCTGAAATCGCCAGCCTGGCCCATGGACCGTAGTTTGCCCAGCCCTGCTCTATGGGGATAGGGGATAGAGATGGCCTGACCAGTTAGTTAGCGGGCAGTATTCTGGAACATTGGCATGTTCACCATTCGCATTGAACACATTTTTTTTTTAAATGTACCTTCACATTTTTCCCATAGACTTTAATGGCACGCGAGCAGCCGCCGACTTTAGCGGTTCATAGCAAAGTCCCCTTACATTCTAGAAACACCACATTTGCAAGGTATGTGAATGGGGACAGTGGGTACAAGAGAAAAAAACATCAAAAAGGCCTTATAGTTTTTGAGAAAATCAATTTTAAAGTTTAATAGGAAAAAAAGTGTACATTTAAATGCGGTAAATGACAGATAATGTAGCAAACCTAAAAGTAGTGTAAATGTACATATTATTTTTGCTAAGCTAGTGGGAGTGAGCTGGTGTTCCCTTCATGGTTTATTTGTTAAGTTATGTCATGCATAATACTTTATTTTAACAATTCAGTATATTTTGGATGTCAGATAAGAACTTATGACATCCTATGTCTACTATGCGGTATCAACCTACATACATATAAGCCAGCTGAAAAATGTCTGTGTAGGTCACTTGGCAACCATCAACAAAGAGTAAAGCTGGATTGTTACACACTTTTTGTTTAAAATATTTCCCAGTCTAGCACCTCCATCTGTGCCTACAACACTGTTATTAGCTTGCACAAGCCTGTTGTCTAGGGGTCATAATAAACTCTTCCTTGTCTTTTGTGCGTTGTAATTCAGCACCAGTATGCTGATGCTGTCATTACAACAAATATTTTTCATTTATTCTTACTAGATCAAAGTCAATTGGAGACGTGTGGAGTTCCTGGCATCTACTATTTAAAGTGACAATTCTGAGACATGTTTTCAACTTTCCTTAGAAACCTGCCTTGGCTTACTTTTCTTCTTTTTTTTTCTCCTGGTGGTGTTTTACTGCTTTACATCTATGATTCCATATGCATTTTTACACATATGTGCCTTAGTGCTGAAATTCTACATTGCCTAACTTACAAGTGTTCTGCTTTTGTGACAATGTGACTGTTGTAAGAGGTGTCAACATATCTCATTTGAAAATTCATAATCTAGATCTATGCAACTGTCATAACAAGGTGAACACTAATTCATGAAACTGTTTTGGTCACGCAACCACCAAAGCTACCGCACTATGCGATTGTTTGGCTATGTTTCATTGCCATCGCAACGAGCACAGTGTGAAAGGGGCCTATATTATTGAAGCAGCAATTCTCATATTCTGTTATTGCTATATGTGTATATATATATATATATTTACAGTAAATAATATATATATAATATGTGAGATGTAAAGTCTAGTTGTGGGTTTCCTGATGTAAAAACTTTTGTTAGCCTATTGTAAGAACTCGCCGCATATGGTGGCGGAACGCTGAGACCCATGCTGTGGCGCCAGCCTCTGGGACTAGGCGAGGCTCTGATGTCAGTGAAGCGCACGGTGCTCAACTCCCATTGGCTAGGCGGCGGACACATCCTCAGTACGCGCTCCGCCGCTGTAAACAGTGACAGCGTAGGTGCATGGCGTGTCAGCTGACTGCTGACACGCCGCATAGGGATTGGTTAATTTGGATTCCCCTTTGTGTTGATTGGTTAGTCCTTGTATAATAGTAAAGTGAGTGCCTTCAGTTATCGCCCGTAATAGCCTATGCTGGATTTGTTGCAGAGACTGCACTCATATCAGGTTACCTGTATTGCTGCCGACTTTGCCTGTCTCTTGACTAAGCTTGTTCCAGATTGTCTTACCGTTGCCGACCTCTGCCTGCTCCTGACCACGTTTCTCTATTGGATTACCTGTTCCCGACTCAGCTAGTACCCGGATTACCCTGATTGCTGCCCGGATCGACCCCTGCTTGTTAAAGGACTTCTATGAACTCTGCCTGGACTGACTCTGGCCTGGAATTGATCACGTATCTGTTTAGTGCTTGAACTGCATCTATACAGCCTGCTATCTTGCTATCATCTGGACTGCCTCAGCCTTCAGGCAGAGGCGGGACAAGGTCCTCCAGCACCCAAGGCTGAGACACCAAAGTGCGCCCCTCCATCCCTCCCACCCCAGCTGTCACACACTGATTGCTATTAGACTAAGAGGTGCCACAGGGTCCACAACCTCCCCAACACCTTAATATCTAGTTATCTGGCTTGCAGTCACTGCTATGTATGCCCTTTTCTTATTTCTTTTTGCTTCAAACACAATTAGGAATGACAGCTGAATGAATTGTGCGCTCCCTCCTACAATGCGCCCTGAGGCTGGAGCCTCTCCAGCCTATGCCTCGGCCCGGCCCTGCCTTCAGGCCTCAGGTGACTATATTGAGTATACTGTGTTTGCACTTATTGCTGTGTTTGATGAATGCTGTCTGTCAGATTGTATGCTAAATCTACCTGCAGGGTTTTGTAGTATTGTTATTAGGTAGGCGTTTAGGCGAGTGTTATGGCTAGGCTATAGGTCAGTCATATGAGCATACAGCCTGACTTATAGCAGGTAACCAGACAAGTCTGACACCTATCTTTTTATATACTGTATGTTGTAATAAAGTTTCAAACCTATTTCAATATTATTTTCTATGACATTTTCCATTCTATCATCCAAGAAAGTATTCAAAATTATGTGTTTTCCTTTTAAGACCCCATTTCGCCAACAAAAATTACACTTCCTTTTAAAGTCCAACCAAACCCAAAATTAAACAAGACAAAATGTATTGGCAAGAAAATATAAACAGTGTGTAAAGAAAAGGGCCCGTATGCAATTAACTTTTTAGTTTTCTCTTAGGTGATATTTTCCTTATTTGTCAATGAAAAGTCTTTTAACCAACCAGCAAGCAAAAAAATACTCAAAATTATTTTGATAGTACTTTCCCCCTACGTTTTAATACTTTTTCCATTGCAAAGTGCTGAAAAGTTAGGAAAAGGTGAAAAATTATGTCCTAGGAGAAAACTCAGTAGAAAAAGTTAATTGCATATGGGCAAAAGTGGTGGACTAAATACTTTTTCACGAAAGAAAGGTGCTTGGAACGGATGTGCAACTTCCTTCCTGAAAATTCAAATGAAAAGTCTATATAAACATCATGCTGGAGGTAAAAATGCAAAAACTTTGCTAACCACTTAACACTAGCCCATTGGCGGCGTTAAGCAGGTGCATGTGTGCGCCCCCGCGGGCATACTCTAATCCCCTCTAAATGCAAAACAATTGTTTTAAAATGTCTGTTTTGCACGGAAAAGTGCAAAAACAGTCCTTTTTTAAACATCCATTTTGCATTTAAAGGTTAAATCAGAAATTGCTGCACATTACAAATCCCCCTCATCTGCTAAAAGTCATTGACACAGCAACCTGCAAGCACATCCAATTTGCTTTGCATGTATTAAGGAATTGCTCCACCACAGGGTTTATCAAATTGAATGCCCATGTGATAAAATGTATATAGAGTAGGAAAAACTAAGAGACAATTGTGGACTTTCTATTTTGGAGCATTTGCGCAATATTACAAATGGCAATAAGCGAAATTCTGTGACTGTGCACTTCATGGAGACCCATGGGATCATCTCTGGTAGGTTTAAAAGTATGTGGAACTAATGTAATTTAGTAGTTTCTTGATATGAAGCTTTAGATTTCTTTAGGAATCCGCTACATAAAATCCTTGTGGTTCTGGTATTCTATAACTTAAAGAGGAACTTTAACCCAGGATTGAACTTTATTCCAATCAATAGCTTATATCCCCTTTCCCATGAGAAATCTTTACCTTTTCTCGACTAGATCATCAGGGAGGTCTGTATGGCTGATATTTTGGTGAAACCCCTTCCACAGTGTGATGTACTGACCAAGGACCTGACAGTTTTCTGTCTGTGAACCTCGTTGCTTTGTGGGAAATAACAGCTTTCTCAAAACTGCCAAGCAAGCAATATCTCTCTCTGTGCATAGAACTCTCAGTAACGAACATTCCGTACAGAACACCTGGCACAACTAAAGATGTCACCACCAGTGATACATTTCAGAATGTAAATCAGAGAGAGGAAAGATTTTACAATGGGCAAACACTGATTAAATAATCTATAAATGAATATTGTAAACAATAAGCATTTTTTTCATTAAGTTATTTTCACTACGGTTCCTCTTTAAAGGATTCCTTAGTGCTAAAAATACGGCAAAAATGATGCCTACTATGAGTATGGGTAGTACTGCAGAGGCTTACAGCACCTCACTTGCCCCGGCGTCAGCCTCTGTTTTGCTGCAAAGCGACCCGTTCCTGATCAGCGGGGTCGGCGCATGCGCAGTGTGTCCGCAGGAGTACGTGTGCACTCCCGCAGGAAGTTGTACCCGGTGCGTAAGCACACAGGACTTGAGGTCGGTGGGGACCGCGGTCAGAAGGTGCCCAAGTGGACATACTCCACATGCGCAGCGTAGTATGTCTGGGTCAGAGGGCACAGACCCCACTGACCAGGGCTTAAGAACAGGCCGATTTGCTGGAAAACGGAGGCTGATGTCGGGGTAAGGAAGGTGCAGTAAGCCTCTGCACTACTCCCCACACACACATTAGGTGTCATTTTTGCCATATTTTTAGATGTTAGTTGGCCACATGGAAAGGAATACTCTCTGATTTCTTTGACTGGAGAGCCACTTCTGAATATCTAAATAACTATGCCATGGTTGGGGTATCCCTTTAAACATTGTTACTAAAATGGCTGTGCTGTGTGATGAGCTACTTCTGTGAATTTGCGGTGACAGACTATACTTTCACAACTACAAAAGCTTGAGCTTTCACAATTTCCTGCAGCCCTCTCTTTTGCACAGCTGATTGTAACAAAGAGTTATCAGCTGCAAGCTGCTGGTCCTGACTGCCATGCTTCCTCCACCCTGTCACAGCTATATGCTTGATCATCTTGGAATTGGTCACACTGAAAAAATGTTTGACACATTATAATAATGAGAAGCATATGCACTTCAGTTGTGCAATAAAGGAGCTGGATAATTGCTTACAATGAATGTAAATATTCAGAGCCACAGCTCATGACATTTTCCTGTTTGGAAAGGTCAGGCCAACATGACAGTGTATGAACTGAAGTCATTTCATGAGCTTATCACACATTTTTTTCTTTAGTTGCTGTATTGGCACATGGCATTTCAAGTGTGATTTCATCTATACATTAAACTAAAACGGAAATAAATGTCCATGTTTTATAAGTTTTGTCGTTCATGCAGCACAACATTCCTGGACTCTTATTTATGACTGGTAATGCTAGCACTACATCCTCGCATTAAAGGACAGAACTGCTTCTTTACATTCACATGTTCATTCGTAGTAAATTCCTGAATGCATATTTATGACTGTTTATAAATGTTTACAGCATGAGTGACAAAACTGCCTCTGTACAAACATTCATGTATTACGATCAGGGCTGGGTTTCCCTCTAGACTAGAGATGGCTCGAACCTCCGATTTTTGGTTCGTGAACCTCGAACGCGAACCCTCACAAAAAGTTCTGTACGCGCGAACATCCGCGAACAGCAATAGACTTCAAAGGGGAGGCAAACTTCGAAAATTAGAAACGTGCTGGCCACAAAAGTGATGGAAAAGATGTTTCAAGGGGTCTAACTTCTGAGTTTATGCATAGGGGAGTGGGATAATAAAATTTGGATTTGACGCAAAGCAGTGTTTTAAGGGCAGAAATCACATTGCATGCTAAATTGGAGGCCTAAAGTGCTTTAAAACATCTTGCATATGTAATGGCAAATTGTGACAGCTCTGGCCACAGGTCAAGCCTGCGCACCCAGTAGTCCAAGGGTTCATCGCTGCTCACAGTGTCTACATCCACACTTAAGGCCAGGTAGTCGGCTACCTGCCGGTCCAGGCGTTGGTGGAGGGTGCATCCGGAAGGGCTAAGGCGAGATGTTGGACTAAAGAATGTCCGCATGTCCAACATCACCATGAGATCGCTAGAGCGTCCTGTCCTTGCCTGCGTGGACATGGGAGGAGGAGGATTACTGGCAGTGGCACCTTTATTCTGTTGTGCTGTGACATCACCCTTAAACGCACTGTAAAGCATAGTTGCCAGCTTGTTCTGCAAGTGCTGCATCCTTTCTGCCTTTTGGTGATTTGAAAACATCTCCGCCACTTTGTGCCTATACCGAGGGTCTAGTAGAGTGGCCACCCAGTACAGGTCATTTCCCTTGAGTTTTTTTTTATACGGGGGTCCCTCAACAGGCTGGACAGCATGAAAGACACCATCTGCACAAAGTTGGGTGCAGACGTACTATCCATCTCCTCTTGCTCTTCCTCAGTGATGTCAGCTAAGTTCTCCTCCTCCCCCCAGCCACGAACAATACCACGGGAAAGTTGAGCAGCACAAGCCCCCTGCGACACCTGCTGCGGTTGTTCTTCCGCCTCCTCCTCAAAAACAACACCTTCCTCATCATCTGACTCCTCTACCCCACATGACTCTTCCTCCTCCTCCTCCCCCCTCTGTGCTGCCACAGGTGTTGAGGAATCATCTTCTTCTGCTGAGAATTGTTCCCACAACTCTTCTTCCTGTTCCTGTTCCTGCTCCTCCACAGCTTGATCCACCACTCTACGCATGGCACGCTCCAGGAAGAAAGCATATGGGATCAAGTCGCTGATGGCACCTTCACTGTGACTCACCAGGTTTGTCACCTCCTCAAACGGCCGCAAGAGCCTGCAGGCATTTCGCATGAGCGTCCAGCACTTCGGCCAGAACATCCCCATCTCCCCAGAGCATGTCCTTTGACTGTAGTTGTAGAGATACTGTTTGACGGCTTTCTCCTGTTGTTCCAGCGAGTTGGACTATCGCAAATCAAGCGTCTCACCAGCAATTTGTTTCTCCGCTGAATATCGGCAAAGTGTGCCATGGTCGTGTAAGACCGCCTGAAATGCCCACACACCTTACTGGTATCTTCCACTGCGGTGTCCCAATGGCCACAAAATTTCGGAAGGCCTCAGAGTCCACCAGCTGGTATGGTAACAGCTGGCGAGCTAACAGTTCCACCAAGCCAGCTGTCAGACGCCGGGCAAGGGGGTGACTGGCAGACATTGGCTTCTTCCGCTCAAAGATTTTCCTCACGGACACGTGGCTGCTGCTCTGTGCAAAGGAGCAGGAACCGCTCAAGGTGAGAGGCGAAGTGAAGGAGGGTGGCTGTGATTGTGTAGGTGCAAAGGAGAAAGCGGCTGAAGATGATGCACCAGAAAGAGGAGGAGGAGGGTGGCTTTTCTCTTGTGTGCTGCTTTTCCTCTGGTGCTCTTCCTATTGCAGTTTGTGCCTTTTCTCCATGTGCCTTCGTAAGGCAGTTGTCCCTACGCAGCTGTTGGCCTTTCCACGGCTCAATTTCTGGTGGCAGAGAGAACAGATGGCATTGCTCTGATCTAAGGCAGACACACAAAAAAATTTCCAAACCGCTGAGCCCCCCTGGGGTGTGGGCACTATGGTGGCCTCAGCAGTACAGATGGCCCAGCCTTGGGGAACTCATGGAGAAGCACATGATCAGTTTGATCAGCTGATAGATTTATAAGGCTCTGATTTGCTGGTCATGATCATGTGTTAAACCAGGAAGTCATCAAAGCAAATCAGAGGCATACAAATCTATCAGCTGATCACACTGATCATGTGCTTCTCCATGAGTTCTCCAAGGCTGGGCCATCTCTACTCAGCAGCTGACGTTGAAGGCCATGTTGGCTGGCTGTCCATAGGTGGCGATACATGGCGCCGGACACTGCCACCAGCTGTTTCTGAAGACGAGCTCCCCCTGCTTCTTTCAGCAACTCGTCTCCTCCTACTCCTTTCTGACTCCCCCTCTGAACTGTCCCCTTGGTCATCTTGTCTCTTAGGAACCCACCTGGCATCCGTATCATCATAATCATCCTCCCCAGCTTCGCTTGCCTCAGACACCTCATAAACTGCACCAACAGCAGGTACTTCATCATCCTCCTCCTCACACGTTACGTCCATAGTGTCGCCTAACTCAGACATATGCTTAGCGCCTTCATCTTGTTGTAACAATAATTTCTGTGAATCAGTTAATCGCCCACCAAATAACTTGTGGTGCTTGTAGTAGCGCTGGTGGCTGCGGAAGATGAGGAGTTCTGTGTTAATTAGTCAACCATGTCCTGACAATCTTGGGAGTTGATTGGACGTGCCTTCTTCTGAGCACTATACTTTGGGCCAGGGCCGTACGAAATCACGTCAGCGTGACCTCGAACAGACCTGCTGGGTGGCCTGCCTCTGGGTTTGCCTATGGCTCTGCCTCTGCTTGTTGGTTTGTCCATATCGGGGGGGGGGGGGGGGGTGAAGTGAAGTGAAAGGTATGCACTGACTTGACTAATACAATGTGCAGCCACACAAGCAAGTGCAGTGAAAGGTATGCAGTGACTGGTATTACAATACAATGGGCAGCTGTCACACACGTGCAGTTAACAGGTATGCACGGACTGGTATATTACACAGCGTGTGGTCCTACAGGTACTGTGAACAATTATGCAATGATTAGTATTACAAATTTGCAGCTGTCACACACACAGGTACCGTGAACAGGTGCAGTGACTGGTTTATAACACTGCTTGCAGGTAGGTAGATAGATAGGTAGGTAAGTAGGTGCACTGAGCACAGGTGGTGGGTATGCAGTGATTAGTATTACAAATGTGCAGCTGTCACACACACAGGTACCGTCAACAGGTGCAGTGACACTGCGTGCGCTCAAGTAGGTAGGTAGGTGCACTGAACACAGGTGGGTATGCAGTGAATGGTATTACAAATGTGCAGCTGTCTCACACATACACACACAGGTACTGTCAACAGGTGCAGTGACACTGCATGCACTCAAGTAGGTAGGTAGGTGCACTGAACGCAGGTGGGAATGCAGTGATTGGTATTAAAAATGTGCAGCTGTCACACACACACAGGTATCGTCAACAGGTGCAGTGACACTGCGTGCGCTCAAGTAGGTAGGTAGGTACACTGAACACAGGTGGGTATGCAGTGATTGGTATTACAAATGTGCAGCTGTCACACACACACACACACAGGTACTGTCAACAGGTGCAGTGACACTGCGTGCGCTCACGTAGGTAGGTAAGTGCACTGAACACAGGTGGGTAAGGTCCCACCAGCAGCTGCGACTGACTGACAGGGTTGTATATGCAACACAAGTGTCTGTGGGACACACACACACACACAAAAAATAGATCACAAGAACAACATTAGCTCTCAAAAGGGCTGTTGAGGATGTGGAGTGCTTTGTAGCAATAAGATCAGCAAGAAAGAGCAACCTAACAAGCTTAACACAAGAGCCTAACTAAGCTTTCCCTAAGTCAGTAGCAAGGTTCTTTCCCTTCTCTAATTACTGCAGCCACACGAGTGAGTGAAAAGGCTGACGCTGCCTGCCTTTTATAAGGGGGGCGGGGGGGGGTCTCTAGGAGGGAGTGTAGCATGATTGGCTACCCTGTGCCTGCTGACTGTGATGTAAAGGGTCAAAGTTGACCCTAATGATGTAGTATAGGGGGCGGGTCGAACTCGCATATAGTTTGCGGTTCACCACGAACGAGAACCACTGAAGTTCGTGCAAATAAGTACATGGGCGAACCGTTCGGGCCATCTCTACTCTAGACATGCTATGTATGTGCCTGGAAACCGGTGGCATGGAGTGGGCACTAGACTAGTTAAGTGGACCCAGCAGGAAACCTCAGAGAGAACAGTCCTCCACTGCACCCTCTACAGCACGAATTGGCGGAATAGTGCATTCCTACCCGATCTTCTTATGTTCACATTCCCAATCTGATTCTCAAGACCCTGTTGATCTCAGCACTGGTGTTTGATGAAGGTGCTCCCAGGGGTCTAAGTGACCTAGGGTCTTAGCCAGAGTACTCCAGAAGGGATTTTAGGACTACTTTTGCCAGGATATGACCCTTGGGATTGCCCCACCGGTGATGGGAAGAATAAAAGGGCAAACCCAACATAGCAAGGGAGGCTGGGCAGTACTGTTGGGGTGAAGTTACAGAATTGGCTGATGAGAAGGGCTGCAAAAAAAAAAAGATTTTGAAAGAATATATACTATTTATATATACATGGAGCGACAGAACACATGCCCCTGCCCCCCGATGTGATCTTCCATAATCACAAAATCCAGTACTCAATGGACCACTGTCACAAAAAATGTAAAATACATGTAATTACACACAAATAAGAAGCACGTTTGTTCCAGACTAGTAAAATGAGCCATACATTACTTTTCTCCTATGTTGCTGTCACTTACAGAAGGCAGTAGAAATCTGACAGAACTGACAGTTTTTTGACTATCCCATCTCTTCATGCAAGATTCTCAACATGACCTTTATTCTTTATAAAGACACTCCCTTAAAAAGATTTATACAAACATGCTGGCCAGCCTACCTGCTTGCTGCACACTTTTTTGACAGTTGGATGGAGTAAATGTCATTCACTAAGTGTTTTTGATAATAAAGAAAATCCTGTGAATTCCCCATGAGGAGATGGGTTAGTGCAAAACCTGTCAGTTGTGTAATATTTCTACTACTTACTGTAAGTGACAGCAACATACAAGAAAACTATTTTATGGCTCATTTTACTCTGGGAGAAACATACTTCTTATTTGTATGCGTTTATGTGCATTTTAGATTTACCAATTTTCGCGACAGAGGTCCTTTAATCACTTATTTTAAACTTATAAAATGAGATCCAATATCCCCAGATTTTTTTCATTTTTTGTGGCACTTTCTTTTACTATAAACACTCTTAATCCAAGTCAGCCCCCTATACACATATTACACCCAGTCTTTTTTTAATGGAGGGCTATTTTACTTCCACTTTAGTATAATCATTTTGTGCACCTATGCAACCAGTGATCGGAGGGCAATAAGCTTGTGTGTGGACAATTGCCACATAACACCAACCCATTGCTCACTTCACTGACTAGTGATCAAATGGAGAATTCTGTGTAAGACTGGCTTATTGACATTCAAATCCTTGCACACTCTGGGCCCTGGATACCTGAAGGACGTGTTGCAATTGCATCACACTCCCCACAATCTTAGATCAAAAGGATGTAATACTTTGGTCACCTCCAGCGTCCATCTCAAAACTTTTGGAAACAAAGTTTTCTGTCATGCTACCCCTACACTTTGGAACTCCCTGCCACACCACATCCAATCAGGACAGCTCCATCCCTGGAAGCATTTAAGTCCAAAGTGAAAACCCACCTCTGGTCTGACATTTATGAACACCTATGTCCTCTGTAATGCTGGGGATACACGGGTCGACCCGGTGGCTCGATTAGCCGCTGGATCGACTCCCGCCGCGTCCCCACTGCCGTCCGGATCGATTCCCGCTCGTCCCCACGGGCACTCCTTATCTTCCGCTTGATTCCCCGCTATTGTCCGCCCGCGGGGATCGAGCGGGGAATCTATCCGGCGGGTCATCAAACCTGTCGGATATTATCAATCGAGCCATCAGTGGCTCGATTGATAAGAAAAAAACTGACCGTGTATGCCCAGCATTACACAGTCCAGCCTACAACCTTGTCTTGATCAGAGACATAACTATGCGCTTTGAGACCTATGGGAGAAAAGTAAATGCTGGAGTTGTTTTTTAGGTGGAGACAACAAGAGGAGGATGTGGTTTGAATGAGAGGCTTGAGTTCAGTATTATACCTAAGCAACGTGCCTGTTGGACGGGGTTATTGAAGTTCAATCAACAGAGATTGTGATGTTCGGCAGAGGTGTTGAATTGTGGGGTGGAAAAATTGCCATTTCTGTCCTGTCCATGATGAGTTTCAGAAAATGGGAGGAGATGGAGAAGATGGCATTAAGACAGTCAGAAACACGAACTGTTGGAGTAGCCAAGTCAGGAGGTGGATTTGTTTATCGTCAGCGTATAGGTGGTACTGGAAGCCAAAGTAACGGATGAGCTGACCAAGACCATAAGTGTAGATAGAGAAAATGAGAGGTCCGAGGATTGAGCCTTGGGGAACTCCAACAGTGAGGGGACAAAGAGAGGGAGAGGTGGTGCCGGAGTGAGTATGGAAGATGGAGCTCCATGCCATTATGTGAAACACGCCAAGGCCTAACAATCTTTTGAAGTTGTCATGGGTCAGTCTGTTGCTCGACATGAATCCCAAAGAACAATCGTACCTTACAATGGCATCCCAGGATACCAGCTTCCTGTGCCGAACATTTGCAATATTTGCATGAGGAGTGGGTCAAAATTATTCCTTAGTCCAAGATCATGGATCTCATTGGCTCCATGCCTGACCATGTCGAAACTTAGCAGAAAGCTAGATGTGGATCAACAATATTATGTTGTTTGTTTTCTATAATAAACATGGCACTGTGCGCAAATCAAGGTGTATCTATGTTGTGGTCTCACTATATGTCTTAGTCTCACTACACACATACTAGGATGCCATCATAGAAGTATTTGACTGTTTCAGTTCAGCAGTGGTTATATTAGTCCAGGTAAATCGAAGACTATTGGAAACATGGAGAGCATACTGTAGTTTGCCATTCGTTTTCTGTTCAGTCATGAAATCCAAAGCTTGAGATGCTGACATACATCACATTGTATAGTTGTATGGTATTTTCTCTACTTGTGATGTTGGTTCATTGTCACATGACGGCTTCTAAATGAACTCAGTATGACCTTCATTTCCATTCTCACTTAGCTGTGACTCATGCAAAGAAAAAGCTACTTCTATAAACATACTGTAATCACTGATGGGCAACACAATGGATCTGTGTTAAAAGGTTACATTGTTTGGAAAGATACTCAGAATTACATGGTACAGGCAGTGATGAATTTATTGCTCTACATTCGAGCTATAAGGCCTTCCCTGTACTACAGAAGGTATAAGATGGTATACAGCACAAGATGAATTAAGCACAATGTAATACAGCACAAGCATCACAGAGGAAGGTAACTGATCCCCCAAGTTGTAGAGCAGCAGTAAAAAGAAACCCCCTGGCTGTACCCTGTGCCACTCAGAGGAAATAGTTTTATGTGGAATTGTGCATTGTGCGCAAGGCTGCAAATTATGATTCATATACCGTATTTTTCAGCATATAAGACACACTTTTTCATCCCCAAAACTTAGGGGAAAAAGCCAGTGCATTTTACATCCCAAAGATATAGAATAAAGTGTAGCAGAGTGTGCTTCAAAGGCCTTACCTGATCCCGCCACTGTTCTCTCCCCCTCCCCCCCGCACTCTGGTCCTGCTGTCAGATGGCTTTTCTTCTTCTCCCGCAACTGCCAATATGCAGGGACACTGAGGCAGCCTGCCGCTCTACAGCTAAGCCAGGTCCTCCGTACTCTCAGTGGTGTACATCCTGATTACTGCTGTTACTGTACCACCAGTGGCTCAAATTTGCCAGGATCATGCATGATGTAGCACCATGAGTGACCCTAATGGACGTGCGCGGCTGGGTTTACAGTAACACAACTGTACTCAGGAAGTACACCGCAGGGAGTACGGAGATAGTGGCAGGTGACCGCAGTGTCCCTGCAGCAGGACCGGAGTGAGAGGGAGTGCGGCAGGATTGGGTATAGTATTAAAGTGTTAGTGTAGTGTTAGTCTAGTCAAGTGTTTTGTAGTGTAGTTTAGTGCAGTGTAGTGTTAGTGTAGTGCAAAGTAGTGCATTGCTGTGTAGCTTAGTTGGTAGGGCAGCAGGGATTAGTGTAATGTATTGTGTAGTGTAACTGGTGGGGGCAGCAGTGATTAGTGTAGTGTTGCTGGGCAGTGTAGCTTTGATAAAGTACCTTAGAGACAGATTTGAGGGTAAAAGGTCCATAAGGCGCCCTTGCACTATAGATGCACCAGGTTTAGAATTTTTTTCCTGATCTTTGCCCTCTAAATCTAGATGCGTCTTACAGGCCGGAGCATCTTATATGACGATAAATCCAGTAATCTGTGCTTTAAAAACACCAGTCAAGAAACTGATTTTGAAACATTGGTACAAGCAGGGTTCAGGATAGAGGAAGAAGCCTGAAATAGGGAGAAACATAGCATCTCCATTTTTGCTCAAGCTCTAGTGAAGTGACGTTTTTAAAGGAATACTGTAGGGGGGGGGGGGGGGGGGGTCGGGGGAAAATGAGTTGAACTTACCCGGGGCTTCTAATGGTCCCCCGCAGACATCCTGTGCCCGCGCAGCCACTCACCGATGCTCCGGCCCCGCCTCCGGTTCACTTCTGGAATTTCAGACTTAAAGTCTGAAAACCATTGTGCCTGCATTGCCGTGTCCTTGCTCCTGCTGATGTCACCAGGAGTGTACTGCGCAGGCACAGACCATACTCGGCCTGCGCAGTATGCTCCTGGTGACATCAGCGGGAGCGAGGACATGGCAACGCAGGCACAGTGGTTTTCAGACTTTAAAGTCTGAAATTCCAGAAGTGAACCGGAGGCGGGGCCGGAGCATCGGTGAGTGGCTGCGCGGGCACAGGATGTCTGCGGGGGACCATTAGAAGCCCCGGGTAAGTTCAACTCATTTCCCCCCGACCCCGTTATAGTATTGCTTTAAGTAATCAGAACAATCATCAGGATTTCTGACAGATGAGATGAACTTGAAATTCCAATCTACCAAAATGCAGAGCAGACTAGGGCCCCATGGAAGCACCTCACCCTAGACACAGCGGCTGGTACTGTAAACTAGATCCACAGGAAGGAACAGACACTTGGTGAGTACATCACAGAAATCAGTCAAAAAACAGATGCATGACACTCAATAATGGTTGAATGTTTATGTAATGCTGGTAAAAGTTACCTGAAACTGTCTATATCCTAAATATATGTAATTCAGGCCAGCTGCAGTTTTGAGTTCTGCTAAGTATGCATCTGTCTGTCTGTCTGGAGTGGACCTCAGATTACATATGAGTTGTCAGTTTTCAGTTGGTAGAGGGGGGAAACTATGCAGACAACAGTACCTAACCTGCATATGGCTCATAGTCTACTACAGTTTACATGTAAGCTATGCAGAAAACACAATGAAAAATGGATGGACAAGACCATTATGTATACATTCTTAAGCATATGTTCGATCATGCACTTTCAGTTAAAACTACATGTATGGGCAGGCACAGGAATCACATGCTTGTATTTCAAGCTTCATACATTCATCATGTGCTAAGTAGAATGTGGAGCAGATGCAAGTGAAATGTTTCTGTGCATTGCCTAATGGGTCGGCTACACAACTCTATAGAATATGAAGTAAATGCAAAGTGGGAATCATGACTATAGCAAAAGTGTGTGTGCGTGTATATATATATATATATATATATATATATATATATATATATATATATATATATATATATATATATGTTAAGCATATACATATTTAGTTAGTGGTATAAGTATAGGTCCAGTAATTTAAACCCATTAGCCAAAAGTGCATAATCAATTGTGCAAGAAGCACGATTGAGACAGAGAGGAATATTCACTAAAATGCACTAAACAAAATAACACGCGTAAAATCTGGTACATGAGGAGTAGAGCGAAGTGCATTGCATTTAATGTATTGCTTTCTACTCATCATGCAGTAAGACTTTATGCACGTTATTCTGCTTACCGCACTTTTATGAATACACCCCAAAGTCTGAAGCATAGTCTAAACTGCTGCAATGCAGCTCCTAACCAGCAGAGGGTAGAATTCATAGCTAAAACATCAAACTTATTTCTATGTCCATACAGCAAAGGCTGATTTATCAAAACAGGTTCATTCATAGAAAACTGAAGCAAAATTGAAACAGTTACCCAAAGCAACTACTCAGGTTTTAGTTGTTAAAGAGAGTCTGAAGCCATAATTAAAATGGCTTTTTTCTTTATATATAGCAGGGGCGTGTGTGCCCCTGCTAAAACGCCGCTATCCCGCGGCTGAACGAGGGTCCTTTCCCCTCTAAATCCCCCCTGTGCTGCCCGGGGAGCGCTTCCGTGTGAGGCCAGGCTATGAGCTGCAGCCCTGCCCCGCACGCGTCTATCAGCGGCGGATCTCCGCCTCTCCCCCGCCCCTCTCAGTCTGCCTGCGCTGAGAGGGGCGGGGGAGAGGCGAAGATCAGCCGCTGATAGACGCGTGTGAGGCAGGGCTGCAGCCCATAGCCTTGCCTCACACGGAAGCGCACAGGGGTAGCAAAATCTACGACCAAGTTGGTCGTGATTTTGCAGGGGGGGATTTAGAGGGGAAAGGACCCTCGTTCAGCCGCGGGATAGCGGCGTTTTAGCAGGGGCATTTTTATTAAGGCTTCAGAGTCTCTTTAAATGAAATAAATCTTAAGAATGTACTGTATGCTTTCATGAGCCTGACTATGTAAAGTTAAAAAAAAATCCTACTGCACTTGACCAATATAAATGCCTTTCAGATAAATGTCCTCATAGCTTTGTGGAAACATTTCTCTGTAATGCCTGATTTGCTAAGGACACGCCATCCAGCATCCAGAGGAGCTGCTAGATATAGCAGTGTCTCCGATTAGAGCCTGATTGCTGGCTGGGATGGTCTTTAAAGGAGCCCTGGGCAACTATGGAGCCCTGGCCCTGAATATTGTGGCATTAGGCAAAATTCTCTGTTTATTAAAGGGACTCCGAGCAGTGCAGTAACTATGGAAAGATGCATACCATTTTGAAGCTCTCTTTCTCCTCTTTCCAGTGATATATAAACTGCTACCCTACGCCTTTTAGTTTTCGCTATTTTCGCGATCGAAATCGGGGGCCGCCATCTTGGATACCTTAATCAGCATTGTATTATGCAGGACAACACTTTCCCCAGTGTCGGCAGCTACATTCAGTGCAATGCAATGAAATACAAGGAACCCAGGGGGATATAATTACAAACATCATGCCGGTAGGTGTGAGGATATAATTAATTAGTTGTGGGAATGCTTAAAGGCATACCCACAGGCACTGCTCGGAGTCCTTTTAATGTAGTTTCTCAATTACCAGTACTGGCACTGATCATCTGCTGGGCTGCACAATGATTGTCCTTGAAAATCCTGGATGTAAATTTAGCATCAGTAACGCCACCAGGTTAATTCACTAACAAGAGATTTCTGTATTTTGTCCCTGCAGCAGTGTGCTTTCCACCTGTCTGCCTCCCCCCCATAGAACAGAAGGGGCAGCATGGCAGTAATTGAGCTGTGTGTCTGACCTGTCTTCCAAAACAAAGATGAACAATTACTTTAGGTGACTTTTTAAGAGTGTGTACACACATCCAATTTTGATTGGTCAATGATTGGCCAATTATGTAATCTCCATGTAATACATGAGCTTACCTACATAATCTGTTCATAGTATTAAAAATGTGTTGGCCCTTATGCTATATGGAAAAGGTAAAAATGGCCAATCAAAATTGGATGTGTATACAAGTCTGTATTGTTCATTCAATAATGAGTTGCAAATGTTTGTTACTGTGCACAGCCATTTACATTACAAGCATACAAATCTGTTTTTGTATTTACACTATACTACATTTCTACACTACAGCATGCAACACCCTAATCATAATGTAACGGTATCATCTATTTTGGAGCACATTTTTTTTTTGATGTATCGTATGTATTAAGTCATTTTGTTCTAATTACCGTTCTGGCAGCCGACCAGCATAACATACTGTTATCTCCAAGCTAAAACCCTGCAGCTGATACTGGATCCAAGCTTCTGTCAAAAATGATTCATATTTTCCAGCACTTGCTTTAAAAAGGATGAACAGTTTGTGCAATGCCTTTTTATGTTTGTATTTAAAATGAAATGGTCAGTTGATTACCACAGCATTCTGAAGTACCGTAACAACTAAAGTGGTGCTCAATTTCTCCTTATGAGATGTACATTCTACACTACACCTCCCACAGAATTGTGCAGCATCACTTCACTGATGCTAAGGTTGAACTCCTAGACCAGAGGTAGGGAACCTATGGCTCAGGATGGCTGCATCTGGCTCACAGACTAATCAGCAGGGTTTGATTCACTAAGCTACACTGCTCAAGCAGCACAGCTTAGCGTGGCAGCGCTAGTAACATTTTCAAAGTAGGCACTGCTGCAGTGTGCAAACAGTCAGGGTGCCGGGGTACTCACCCACCCAGGCTTCACACACCTGGTCCGCCAGTGCACGATCACTCCGTGGGTCACCACTCCACAAACTCTGTACAATGTAACAAGAATCAAGGTCAGCACTCCACTGGCGATGATAAACTTGCATTTATTCAAAAAAGTTGCAAACACGACATGTTTCGGGGTCACCCCCTTCCTCAAGTGTACATACAACCTTGACACACAGCCATCTTATGTACTACATCCACTAAACTGCACCACACCTTCCAATACAAGACACACCCCTACTGGTCAGCTGACGGAGGTGATGTCACAGTGTATCACTACACTGAGGAAGGGGGTGACCCCGAAACATGTGGTGTTTGCAACTTTTTTGAATAAACGCAAGTTTATCATCACCAGTAGAGTGCTGACCTCGATTCTTGTTACTGATGTAGCGTGCACTACTAACTCACTCTCGCTTCTCCCAAAACGAACGACTGCTTCAATTGTCCCACTCTGGACCCTGTCAGGTCCAGTGATTTTGTAGGATGAGATCCCTGCATTTTGGCCCAATAGGCTGCCTGTCACTTGACAGGCAGACTATTGGGCCAATCAAAGTGTGGAGATCTCGTCCTACAAAGTGAATCAACCCCCAAGTCAGCTGGCTAATTGTACAAGCTGATAGTCGGTATTTCTCCTGTCTGGCTCTCAGGGAAATTTCTGATGTTGCTGAAACCCAAGAGAATCTGAAGACATGCCTGACACTTCAAATCACCATAGCAGGGATGTGAGCCCTACTGTCCCAGTTTGAAACATATTGTATTGCTCCCACGGAATTACATTTTAAAATATGTGGCGTTTATGGCTCTCTCAGACAAAAAGGTTCCTGACCTCTGTTCTAGACACACCTTCTGTGGGCA
This sequence comes from Hyperolius riggenbachi, assembly GCF_040937935.1. Lineage (NCBI taxonomy): Eukaryota > Metazoa > Chordata > Amphibia > Anura > Hyperoliidae > Hyperolius > Hyperolius riggenbachi. The sequence continues at coordinate 303,189,246 of NC_090648.1, forward strand.
TGCACCTTTCTACTCTGCCAGCTAGCAAGCACTGTGCTTATAGAAACAATCTCTGTGTGCTTTTTTATCCTCTGGCACCCATTTCAAAAGCCTGCACCACAGCTCCCCATTGTCCCTCTTTTGAAGTGTCACTCCCTATTCTGCAACCAAATTCCCATGTTATTGTTTTTTAATTGTCTTTCTTAATGGATACTCAAGGTGATATGTGACATGATGAGATAAACATGTGTATGTACAGTGCCAAACATATTAATAAATAGGCTGTGTTCCATTTTTTCTTTATCTGCCTGAAAGACCTTCAGGCATGCAAGTGACAGTTTCTCTCTTGATGGAATCTTGACGGACTATAGCATAAAGGTGCGTACACACGCACTACAAAAGGATACGACGGGTCCGCCGGACCCTCCCGCTGGGTGGTCTTTAGCCGACAGTGTGTACGCGCTGTCGGTGGACTGATAAGGCTGTTTCTGAACGATCCGCTGACCGCCCAGCGGGAGGGTCCGGCGGACCCGTCGTTTCCTTTTGTAGTGCGTGTGTACGCATCTTTACCCTCACTGATAAGGAATTACAGCCATCAACTTTTTTCCAGCAGAGAAAAACTTATGAGTGAAAAGGGGGGGGGGGGGGGGGTAGATGAAAAAAATCAATAGTTCACAAATTTTAGCTCTGAGACACTTATATAGAATGCCATTGAGCAGAGACAATAAAACAATCTATTTTGTAAATGTTTTAACATAAAATAAATATATCTAAAAAAAAAAAAAGTAATTTTTGGGATTAAGGTGCGTACACACGCCGGATCTCCGCAAACGACGGGTCTCTGCCTGCAGCTTGCCTGTGTGTGCAGTCTGTCGGCGGGTTGATAAGGCTAGTTTTGACAGATCCGCCGAGCGGATGGCCGCCCTGTGTGTGGGACTGATGACCCGTCGTTTGCGGAGATCCGGCGTGTGTACGCGCCTTTAGGAAGATAAATACAATTTTTTATCTCATCAGTCTTTTAAAAAAACTGAAGGAGAACAACCCAGAATATTTCCACAATTGATTGCAGATGAATGAGGAAACCTTTTCCCTATTACTTGAAGCCTGAGGCTAGTTTCACACATGGTGCAGCGCGATTTGCAGACAGTATAAGAGCATGTATGGCAGAAAATGTGGAAATACCACATTACAGCAACTCTGTAATTTTAGCCCAATCACAGAACTCAGAAGCATTAGACCAGAGAATGCAGAGTCAACTTGGAAGTTTTGGGCCAAACAGAGAATGCAAACGATGACCAATCTGTAATTGGCATTGGAGGAAATTGGAATTTCTGCTGAATCGGAAATCGGCATTTCCGACCATCCCTAATGAACATATGAAATAGTTTGAACAAGGCCTCAGACAATCGTTTAGGCTTGGAACCCACTAGCAGTACATTACTAAGCAGTTGTGATTTGAAAAGCTCTTGCTAATGTAATGCTATGGGTGTGATCCCAAATGAGCAATGTCAGAATCAGAATCAGAATTCTTTATTCGCCAAGTGCGACAGGTGCCGCACCCGGAATTATTTGTGGACACAGGCAGTTGGCATGGTGCAATAACTCAGCAGCATAAGAATTTGTGCAGACATTATGATACAAATAACACAACAGGATAGTGCAAGTTACAAATTACAATACGTAGTATTTCAGTTATCTACATTCTATACAGTCCCATTTTTTACACCGCATGGCTTAGTATTTATGGCAACCATATTGTGCCAGCATTTGGAAACAGTCATAGGGCTGCGATCGTGCACTGGTGTACCAAGGAGCAGGGAGGGTGCTGGAGGATGGCTTTTTTGGGATGTTCTGAATTGAGAAGGGTGATTGCCTGAGGGAAGAATGTATTTCTGCGCCTGGTGGTTTTGGTGGGAATGGACCTATAGCGACGCCCTGAGCAGAGGAGGTTGAAATGTGATTTTATAAAAATCCCTCATAGCATTGCTTTAGCAAGAGCTTTTTGAAATCATTAGCGCTTAGAAAGCGCTGCTAGTGGTTTTGAGCCCTACTATCAGTTGGTCCTGCTTATTAGAGGTGGTCAATGAGATGCTTCTAATTTTGACTTGCATAGTAATAGCATGCAAACTGATGACAGCTTGCAATTGAGCCAATCAAAATTGTCAGGCAGCGCATTTGATTGGTCCAAATCCAAGCAAATAACAACTGGCATTACATTGCATAAAGACCTACTAGCAACTCATTGATCAAGTCTACTTCTGATTTTGCTCTAATGCCTATATGCTGTTTCTACTGTGAAAATGATTAGAATGGTGGGCAAAAAGAGAGAGAAGGATCACTAAGCGAGGGTTCCATCTGTGGAAAACAACGTCAATTTTCAACATCTGTTTTGCGATTCTGCATGCAGGGAAACCGCGTGTGATCTTCTCAAGTGTGAACCCTGCCTGTCATACTTACAGCCCTCCATGTCGTTCCTCTGCTCGTGTGGACTCACACAAGGCTGGCTGTGACTTCATGTGTTTGGGTAGGAGCTTAATACCTTTCTGCATGGAAAACTCACTTGTGTTTGCACACAAGATACACCTGAAATTTTTTGCCAAACCACCTTGCCCTTGCCTATTAAAGCTTCCCTCTCTCAGCACTTGATGCTGATTGTTGTTGCAGCTTGGGCTAGCCCGTTCTTGAACAGCCTTGTTTCCCATACCTACATGCTCCTTGATTATTGTTGCCTTCCTGTTGTGACCCTGACCTGTGACCTCGACCAGTTTTCTGCCTATCATGACATTGACTTTGCTAGCTATCTTACTCTACTAGCTATCCAACTGCCCCCAACCTTGATCTGCCACATCTTCAGCCTGAATCATGATTTGATTTGACCTCGGCCTTAAGCTACATACACACGGGGGACAATTGTCCCCCGTTGCATGCGTGCATGCGAACAGCTCCCTGCCGGCGACAGCTGTCCACACGTTTCTCCAGAAAGGCAGAGACGCGGCGGAAGCTGTTTGTGAATGGAGCATCCCCCGGCCGGATGCTCCATTCACTCGCGTAGGTCTCCTGTCGCTAGCCTGCATACTCACGCGGGACTAGCGACAGTTCTGGCGAAGTTGCGGCGACAGCTGTAGCTGGCGATTGAACATGTCAATCGCCTGGCGACAGCTCCGACGGGCGACAGTTCGGGGCGCGCGCATCATACACACGGGCGACCTGTCACCGCAACACAGGCGCGTGCCACGTGGATGCAGCGACGGCCGTACCCCGTGTGTATGAGCCATTAGGGCTCTTCTACACTACATATGATCCTGATTTCTGTGTCTATATTTGATTGATTGTTTTGAGATGTGTAGTGATCAAATGATTAGTAAGACTCATTTCTACTGCAAATCTTTCAGATATTGATTCCTGTTTATGGGCGTTTGATCGATGACAATTTGATCAACCTTCCCATTTTTGATCGAGAGGAAGAATCAAACAATTTTTCAATTGGTTACAGATCGTTCCGTGTATGCTTTAAATGAAGCATCAAAGGCACCAGAGACATTTCCTGAGTCAATCCCATTATAGTCTATAAATATAGTATGTACACATCAGATTATTTTCAAATCAGAAGGATAGATGATCATGGCTTCTCTTCTTTCTTTCTTTTCTTGTAACTGTGGTGAATTAGGTTGAATTGTATTCTATTTATAGTCTATTTATATTCTTCTGTTGACTCAGAACAATTGTCCCTAAAATGTCATACTTATATGTGCGTATTATCGCACTATTTTGGGTTGTTGAAGCTGTAACAAAGCAACACAATAGATGACTCTATTTCTACTAATTTTGCGATTATTCATGCTTAATGGTTCCATGCATATTATTTGTACTTATTTTTACACAAGAGAATTATCATGAAAAAAATTCATTGTATTCATTCTATTCATTGTAACTTTTCATATGAACACAGAAAAAGTATAAATACATTTTAATAGCAGAATTCTGTCTAGATCCAAATGAAAAATATACATTTGAGTGTGACGTTTGAGACTTTTACATGCATGGAAAAATATTGCAGGCTTATCGCTACGCTCTGTTATCAAACTACATCCTTATAAAAAATGCTTCTAAATGTGCCCACAAATGAAAATAAAACATAAATACTATTTGTGAAAAAAAAAATTAACTAATAAATAAAACAAATATGTTAAAAACAAATATACTCAATACTAGATTTTATTTTTGTAGAGAACAACACTCCCATAAAATGGATATAAAACTGATCCAGTGGCTTAGAGAAATTAGAACTGGTGCCATCATAATTCCACTGACTTGAAATATCCTTTAATTACTGGTAGTTGTTTTTAAAAGACTTAGAAGATATTTTGTAAAGAGTACAGTAAATCTAACATCAAACAAACAAAATCATTAGCTTGTTTACACCTGCTAAAGCTATATCTTAGGCCTAGATTACATTGGGCGCTTTTACCGCGATCACAATTCTACTGCCTAAATCTCATGTTTTACCGTGATTTGCACTTGTGATTCCAATTCAATAGAACGGGAATCACAGCGCACGCAGCGCGTTTGCGATTGAACGCAAATGCTGCAGTGTGAATGTGTCCATAGGGATACATTCGCAGCGATCATCAAAGCGCTGCATAAGCGCCAAGTGTGAACCAGCCCTTAAGGTAGTCATACATCAGTTGACTTGACAGCCGATCGACCATAATCAAATCAAATGAAAATCGGTGCTACCAAGTGGATGCTAGACCAACAATGCAACCAATTTCAGGTCACATTAGTTGATTGGACATGCTGCAAGATATAGGGTTGACTTGCTCAATCGGGTGCATGGCGGTAATGGCGTGTGATTTAGGGATGAGCATGGAAACCCCCAACACTTTCTCCCCAAATATTTAATGTCCCCTCCCAGTGCAAGTTACACATTACACACGAGCCCATGTTACTAGGCAACCACGTGGCAGCCTCGGGCAGGTAATGTTTAACTTGCACTGGGCACCTGGGGGGACATTAAACATTAGGGGGATAACGTCGGGTCGGCGACGCGGCCAGATGTGGCATCACAAGTCGATTCCTGATCAATTTCAGCATGAAATTGATCGGGAATCGGCCTACAGTGTATGGGCAGCCAACAGATCGCTCTCTAATCAGATTCGATTAGAGAGAGAGTTGTCACTTGGTCGAATCTGCCCATCATTCATCGCTAGATGTATGGCTATCTTAATGCACACAGGCACATTTTTAATTCATCTTTGTATCTGTTCCTTTTGTTCTATGTGCAGGGCAGCCATCAGGGGGGGGGGGGCAACTGACACTGCAGTGAGGGGCCCCGGGCTTCTGGGGGCCCTGGGCCCCCCCAAAGCGCTGGAAGGGCCGCATGTGCTGGCTGCGGGCCTGTGGCTCACTCACTAGCATACTGGGCCACCACCTATACCTGGCTACCTATACTGGGGCTGGAACCACCTATACCTAGCTACCTATACTGGGGCACCACCTATTCCTGGCTACCTATACTGGGGCAGCACCTATACTTGACTACTTATACTGGGGTGCCTATAGCTTGCTACCTATACTGGGAGCACCTGTACCTGGCTAACCGATACTGGTGCACCACCCATACCAGGCTACCTATACTGGGAGCAACTATACCAGGCTACCTATACCGGGGCACCACCTATAGCTGGCTACTTATACTTGGGGAACCTATACCTGGCTACCTATACTGGGTGCACCTATGCCTGGGTACCTTTACTGGGAGCACCAGCCAGTGCAGTTTCTAGGCTAAAATGCACCCAGGGCGAGGGTGTAAAAATTGCGCCCCCCCCCCCCCCCGAGCAAGGTATGGGTGCCCGCAGAATAGGTTGGCCAGGTCTAGTTGCACTTAGTATAGGTCCCCCCAGTATAGGTAGCCAAGAATAGGTACCCCAGTATAGGTAGCCAGGCATAGGTGAGCCAGTATAGTTGCCCCCACTATAGGTTAGCCAGGTAGGTGCCTCCAGTATAGGTAGCCAGTATAGTTGCCCCCAGTATAGGTTAGATAGGCAGGCGCCCCGGTATAAGTTAGATAGGTAGGTGCCCCAGTACAGGTTAGCTAGGTGGGTGCCTCTAATATAGGTAGCCAGAATAGTTGCCCCCAGCATAGGTTAGATAGGTAGGTGCCCCCAGTATAGGTTATTTAGGTAGGTGCCTGCAATATAGGTAGTCAGTATAGTTGCCACCTGTATAGGCTAGCTAGGTAGGTGCCCCCAATACAGGTTAGATAAGTGCCCCCAGTATAGGTTAGATAGGTAGCTGCCCCCCAGTATAGGTTAGATTAGGTAGCTGCCCCCCAGTGTAGGTTAGATAGGTAGCTGCCCCCCAGTGTAGGTTAGATTAGGTAGCTGCCCCCCCAGTGTAGGTTAGATAAGTAGCTGCCCCCCAGTATAGGCTAGATAGGTAGCTGCCCTCCAGTGTAGGTTAGATAGGTAGCTGCCCCCCAGTATAGGTTAGATTAGGTAGCTCCCCCCCAGTGTAGGTTAGAAAGGTAGCTGCCCCCCAGTGTAGGTTAGATTAGGTAGGTGCCCCCCAGTATAGGTTAGATTAGGTAGCTGCCCCCCAGTGTAGGTTAGATTAGGTAGGTGCCCCCCAGTATAGGTTAGATTAGGTAGGTGCCCCCCCAGTATAGGTTAGATAGGTAGCTGCCCCCCAGTGTAGGTTAGATAGGTAGCTGCCCCCCAGTGTAGGTTAGATAGGTAGCTGCCCCCCAGTGTAGGTTAGATAGGTAGCTGCCCCCCAGTGTAGGTTAGATTAGGTAGGTGCCCCCCAGCATAGGTTAGATAGGTAGCTGCCCCCAGCGTAGGTTAGATTAGGTAGCTGCCCCCCAGTATAGGTTAGATAGGTAGCTGCCCCCCAGTGTAGGTTAGATTAGGTAGGTGCCCCCCAGTGTATGTTAGATTAGGTAGGTGCCCCCCAGTGTATGTTAGATTAGGTAGGTGCCCCCCAGTATAGGTTAGATTAGGTAGGTGCCCCCCAGTGTATGTTAGATTAGGTAGGAGCCCCCCCAGTGTAGGTTAGATAGGTAGCTGCCCCCCAGTGTAGGTTAGATTAGGTAGCTGCCCCCCAGTGTAGGTTAGATTAGGTAGCTGCCCCCCAGTATAGGTTAGATAGGTAGCTGCCCCCCAGTGTAGGTTAGATAGGTAGCTGCCCCCCAGTATAGGTTAGATAGGTAGCTGCCCCCCAGTGTAGGTTAGATTAGGTAGGTGCCCCCCAGTGTATGTAGATTAGGTAGGTGCCCCCCAGTGTATGTTAGATTAGGTAGGTGCCCCCCAGTATAGGTTAGATTAGGTAGGTGCCCCCCCAGTGTATGTTAGATTGGGTAGGTGCCCCCCAGTGTAGGTTAGATTAGGTAGGTGCCCCCCAGTATAGGTTAGATTAGGTAGGTGCCCCACAGTGTATGTTAGATTAGGTAGCTGCCCCCCAGTGTATGTTAGATTAGGTAGGTGCCCCCCAGTATAGGTTAGATAGGTAGCTGCCCCCCAGTGTAGGTTAGATTAGGTAGCTGCCCCCCAGCGTAGGTTAGATTAGGTAGGTGCCCCCAGGATAGGTTAGATAGGTAGCTGCCCCCCAGTGTATGTTAGATTAGGTAGGTGCCCCCCAGTATAGGTTAAATAGGTAGCTGCCCCCCAGTGTAGGTTAGATTAGGTAGCTGCCCCCCCAGCGTAGGTTAGATTAGGTAGGTGCCCCCAGGATAGGTTAGATAGGTAGAGGGCAGCCCGACCTCTCCCTTCGTCTCCCGGGCGCCCTACGTGCTCCCCCCTCAGATGCAGAGCGAGCAGCCAGGAAGCGCTGTTTACAACTCACCTGCCTGGCTCCAAGCGCTGCTCTCTCGCCGCTGATCTTCCCCTCTCTGCATAGATGCGGAGGGAGGGAGAGGTCGTAGGAACATGAGGTCACACAGAGGGACACAAAAAGGCACAAACTGAGGTGAGACAGAGGGGGACATAAGAGGGGGCAAAAGAGAATGGATAAAGGATAAGAACGAACCTACAAGTCCCTATCTCATTTGTTAACCGGGCACTACCTGTATTTTGCTAGTATTTGGCTCCACCCACAACATGTCATGGTCATGCCCACTTTTTGCCGCATCACGCTGTGCATGCCGCTTTCTTCAGTGTTGAAGACGTGCAAATTTTTTTCGCTGCAGCGCACTTCGCACAGGGACACGGGGATGGGGTGGCTAGTGGGCAGGCACAGCAACCAGTAGGTGGGCCCAGGGAGGGGGGGCCCAGGCCTGATGATAGGTGAGGGGCCCAAAATGTCTGATGGCGGCCCAGTCTATGTGTATTGTAAATAAAAAAGGACACTGGTTATCTCATGCATAAGTAAAAATATGACCATAGTAGTAATAATTTAATCAGAACTACATATAGGATATTCATTCAAACTGTATGGTGTACTGATATGAAAACTGTTGGTGCAATGTGAGGTGGCAAATGTAGAATTTGACTGACAGCACTGCTGCATAATGCACATAGTTCTTGGTTCTTTAATCATTGTTTGCATGGAGACACATTTGTTGAGCTCTATTTATCTACAAACCATACTTTAGTCTGTCATCACTTTGCCTTTTGTAAAATGGTATGCCTCTTCAGTGCCAAATATACTGAATGATTTAAGGGCTTTCCACATCCCTTGTGTATTCTTCAGTGTTAAAGCAAAATCATGGCTCAAATACAAAAATCCTTATTAGAGACCTAAAATAATCTCTTGGTAATATTTACAGTACACGTATTCCTGTAATCCACCTAATTTTGATGGTGTGTAAAGGGGTTGGAAGCATTTTCAGTTTCTTTTTCATTGCTGTTGAAATCCCCTTTGCTTCTTGTCCCTTTAGTAGTAGTAGTAGTAGTAGTAGGTAGTAGGGACAAAAAATGAAAGACAGCAATAAGAACTATGCTTTGTATGGAAGAGAGGTGGGCAGAGGATCATTCACAATTTAGGATTTTATTTCGGATAGTGACCAGGGAGACCCAAAGGTAGGATGCTCTCCCACTTCAGCAGTTTCATAACTACAGTGCAACAGGACACTTCTGAAGGCAGTTTGTGTGTCTTCTGTGTTCACATTGGTTTCCTCCCCACACCTTCAAAAACATACAGATACATTAATTTCCTTCCCCCCAAAATTGGCCTTAAACTATGCTGGAAATATGACTATAGTAGGGATCAGACTAGGAGCCCACCTGAGTAACAATTAGCGATAAGACTAAATAATCTGATGAAGAAATGCTGTGGAAGATGCCAGTGCTACATACATACAAAACAAATGGCCCAATCCAATCCACTTTTTCTCTTAAGGGGCCCATACACTTATACTATTTCCCGCCGATATACAGAAGATTCGATCACTGTGATCAAATCTGCTGTGAAATCGTTGCGCAAACGCCGACCAAACGATCAATTTCCGTCCAAAATCGATCGTTCCCGTCGATCTGTCCACGCGGGAGATTTTGCTCGATCGCCGGCGGGTTGGGAGTGCGTCGATAGCGGCGTTCGAATGTCCGATGACCGACGCTAGCGGCAATACATTACCTGATCCGTCCTGCGCGTATTCCTTCTGTCCCCGCTGCTCCTTCTACGCTGGGCTCCGGCAGGCTTCACTTCTTCCTGTCCCGACAGGAAGTTTAAACAGTAGAGCGCCCTCTACTGTTTAAACCTCCCCGGACAGGAAGTAAAGTGAAGCTGGAGCCCAGAGCGGAGAAGAGGACAGCGGAGACCGCAGGACTCGCGCCAGCCGGATCAGGTAATGTATGCGGGGGGGGGGGGGGGGGGGGCGGCGACAGCACCACCACAGATTGTGATCTGTTTCATGCTGAAATCGATTCACAATCTGTTTGCAGTAAAGGCAGCCATACGATCCCTCTCTGATCAGATTTGATCAGAGAGGGATCTATCTGTTGGTCGATCTGATGGCAAATCGACCAGTGTATGGCTACCTATAGGTTTACTCCTCTGAGATAATTTTTCATTTCCATTTAAAATAACTTTTCAGCACAGGCCTTAAAAGCATTTATTTAACATGTGAAAATATCACCTAGGAGAAAACTTAGGAGTAAAAGTGAATTGCATCAGAATTCAGGCCTAACGTGTGAAAGGGAAAATCACCGAATAATGCTAACAAAAACTATCAGTTTCCACATTCCACTGAAACCTGTAATGCAAACCATTCCATATACAGTAGAATCCCTTTATAGTAAATTCCAATGGAAAGGGCCAAGTAGTTTACTATACAAAATCCCTTTATAGTAAACTTCATGGAGTAAACTTCAAGGGACCTGGCCAAGTGGTTAATTATATAAGGATTGGTCATACATTGTATATTAATACAGGTGCATGGTCAGGACCTAGGGACTGAGTTTTATCCAAATGTTTACTATATCAGTTTACTATAACGAGATTCTACTGTATCAGAAATTGTCATGCTCAAGCACATAAAGTAGTATTGTATCTTAATTCAGTCAATAATTGGGAGTCTTTTTTTCCTTTCAGCATCTAAGCTAGATCAAAATGCACAGTGCTCAATATGCAGGAATTTACACGCAATAATCCTACAAAAGCTTACACCAGAAGCATAGGTCTCTCCAGTCAATGCACATACAGTACTGATAGTGTACTCCTCTATTTTTTTTCTAGACAAACTAGACTTTCTATGGAATGGAATTATTTTCTAATTATTATTATCATTATTATTTTCTATGCATTTTAAAGGGAAAATGATGTAAAAAATATGGAGAAAATACAGTTTCTTAGTTTTCACCCACTGTTGTTTTAAAAGAAAAAGTGCTACTCTAGATTAAAAAAAAACCCACAAATTAAATGTAGCTATTCATGCCATGTATCATAAAACAAAGATTGTATTGCTGCTACAATGTATGGTAACGATATTTGATTTTTAAATAAAGACTTATTTTTCTGCATTATTTACTTTTTTCTTCTAGCAGTGCAATAATAATAATAAGGAAAAAAAAGCATTTCTAAAGGTAAAAATGGTGAATAAAAAGTTTATAGAAAGTATAATTGGTTGTTTTATGTAGCCTGAACAGTATTTTGCTATAATAACTTCCCTCTTTCTTATAGCTTGCCCTGGTTATCTAGTGGTTCCTCCCTCTTATTTATAGCTTTCCCTGGTGTCTAGTGGTTCTCATCCCCCTCATATATATTTCCCTTGTTGTCTAGCTTTCCCCCCTTACAGCTTTCCCTAACAGCCTAGTGCAGTGATCTGCAAACTAGGCTCTCCAGCTGTTAACCTCCCTGGCGGTAACCCCGTGTGTGACACGGGGTAAGCCGCCGGAGGGTGCCGCTCAGGCCCTGCTGGGCCGATTTTCATAATTTTTTTTTTGCTGGACGCAGCTAGCACTTTGCTAGCTGCGCCAGCACTCTGATCGCCGCCGGCCCCCGCCCGATCGCCGCTATTTGCTGCGGCGCGCGCCCCCCCCCCCCAGACCCCAGCGCTGCCTGGCCAATCAGTGCCAGGCAGCGCCGAGGGGTGGCCCGGGACTCCCAATGACGTCCCGACGTCAGTGACGTCGGTGACGTCATCCCGCCCCGTCGCCATGGCGACGGGGGAAGCCCTCCAGGAAATCCCGTTCTATGAACGGGATTTCCTGATCGGAGATCGCCGAAGGCGATCGAAGCGGGCGGGGGGATGCCGCTCAGCAGCGGCTATCATGTAGCGAGCCCTCGGCTCGCTACATGATTAAAAAAAAAATTTTTTTTTTAAAAACTGCTGCGCTCCCTCCTGGCGGTATTTTTCATACCGCCAAGGAGGTTAAGGAACTACAAGTCCCACAATACATTTGCCTTTATGAATCATGACTGTGGCTGTCAGACTCCTGCAATGCATTGTGGGACTTGTAGTTCCTTAACAGCTGGAGAGCCAAGTTTGCATGTCACTGGCCTAGTGGTTCCCCCTCCCACTTATAGTTAGCCCTTCAACCTTATAGTTGGTAATCTAGAGGTACGTCCAACCCCCTCTTGTAGGTTGCCCTGGTAGTGTAGTGGTCCCCCCCCCCCCTTATGTCAATTTCTGGTAGTCTAGCTGTCCCTCCAATCCCCCTTATAGCTTACCCTGGTTGTGTAGTGGTTCCCTCACCCTCCCCCCTTATGTCAGTCTCTGGTAGTGTAGTTGTCCCTCTGATCCTCCTTATAGCTTACCCTGGTAGTGTAGTGGTTCCATCACTCTTCCCCCTTATGTCAGTTTCTGGTAGTCTAGTTATCCCTCCAATCCTCCTTATAGCTTACCCTGGTAGTGTAGTGGTTCCATCACCCTCCCTCCTTCTGTCAGTCTCTGGTAGTCTAGTAGTTGTCCCTCCAAACCTCCTTATAGCTTACCCTGGTAGTGTAGTGGTTCCATCACCCTTCCCCCTTATGTCAGTCTCTGGTAGTCTAGTTGTAGTCTAGTTATCCCTCCAATCCTCCTTATAGCTTACCCTGGTAGTGTAGTGGTTCCATCACCCTCCCCCCTTATGTCAGTCTCTGGTAGTCTAGTTGTAGTCTAGTTATCCCTCCAATCCTCCTTATAGCTTACCCTGGTAGTGTAGTGGTTCCATCACCCTCCCCCCTTATGTCAGTCTCTGGTAGTCTAGTAGTTGTCCCTCCAAACCTCCTTATAGCTTACCCTGGTAGTGTAGTGGTTCCATCACCCTTCCCCCTTATGTCAGTCTCTGGTAGTCTAGTTGTAGTCTAGTTATCCCTCCAATCCTCCTTATAGATTACCCTGGTAGTGTAGTGGTTCCATCACCCTCCCCCCTTATGTCAGTCTCTGGTAGTCTAGTAGTTGTCCCTCCAAACCTCCTTATAGCTTACCCTGGTAGTGTAGTGGTTCCATCACCCTCCCCCCTTATGTCAGTCTCTGGTAGTCTAGTAGTTGTCCCTCCAAACCTCCTTATAGCTTACCCTGGTAGTGTAGTGGTTCCATCACCCTTCCCCCTTATGTCAGTCTCTGGTAGTCTAGTTGTAGTCTAGTTATCCCTCCAATCCTCCTTATAGCTTACCCTGGTAGTGTAGTGGTTCCATCACCCTCCCCCCTTATGTCAGTCTCTGGTAGTCTAGTAGTTGTCCCTCCAAACCTCCTTATAGCTTACCCTGGTAGTGTAGTGGTTCCATCACCCTCCCCCCTTATGTCAGTCTCTGGTAGTCTAGTAGTTGTCCCTCCAAACCTCCTTATAGCTTACCCTGGTAGTGTAGTGGTTCCATCACCCTTCCCCCTTATGTCAGTCTCTGGTAGTCTAGTTATCCCTCCAATCCTCCTTATAGCTTACCCTGGTAGTGTAGTGGTTCCATCACCCTCCCCCCTTATGTCAGTCTCTGGTAGTCTAGTAGTTGTCCCTCCAAACCTCCTTATAGCTTATCCTGGTAGTGTAGTGGTTCCATCACCCTCCCCCCTTATGTCAGTCTCTGGTAGTCTAGTAGTTGTCCCTCCAAACCTCCTTATAGCTTACCCTGGTAGTGTAGTGGTTCCATCACCCTTCCCCCTTATGTCAGTCTCTGGTAGTCTAGTTGTAGTCTAGTTATCCCTCCAATCCTCCTTATAGCTTACCCTGGTAGTGTAGTGGTTCCATCACCCTCCCCCCTTATGTCAGTCTCTGGTAGTCTAGTTATCCCTCCAATCCTCCTTATAGCTTACCCTGGTAGTGTAGTGGTTCCATCACCCTCCCCCCTTATGTCAGTCTCTGGTAGTCTAGTAGTTGTCCCTCCAAACCTCCTTAAAGCTTACCCTGGTAGTGTAGTGGTTCCATCACCCTTCCCCCTTATGTCAGTCTCTGGTAGTCTAGTTGTAGTCTAGTTATCCCTCCAATCCTCCTTATAGCTTACCCTGGTAGTGTAGTGGTTCCATCACCCTCCCCCCTTATGTCAGTCTCTGGTAGTCTAGTTGTAGTCTAGTTATCCCTCCAATCCTCCTTATAGCTTACCCTGGTAGTGTAGTGGTTCTATCACCCTCCCCCCTTATGTCAGTCTCTGGTAGTCTAGTAGTTGTCCCTCCAAACCTCCTTATAGCTTACCCTGGTAGTGTAGTGGTTCCATCACTCTTCCCCCTTATGTCAGTCTCTGGTAGTCTGGTTGTCCCTCCAATCCCCCTGATAGCTTACCCTGGTAGTGTAGTGGTTCCCTCACCCTTCCCCCTTATTTCAGTCTCTGGTAGTCTAGTTGTCCCTCCAATCCCCCTTATAGCTTACCCTGGTAGTGTAGTGGTTCCCTCACCCTTCCCCCTTATGTCAGTCTCTGGTAGTCTAGTAGTTGTCCCTCCAAACCTCCTTATAGCTTACCCTGGTAGTGTAGTGGTTCCCTCACCCTCCCCCCTTATGTCAGTCTCTGGTAGTCTAGTTATCCCTCCAATCCTCCTTATAGCTTACCCTGGTAGTGTAGTGGTTCCATCACCCTCCCCCCTTATGTCAGTCTCTGGTAGTCTAGTAGTTGTTCCTCCAAACCTCCTTATAGCTTACCCTGGTTGTGTAGTGGTTCCCTCACCCTCCCCCCTTATGTCAGTCTCTGGTAGTGTAGTTGTCCCTCTGATCCTCCTTATAGCTTACCCTGGTAGTGTAGTGGTTCCATCACTCTTCCCCCTTATGTCAGTCTCTGGTAGTCTAGTTATCCCTCCAATCCTCCTTATAGCTTACCCTGGTAGTGTAGTGGTTCCATCACCCTCCCCCCTTCTGTCAGTCTCTGGTAGTCTAGTAGTTGTCCCTCCAAACCTCCTTATAGCTTACCCTGGTAGTGTAGTGGTTCCATCACCCTTCCCCCTTATGTCAGTCTCTGGTAGTCTAGTTGTAGTCTAGTTATCCCTCCAATCCTCCTTATAGCTTACCCTGGTAGTGTAGTGGTTCCATCACCCTCCCCCCTTATGTCAGTCTCTGGTAGTCTAGTTGTAGTCTAGTTATCCCTCCAATCCTCCTTATAGCTTACCCTGGTAGTGTAGTGGTTCCATCACCCTCCCCCCTTATGTCAGTCTCTGGTAGTCTAGTAGTTGTCCCTCCAAACCTCCTTATAGCTTACCCTGGTAGTGTAGTGGTTCCATCACCCTTCCCCTTTATGTCAGTCTCTGGTAGTCTAGTTGTAGTCTAGTTATCCCTCCAATCCTCCTTATAGCTTACCCTGGTAGTGTAGTGGTTCCATCACCCTCCCCCCTTATGTCAGTCTCTGGTAGTCTAGTAGTTGTCCCTCCAAACCTCCTTATAGCTTACCCTGGTAGTGTAGTGGTTCCATCACCCTCCCCCCTTATGTCAGTCTCTGGTAGTCTAGTAGTTGTCCCTCCAAACCTCCTTATAGCTTACCCTGGTAGTGTAGTGGTTCCATCACCCTTCCCCCTTATGTCAGTCTCTGGTAGTCTAGTTGTAGTCTAGTTATCCCTCCAATCCTCCTTATAGCTTACCCTGGTAGTGTAGTGGTTCCATCACCCTCCCCCCTTATGTCAGTCTCTGGTAGTCTAGTAGTTGTCCCTCCAAACCTCCTTATAGCTTACCCTGGTAGTGTAGTGGTTCCATCACCCTCCCCCCTTATGTCAGTCTCTGGTAGTCTAGTAGTTGTCCCTCCAAACCTCCTTATAGCTTACCCTGGTAGTGTAGTGGTTCCATCACCCTTCCCCCTTATGTCAGTCTCTGGTAGTCTAGTTGTAGTCTAGTTATCCCTCCAATCCTCCTTATAGCTTACCCTGGTAGTGTAGTGGTTCCATCACCCTCCCCCCTTATGTCAGTCTCTGGTAGTCTAGTAGTTGTCCCTCCAAACCTCCTTATAGCTTATCCTGGTAGTGTAGTGGTTCCATCACCCTCCCCCCTTATGTCAGTCTCTGGTAGTCTAGTAGTTGTCCCTCCAAACCTCCTTATAGCTTACCCTGGTAGTGTAGTGGTTCCATCACCCTTCCCCCTTATGTCAGTCTCTGGTAGTCTAGTTGTAGTCTAGTTATCCCTCCAATCCTCCTTATAGCTTACCCTGGTAGTGTAGTGGTTCCATCACCCTCCCCCCTTATGTCAGTCTCTGGTAGTCTAGTTATCCCTCCAATCCTCCTTATAGCTTACCCTGGTAGTGTAGTGGTTCCATCACCCTCCCCCCTTATGTCAGTCTCTGGTAGTCTAGTAGTTGTCCCTCCAAACCTCCTTAAAGCTTACCCTGGTAGTGTAGTGGTTCCATCACCCTTCCCCCTTATGTCAGTCTCTGGTAGTCTAGTTGTAGTCTAGTTATCCCTCCAATCCTCCTTATAGCTTACCCTGGTAGTGTAGTGGTTCCATCACCCTCCCCCCTTATGTCAGTCTCTGGTAGTCTAGTTGTAGTCTAGTTATCCCTCCAATCCTCCTTATAGATTACCCTGGTAGTGTAGTGGTTCCATCACCCTCCCCCCTTATGTCAGTCTCTGGTAGTCTAGTAGTTGTCCCTCCAAACCTCCTTATAGCTTACCCTGGTAGTGTAGTGGTTCCATCACTCTTCCCCCTTATGTCAGTCTCTGGTAGTCTGGTTGTCCCTCCAATCCCCCTGATAGCTTACCCTGGTAGTGTAGTGGTTCCCTCACCCTTCCCCTTTATTTCAGTCTCTGGTAGTCTAGTTGTCCCTCCAATCCCCCTTATAGCTTACCCTGGTAGTGTAGTGGTTCCCTCACCCTTCCCCCTTATGTCAGTCTCTGGTAGTCTAGTAGTTGTCCCTCCAAACCTCCTTATAGCTTACCCTGGTAGTGTAGTGGTTCCCTCACCCTTCCCCCTTATGTCAGTCTCTGGTAGTCTAGTTATCCCTCCAATCCTCCTTATAGCTTACCCTGGTAGTGTAGTGGTTCCATCACCCTCCCCCCTTATGTCAGTCTCTGGTAGTCTAGTAGTTGTTCCTCCAAACCTCCTTATAGCTTACCCTGGTAGTGTAGTGGTTCCCTCACCCTTCCCCCTTATTTCAGTCTCTGGTAGTCTAGTTGTCCCGCCAATCCCCCTTATAGCTTACCCTGGTAGTGTAGTGGTTCCCTCACCCTTCCCCCTTATGTCAGTCTCTGGTAGTCTAGTAGTTGTCCCTCCAAACCTCCTTATAGCTTACCCTGGTAGTGTAGTGGTTCCCTCACCCTCCCCCCTTATGTCAGTCTCTGGTAGTCTAGTTGTCCCTCCGAACCTCCTTATAGGACTCACTTGACAAAGGCGTGGCTATGCCAAAACACGTTGTGAGGTCACTGGCACACAGATAACGACAGGAGGCACCCCGTCCACACCATCTGGGACACCCCACGCTGCTGGCCACAGAGAAAGAGTTGGTTGCCCGCTGGAGGTTTTTTTTTATGGGTTTTACCCATGACAAGCTGATTTACACAGCTTTTTAGTAAGTGGATTTTTATTTGTGTGTTCTTGAAAAATAAAAACGTTAATACACTACAGAGAGCTCCTCCGTTTCTTCTTTATCACTTTTACTACAGTTCATCCCTTCAGCCGGGGAGGAGGAGCAGCAGAAGTACTGTATTATATACCACACCCGTGTTTATATAGCGCAAGATTGCACATCCCCTTTCTTCGCTTTCCCTTATAGCTTGCCCTGGTAGTGTAGTGGTTCCCTCACCCCCCCCCCCCCCTTATGTCAGTCTCTGGTAGTCTGGCTGTCCCTCCAATCCCCCTTGTAGCTTACCCTGGTTGTGTAGTGGTTCCCTCACCCTCCCCCCTTATGTCAGTCTCTGGTAGTGTAGTTGTCCCTCTGATCCTCCTTATTGCTTAGCCTGGTAGTGTAGTGGTTGCATCACCCTCCCCCCTTATGTCAGTCTCTGGTAGTATAGTTGTCCCTCCGATCCTCCTTATAGCTTACCCTGCTAGTGTAGTGGTTCCCTCACCCTCCCCCCTTATGTCAGTCTCTGGTAGTCTAGTAGTTGTCCCTCCAAACCTCCTTATAGCTTACCCTGGTAGTGTAGTGGTTCCATCACCCTTCCCCCTTATGTCAGTCTCTGGTAGTCTAGTTGTCCCTCCAAACCTCCTTATAGCTTACCCTGGTAGTGTAGTGGCCCTCCCTCCAGCCTAATAGCTTTCCTTGATAGGCTAGCGTCCCCCTCACCTTTGCAACAATCAGCAGCAAGAAGTGATGCTGGTAAGTAGCTCTCCCCATTCCTGTGGTGATTGCAGCTCTCCCCAGGCTTCAAGAATCAGATCCAGGCTTAACAAGGTCATCAAGCTGTCATCAAGCTGGGACTCAGTACATGCAAATACAGGAGTCTGGCTGCAGTAAAAGCCACTGGAGAGAGCCTGTCGCTGCATCAACCAAGAGTGGTGAGACATACTTACCCAACATCGCTTCCAGCTGATTTGAGACCAGGGTAGGATACCTTGGTTAGGTTAGGCCAGGAACAAGAGGTTAAAGCAATCTTGAAGTAAGGAAAGCAGTAGTGGGAATATTTCTGAGGCTTACCGGATCATCTTAGTTTTCTTCTGGCCTGGAGCACAGCCGTAAACTGGTCCATCCACACTGGGCATGTGCAAGTACGGTCCGTGCATGAGTGTTTCCTTCAAGTGGGCAGGCGTGGACTGTACTCGCGCATGCCCAGTGCAGATGTGCTCATTCATGCTTGTGTTTCCAGCTAGAAGATAAAGAGGTAACCAGCACTGGAACGGTTACCTGGAGAAGGATCTGGGAAGCCCCTGGGCCATCCAGAGACTTTCCACTACTGAGATAAATATCTCTTTCTTTTATGCTTCAGGAATGCTTTAAGGGCCGGTTCACACAGACGGTTACCCCTTCATTCTTGTCAATGCTGTTTTTAGAGAAAAACTTGTGAGAAAACGCGGAAAAGCCGCCGCGTGCGCTCAGAGTAAGGCGGCTGTTTCCGCGTCCAACGCGGCGGTCTGCACGCATGGGCCTACACCTGCTAGTATGGCCGAACGCGGAGAAACCGCCGCATGCCTTGATAGCGGTGCGGCGGATTCCGCGTCCAGCGCAGCGGGTGGTACGCAAGACATGTCTGGTGTGGCTGGGACTGATAGTCCACACAGGTTCAGAAGGACGCGCGCGCGTTGAGAGGCAGAACTTTTATGACAGCCAGAAGGGAGTCAGCTGACCAAGCCGGTCAGCTGACGATTGCACCAGTTCCCATTGGTCCAGCACTTAGGGGAGGCGCTGGGCTATATATACTGGGTGCTGGTCATTCACTGGTTGTCTGCCGTTGCGATCACTACGTGGAAGCACTCAGACCTTATTGTCAGAGTCTGTGTTATCATTCTGTTATACTTCAGACTAGTCCCAGGGTGTTGATGATCAAGGACCTCACACCCAAAGATTAGGAATCTGTGTTATCATTCTGTTATACCTCAGACTAGTTCCAGGGTGTTGATGATCAAGGACCTCACACCCAAAGATTAGGGACTTGTGTGACCAATCTGTTATACTTCAGACTAGTTCCAGGGTGTTGATGATCACGGACCTCACACCCAGACTAGGGAATTGTATTATCATTCTGTTATACTTCAGACTAGTTCCAGGGTGTTGATGATCACGGAGCTCACACCAAGACTAGGCATTGTTTATTATCTGTTATGACCTTCTGCTTTCCTGACAACTCTTCTGTTCACTGATTTGATACTTCGCTATATCTGATACTCTGTTGCCAAACCCTGCTTGCCTTAGGATTACCAAATCAGCCTCCTGTTTTTGTACCTTGTATGTCAGTGTGTTGCCGACCTGGCTTGTCCGACCTTGAGAGCTATCTCCCCAGTTAAGAGATAGTTCACAGATCAGTCAGTGGCATCCTTCTATTGGTGTCACTCACGCTCTGGTCCTTCCTTCTCCCAGTCTGACTCCTCCCCACGGGAGAGTCTCAGGCTGTTGAAAGGTACTACTCCAGCAGTATTCCTTACTGCCTTGTACCTGTCCTCCTGGTATTGTTCTCAAAGTATTACTGTTGCACCAAACACTCATATCTCTCAGGTGTCCAGAGGTTAGTAATATATCTGATTATCGGTGATACTGCAGATCATCAATAATCGGGTATATATCTGTATTCTTGGTGATACTGCAGATCACCAATAATCAGACCCTCTCTGTGTTACACCGATCGTTACAGAACGGCAGACCAAACCCAAATGGACGCACTGTATAGTCATGTTGAAGTCCTGACCGCCGCGGTAAACAATCTTTCCGGGGCAGGTTTGAACCAACAGACCCAGATCAACCAGCTATTTGGGTCTATTCAGGAACTTCAATCAGCTATAAACTCAGTGCGATCTCCTCCTAGCACAGACATACGTATGCCTGTAACTGAAAATTTTTCTGGTCACAGATCTGACTTCCGAAATTTTAGAAGTAGAGTGTTATCATACTTTGAGCTAAGTCAGCCGGAACCTAAGTCCATCGATGAAGCCATTTCATTGGCCATCAGGATAGATCGCCGGCTGCGATATCAGAGACAGACCCGGGGTAAAAATCATGTAAGAATGGTGTCCCGCGCTGCCCCCCCAGTAACTCTACTTCCACCCGCTTCACCTCCACCAGAGCCAATGCAGATTGGTCGGTCAAAGTTGTCTCAAGTGGAGCGGAAACGCTACTGCCCAGGTGTAGTCGGGGGTAATACCCTAGGCAAGCAATTGTTACCCCTAGATGATAAACGGTTGCTTCTTCCCTGTACCATTTCATGGGGAGATAGGTCTGAAGTCACTGAAGCCTTCATTGACTGAAGCCTTCATTTTATGGATTTTGAATATGCGAAAAAATTGGGTATTCCGGTCACCCCGGTAGAACCACAGATACAGGTTACTGCAGTAGATGATTCCCCTCTGCAGAGTAACAGTCCTCTGTCACAGACTCCAGAAGTAGGGGTCGCTATCGGGGTGTTGCATAGGGAAAATTTGTTTTTTTGTGTGTTACGTATGACAACCTCCACAATCATTCTTGGCATGCCTTGGTTACAACTTCACTCACCTCAGATTAACTGGGCTACTGGTCAGCTAACGAGCTGGTCTTCACAGTGTTTTCATCATTGCGAAGGTAACCTTAGGTGAGACCAAGATTCATGTGGAAGGATTGCCAGATCAGTATTCTGAGTTTGCGGACGTGTTTTGTCCTAAATCGGCCGATAAACTTCCTCCACACCGCCCTTTCGATTGTCCGATTGATCTCCGGTCTGGTTGTATGCCCCCTAGAGGTCATCTCTACAATTTATCTGGGCCCGAAAAGTTGGCCATGCAGGAATACATGCGTGAAAACTTAGCTAAAGGGTTCATTCGCCCTTCCCGGTCGCCTGCTGGTGCAGGTTTCTTTTTTGTTAAGAAAAAAGACGGAGGCCTTCGGCCGTGCATTGATTATCGGGGCCTGAATAAAATCACAGTAAAAAATCACTATCCATTGCCTTTGATAGACGATTTATTTACTCAGGTCACCAATGCTAAGATTTTCTCAAAATTGGATTTGCGGGGTGCATACAACCTGGTACGGATCAGAGAGGGCGATGAATGGAAGACGGCCTTTAACACACCCGATGGGCACTACGAGTACCTGGTGATGCCCTTCGGGTTGTGTAACGCCCCGGCCGTCTTTCAGGAACTCATTAATGAGGTGTTCAGAGAGGTTTTGGGCAAATTTGTCCTGGTATATTTGGATGATATACTAATCTTCTCAGCCAACCTCTCGGAGCATAGGGATCATGTCAGGTTTGTGTTGCACAAGCTAAGACAAAACATGTTATACGCCAAATTGGAGAAATGCATTTTTGAGGTAACATCTGTCACCTTTCTGGGGTACATTATTTCTACCTCGGGCCTTTCTATGGACCTTGCCAAGGTCTCTGCTGTTCTGGAGTGGCCTCAGCCTGTGGGTCTGAAGGCTCTCCAGAGATTCTTAGGGTTTGCTAACTTCTATAGAAGGTTCATAAAGGGGTACTCCACAGTCATCGCACCCCTTACCAGTCTCACAAAGAAAGGGGCAGATAATAACCACTGGTCCTCCGAGGCCCTTGCTGCTTTCTCCACCCTGAAGGAATTGTTTTGTACTGCACCTATTTTAAGACACGTTGACATCTCCTATCCCTTTATTGTGGAGGTAGATGCCTCAGAGGTTGGGGTAGGGGCTGTGCTGTCTCAGTGTTCTGGGTTGCAGGGAAGGTTACACCCGTGTGCCTATTTCTCTCGTAGATTTTCACCCGCAGAAAAAAACTACGATATAGGCA
This sequence comes from Hyperolius riggenbachi, assembly GCF_040937935.1. NCBI lineage: Eukaryota > Metazoa > Chordata > Amphibia > Anura > Hyperoliidae > Hyperolius > Hyperolius riggenbachi. The sequence continues at coordinate 303,211,357 of NC_090648.1, forward strand.
ACAGGGAGCTCCTAGCCATTAAATTGGCCTTTGAAGAATGGCGTCATTGGCTAGAGGGAGCAGAACATACGATTACAGTTTACACTGATCACAAAAATTTGGAATACATCGAGGGGGCTAAGAGATTGAGTCCCCGACAGGCTCGGAGGTCACTGTTTTTCTCGAGATTCAGATTTATAATCACGTATACCCCGGGTAGTAAAAACGTTAAAGCAGATGCTTTATCCAGATGTTTCGAGCCAGAGACAGCACAGCCCTCAGACCCAGAGACTATTCTCCCACAGAAAGTGGTGTTGGCAGCCACAGAGACCTGGAGGAACTGGACTGAAACCTTAAAGAGAATCTGTATTGTTAAAATCGCACAAAAGTAAACATACCAGTGCGTTAGGGGACATCTCCTATTACCCTCTGTCACAATTTCGCCGCTCCTCGCCGCATTAAAAGTGGTTAAAAACAGTTTTAAAAAGTTTGTTTGTAAACAAACAAAATGGCCACCAAAACAGGAAGTAGGTTGCTGTACAGTATGTCCACACATAGAAAATACATCCATACACAAGCAGGCTGTATACACCCTTCCTTTTGAATCTCAAGAGATCATTTGTGTGTTTCTTTCCCCCTGCAGTTCTCATGCACTGAAGTTTCAGGCTGCTCGTTTCTTCCTGCAAATAGCTTTGCCTTTGTCTGTAATTCCTCAGTATGTGAAAGCCCAGCCAGCTCAGAGGACGATTTATCCAGCTTGTAAAAGATAAGAGAGAGAAGAGAGAAGCTGCCCTAATCTAAATAATACACAGGCAGTGTGCATAGAGGGGCCTGGAAGGGGGAGTTCATAGCAGAACCACAACACTGAAGCACTTGCCAGCCTTCCAGACACAGGCTGACAAGTCTGACAGGGGAAAGATACATTGATTTATTACAGAGACTGTGATAGTAGAAAGTGCTGCAGTAAGCCAGAACACATTAGAATAGCTTTTGGAACTTGTAGGATGATAAAAAACAGGATGCAATTTTTGTTACGGAGTCTCTTTAAGTCCTTTCCAACAGGATGTCCCTGAGGGAAAGCCTGAAGGGGTCATGTTTGTACCGTTGCCATTCCGTCTCCAGATTTTGCAAATGTTCCACTCCTACAAAAATGCTGGACATCCTGGTGCCACCAGAACACAGGACCTTGTTGCTAGGTGTGCATGGTGGCCTTCATTGGCAACTGACTGCAAGGAGTATGTGAGAGAATGTGCAGTGTGTGCTAGAAGTAAACCCTCCCGTCAGGCACCTGTGGGAACATTGCAGCCTTTACCCACCCCGAGTGAACCATGGACCCATTTGTCCATGGATTTTGTGGGCGAACTCCCGAAGTCTGAGGGCATGTCGGTCATTTGGGTGGTAGTCGACAGATTCAGTAAAATGGCCCATTTCGTGCCCCTGAAAGGACTCCCCTCGTCCCAGGAATTGGCCGATCTTTTCATCCTGCATATTTTCCGGCTACACGGTATTCCGGAGAATATAGGGTCAGATCGGGGAGTCCAATTTGTTTACAAATTTTGGAGGGCATTCTGTCATCAGTTGGGCATGGAACTTTCATTTTCGTTGGGCTACCACCCACAGACCAATGGTCAGACCGAGAGAATTAATCAATCTCTGGAACAGTTTTTAAGATGTTATGTGGCGGATGCACAGACTGATTGGGTCAAGTTTTTGCCGTTCGCAGAATTTGCACACAATAATTTGAAAAGCTCTTCTTCTGGATTCTCTCCATTTCAGGTGGTAACAGGAAGGTTGCCTAGGTTCTCCCCATTGCCAGTGGCCTCTACTCCGTTTCCAGCTCTGGAGGCTTGGCAAAAGTCATTTAAAAACATTTGGGGAATAGTAAAAAGAATCTAGAGAAGGCTTTCCAGAGTCAGAAAGGACAAGCTGACAAGAAACGTTCCATAGAGTGGAAGTTTCAGCCAGGAGACTTGGTCTGGGTGTCCACTCGTCATTTGGCCCTAAAACAGCCTTCACCCAAGCTAGGACCCAGATTCGTGGGTCCCTTCCCTGTAACCAGGAAAATCAACAATGTTACTTATGCCATTGATCTTCCTGCCAGTATGTGGGGTGTGAGATCATTCCATGTATCCCTGCTTAAGCCAGCAGTGCAGGTAGATTCCACTCCTCCTCCTCCTGTGATCATGGATGACCAACCTGAGTATGAAGTGGAAAAGATTTTAGACTCACGTATTGTACAGAACTCGGTACAGTATTTGGTTCACTGGAAGGGTTATGGCATTGAGGAAAGAACATGGGTACCCGAGTGCCGCATGCATGCGGATGAATTGAAGAGGGAGTTCCACGCCCTATATCCTGAGGAACCGGGTAGGAGCTGTCCGGAGTCCACTCCTCAGGGGGGGTACTGCGAGAAAACGCGGAAAAGCCGCCGCGTGCGCTCAGAGTAAGGCGGCTGTTTCCGCGTCCAACGCGGCGGTCTGCACGCGTGGGCCTACATCTGCCAGTATGGCCGAACGCGGAGAAACCGCTGCATGCCTTGATAGCGGTGTGGCGGATTCCGCGTCCAGCGCGGCGGGTGGTACGCAAGACATGTCTGGTGTGGCTGGGACTGATAGTCCACACAGGTTCAGAAGGACGCGCGCGCACGCACATTGAGAGGCAGAACTTTTATGACAGCCAGAAGGGAGTCAGCTGACGATTGCACCAGTTCCCATTGGTCCAGCACTTAGGGGAGGCGCTGGAGAGCGCTGGGCTATATATACTGGGTGCTGGTCATTCACTGGTTGTCTGCCTTTGCGATCACTACGTGGAAGCACTCAGACCTTATTGTCAGAGTCTGTGTTATCATTCTGTTATACTTCAGACTAGTCCCAGGGTGTTGATGATCAAGGACCTCACACCCAAAGATTAGGAATCTGTGTTATCATTCTGTTATACCTCAGACTAGTTCCAGGGTGTTAATGATCAAGGACCTCACACCCAAAGATTAGGGACTTGTGTTACCAATCTGTTATACTTCAGACTAGTTCCAGGGTGTTGATGATCACAGACCTCACACCCAGACTAGGGAATTGTATTATCATTCTGTTATACTTCAGACTAGTTCCAGGGTGTTGATGATCACGGAGCTCACACCAAGACTAGGCATTGTTTATTATCTGTTATGACCTTCTGCTTTCCTGACCACTCTTCTGTTCACTGATTTGGTACTTCGCTATATCTGATACTCTGTTGTCAAACCCTGCTTGCCTTAGGATTACCAAATCAGCCTCCTGTTTTTGTACCTTGTATGTCAGTGTGTTGCCGACCTGGCTTGTCCGACCTTGAGAGCTATCTCCCCAGTTAAGAGATAGTTCACAGATCAGTCAGTGGCATCCTTCTATTGGTGTCACTCACGCTCTGGTCCTTCCTTCTCCCAGTCTGACTCCTCCCCACGGGAGAGTCTCAGGCTGTTGAAAGGTACTACTCCAGCAGTATTCCTTCCTTACTGCCTTGTACCTGTCCTCCTGGTATTGTTCTCAAAGTATTACTGTTGCACCAAACACTCATATCTCTCAGGTGTCCAGAGGTTAGTAATATATCTGATTATCGGTGATACTGCAGATCATCAATAATCAGGTATATATCTGTATTCTTGGTGATACTGCAGATCACCAATAATCAGACCCTCTCTGTGTTACACCGATCGTTACAAAACTGTTATTTTACCGATGGTGCACATGTTCGTTATCGTTTATCATCGTTTGTGCAATCGCCGCATTTGTGTGCCACTGAACGATGAAATGCTGTGTAAGGATAGTAAACTATGCACCTGTCAGCATGTAATTTCTGAACTTCCAGTGGCCGGTACCAGAAACACAGTGAGCTGCACGCTGCCGGAGGACACCCGTGTGAACCGGGCCTAAATCTGTCATATACAGTGTGCTGTGTGACCCTCATTACTCCTTCCATAGATTTTGCATAAGCAGATCCTAGGGCCACCTTTTCACTTGACCTCACCTGACTGTGCTTATATAATCCACTTGTGTAGAGTGCTGTGTAGCTGGTGAGAGTTTGTATGCCACAAAAGAAAGGTCAGTAAAGAGCTAGTGGACAGGAGGGGTTGCATGCTCTAGAGTTCCTATGTGTGAGGACACTACCCTTTATGGGTAGACCTGAACTTAGGTTTATTCGTTTTGGAAAGTTATGCACTATTTGCCCTATATGGGAGGTTGTGGAACAAGAAATTCAAGGAATTGTCCTTACATTCTTAAAAACTGGCTTTACTCAAGGAATATTTACTCAAGCCATATTTGATGTATAGCATTGTCTGTATTATTATTATGTACCCCATGTTTGTTTTGCTTACTTTGTACAGTGCCACAGAATATGTTGGCACTTTATAAATCAAAATAATAAATTGTTATTCATTTCCATTTCGTATCCTCATCAGTAAGGTTTTTTTCCTTTGCTATGCCAACTGAAGTGATTTGCTTGGCTGAGCTATATTATATTGCATCTTCAGCAGCACTATACAGAGTATATCACATAAACATCTATGTTGTCTCCCACTCTGAATGGCTAGTAAACAAGAAACAAACCCCTCTGCAGTCCTTCTGTGGAAAGAGGCAATGAATCGGCTTCAACCAATGACTGTATGCTGTCCTGAGAAATTACAAAATATACATATCTGCTAATGTTCAAAATAGTATACAATTAAGACTTGCAGCTCAGTATAGAACATGCATTTATATTTGAGATGATTTCTAATCAAGATATTATTTTAATACAAAGAAAAAATTATAACAGAAAAAAATATTCATGACAAATGTTTCTTCTTTGCTCACAGTGATTCATGGTTGCCATGGTGCTTGCTTGATTTATAATGAAAATCATTTCTGTAGGAGATAAAATTAACTATTTTATTCTGCCAAGAGGAGTAGAACAGGAAGCCAAGCTTGGTACAGAAGTGGAGGCAGAAAGCACACTAAAATGCTTGTAGAACTATGTGGGTGTCTGCGCAGCTTTAAAATCTAAGCAACGTTAAAGTGAACCTATTACAAAAAATAAAATTATAAGTAACAGCGCAGTGTCTGCAGGAATCTATGATGAGCTTCAGATTGATTTTTATGCACTCAGAGGACCCCCTTTATCCCGATACACAAATTATATTGGAGGGCCTTGATATTCTTCAGTATGGAAATAAGCCTTGCTTTCAAATACTTAACTTCCCAACTGCAGAGTTTCAATACCCCGACTTTTAAATGGTAGGGGACAGAAGATGGTGCTTCACACGGGAATGAATATAAAGCTCAGAACGTCAAAGGCCTCTTGTACTGATCAGTGTTTTTAAACATTATTACTATGAAAGATGATGCTTGCTAAGTACCACCATTGTTGAAAAGGTCATCTCAAGTAGTCACTGGCACCTGTATTCTTTACAAGTTCCTGATATTTGTGTATAAATGCTCTTCAAACATCTCGTTATACTTTGAAAAAACTAAAACTATTTATTTAGACTTATTTATACATGATCAACCTTTTTTTTTAATCCTAAAACTCACTGTAATAGAATGAATATGACAACTTCAAGTACCCTTTAAAACGACCCCCAGGGGTACATGTACCACATGCTGAAAACCTAAGTTAAAAAAAAACACCAAGCCCTAACCGGATGCACAGAGATTGATTTGAAGTGTATCACAAGTATCTACTGATAACATTTATGGAGGAAATATAAAAGATACAGGTTAGAAAACGTATTTTAAAACCTTAAGATGACTTTTATGTGTGATGCTGAGGAAATGCAGCATATTTAGAATAATTAGGCCCGGTTCACATTAGCGGTGGCTATCTGGAATCGCCGTGCCGGAGCCGCACCGCATGCGGAACGGACGAAACGGACGCACGGCATAGCAATGTAAGTCTATGCCACCGTTCACATGCGTCCGTTTCGTCCGGACCGGATCCGGACTCCGGCGTCCGTTCCAACATGCGCTATTTTTTGGTCCGGCTCCTCCGGCAGCCGTATCCGGGGCGGAGCCGGACTGCACCATCCGGCCAATACAAATCAATGAGAACCGGATAGCGCACAACACACTGGCTAAAAATCCGGATGTTCTACCCCACTTCCTATGAGGATTGTTGCGGCGATATTGGATCGGGGACACATGGGCAAGCATTTTGGAGTGGAGCAGCACGAGCTGGAGATGTTGGCAGCATGTTGGAGGTGGAGGTGAGTGCTAAACAGCGGAGGGCCTGATTCCACAGGTCCCCCTTCTGCTGACCTCCCAGACCCCAACATTTTTTTTGTTTTTTACGTAACTTTTGCCAAACGGATCCGGATCGCATCCTGATGAACACCTGATGCAACCTGACCGGATCCGGATCGGATCCGGATCAGAACCGTACGGTTCCGATCCGGATCCGGTCCGGATCCGGTCAGGTCATCCGGTCCGTTTGGCAGACAACCGCAAGTGTGAACGGGGCCTAAAGCGATTTTATTGATATGAAGGAATAGTGCCGGATATCATTTTCTATATGGTGTATTTTAAAACCTATCGTAATGTTCAGAGAGAAATCATTTTGGCAATGTTTGCATCATGTCCTTCTTCCTTTTTGATAAATAGAAATACCTGACTCAGCAAAATCTTCATACTTTCCACCAGTTAAAAAGAATTCCTAGAGGTCTGTCTGAAATGACTGCATGACTGACTGAACTCTAATGACTATGGGTAACCTTAAAGGGTAATGGTATTTACATCCATAAGCACCCTTATCTGTTTGGCCCAAAGTGCATCAAAAACTGCAATGCACCTACCGAGTATGCCAGGAGATATGGCCACTGTGGCCTAGTGTTCCCCAATCCATGCTGACAGCTGTAAACAACAGTGATGTCATTGGCTCTCATAAAACTAGTGGAAAGACAGATGGCAAATATTGCGGAGGCTGGAGACATAGCTTCTGCTAAAGCAATGTGGGATTTCAAATATCACAGCCACAGACAAAACACTTCCCTCTGCCATCAACAGCTCCAACCTTCCGCTTGCCTCTGCATCTGGACACCCTAGGGGAGGAGTCCAAATATTTTGATGCTCTGTAGGTGATAAACAGATAACTTAACTTATGTGGTAAACATTTAACCCTGTTCAATCATGTCGGACCATGTCCGACATTGGTCTTTCCCACCATAGATCCAATGTCAGATATAGTCTAATACTTTGATTGCCGCCGACCCCATCCTCCGTTCCCTGTGCAACATAATTTAGATATATTCTTTTGCGCTTTTGGGTTGTCGTTGCCTGATCAAGTCCTGCATGGCGCCACACGATGTAGATTAAAGTGTTGGACAAAGTCTAACACTTTGATCCCCTTCAGCACCATGCTGCGCCACACAGTTACGCTGCTGTGCATTCGATGGAGCAGAGCTACAGCATGTTAGCTGACACCTGCCATGCCCCTGCTGTGTCATGCTGCCTGTTGCACTGAGTTATGCACATGCTCAGTGGCAAATTTAAACGAATTACATCAAATATCTCCACAGCCATGCCTCCTACACTCCCCAAATTGTTAGGGTATGAAGGGGACACCCCCAAGCTACATCTGTGCCAGATTACAGCCACCAATCCCTATAGGTTCCTGAGATAGGTGTATTTGATCTATATCGGGAACTGGCAGGTTTCAGTGGCTGCAATTTGGCACAAAGGTAGTTTGAGGGGGGGCTCCCCTCTCCCCTCCCTACCGTCAAAATTTGGGGAGCGTAGGAGGCGTGGCTACGGAGATATTGCCTACACCATAAAATAATAGGTAACCTCGCAGTACAGCATCGTACTGCGCCTGCGGGGCAGCATACATTTCCAGGCAGCACAATCTGACACAGAACCCCCTCCCCAATGCTGGGGTGCCTCCTTGCTCTAGGGTGAGGAGCTAAAGACCCTCTGGAACCCCCACCGCTGCAGCATTCCCTGGATTACCATGTCCCTGCCAAACACTCTGGCTACCTACACTGAAGGGGGGGCTGCTCTCTGGATACTGAAGGGGAAGGCCCTCTGGCTACCTACATTGAAGGGTGGCTCTGTGGCTACCTATACTAAAGGGGGCCTCTCCTGCTACCTATACTGAGATGGGTAGGGGGTCTCTCTGGCTACCGCGGGAGGGGGGTTTTAACACCCTCGCCTTAGGAGCTACGTAGCCTAAAAACTGCCCGGTTCACAAACTTAACCAAAACCTAACTACAGAAAAATTGTGAACTCAAATAAAATGTGATGTCATTGAAATACAATTGTAGCAATCATATTGCAAATCTCACACAAGGTTGCAAATCGCACATAAATGGTAACACAGTAATCCAAAATAATGATCTGACCACATATTAGCTCCCAGAAGGGTTATATGCCAATGTGTCCCAATTATCATACATAACAGCTATTAAACGGTGTACGTGAGAATAAAGAAGCGAAGTGTTCTCCGAGCGCCTAGATCAGCTGGCTGTCCGCCCAGAAGTCACAGCGAAGCTGCTGCCTCTTCTTACTACATGTAACAACTCATCCTTCTCAAAACAAGGCAGATATGACGTCCTCTTCCCACCAGCCAATCAACGCTCTTCTACACGAACAGCGCTCCTCCCTAAGCAGAGGCGACGGCGTTGAGCTTCTTCAACATATAGCCTGTCGTCCGCGTTCTCGCGAGAATATGCAGATGAGTGTCGAGGACGCGCGTCGTGTGTGCGCAGCCGGTCGGGGCCTGCAGACGTCTGTGTGACAGAGAGGAGAAGCTGGGTGTGGGCCCCGGAGCCGGCCGAGGCTCAGCAGCAGTCGAGGCAGTGGGGTGGTGTTGAACACTTCTCCCCCCCGGAGTGTCAGGCCCACAGAAGGCGCAGAGGAGAGCTGCGGGGAGGGAGGGCAGGACCCGGGGCTGGGAGGGAATGAAGATGGCGGACGCCAAGCAGAAGAGGAACGAGCAGCTCAAGCGCTGGATAGGCTCGGAGACTGACTTGGAGCCGCACATTATCAAGCGGAAGAAGACCAAGGTGAAGTTTGACGATGGAGCGGTGTTCCTGGCCGCCTGTTCCAGCGGGGATACCGAGGAGGTGCTGAAGCTGCTGGACCGGGGGGCTGACATCAACTACGCCAATGTGGACGGCCTGACCGCTCTGCACCAGGTACCCGTCACTGCCTCTGCCAGGCTGCCTCACCTGAGGGCTACATCCGCCTGCTGACATCCCTGGGAAGCCCTGGCTGAAGGAGGGGGAGGCTCTCTGGTCACTAGAGGGTTAATCCTGGCTGCTGCAGGGAATGTAGCAGACACCTGGCCTCTGACTAGGCCCCATAAGGAGCTTCCTTACTTTTGTAGTCCTACAATAAATATGTTTGTCAATACGGTCATTCTCAAGATGCCCAGTGTTTGTATCATCCCTAAATAACACCAAAATCATTCTGTGAGTTGTCAGAGGGGTATAAACAATGCATGGCTTCTTCCAAATGTTTCAAATTTGTGTACAAATAGTTATTGTTTTGCAGGGATGTGTGATATGGTTGGCATAGCTTTTTATTTTGTTTGCTTATTGTACTATTCCTTCAGTATGTTTGCAGATTGTTTATCTGTTCTAAAAGTGGTAATCTGTAAATATTGTATTTGAAGCTTTTCATACACATTCCAAGACCGTTCATAATGGTAATTGTGGGTAGTCAACTGACATTGGCCAAGATCATTTTCTGACAGGTGAATTTGTTTTTTAATTTGATGATGTGAGATTTCTCAGTTTCCCTTTTTTGTTTTGCGTTCCCTGTGAAGGGTAAATAGTGGTGATGAGCTCATGTTGTATTGAATTAGGAGAAAATTCTGCTAACTTGATTGGGTAGACGGCACCCTCTTCAACTGCTAGGTTTCAGACGGGTGGTAGTGTTATGCCCACACCATTCGGCCAATTAGAATGCTTCAAGTTGTAGACGTTGCTGTGATTGAAGAACTGTTCTACATGGACTTTCATACTGGCTCACTTTAACCAGACGTTCGTTGGGGCTTATCAAACTTGGGAGTTGATGATCAATTAATCATATACTAGTTAAAGAAACTGTAATGCTGGGAATACACGGCTCGATTCTGCGCCCAATCATTTTTGCCCGCTTAATTCTCTTATCTTCTGCTCGTTTTTCTTATCTATTTTTTTTTTTTTCAATTAACTTCAATAGTGAATCGAGCAGCAAAACGATCGAACGGTGATCGGACATGTCGGAAATTATCTATGTAGCCATCCTAATGGCTCAGAATCGAGCCTTGTAGTCCCAGCATAAGGAAAAAAATTCAGATAACTCAGTAGAGAGAAGTCTCTGGATCCTCCAGAGGAATAACCTGTCCTCTGGCTCACAGTTTCAGCATTGGCACCCCTAAAGCTTGCGATCAGCAGCACTGCAAACAGCTTGCGCAGTAGCACAGAGCCACTGCTCGGGTTTGGCGGAAAAAGACAAGCCGTTCAGCTCAGTGGTAGTCTGAGCTGCCTGTGCATTGCGGCCAAGCTCCGTCAACAGTCCCTTGTCAACTTAGTTGCAAGGGTCTCTGTGCTGGAATGTCAAGGATGAGGAATACTGGGCAAATCCAGAGGATCTCTTCTAGTTTCGGACACTATTTTCACTGCCGCTTTCCTTTAATTGCCAGTGTGTAGATATGATTAGCTCCTAGCAAAGTTCTGATTCTTGTTAAACTGGACTTGCAAACTTTTTTATTTTTATAGATCTATACCTTGTCACAAGTTTAGTATGTAAACAAGCTGGCACTAGTCTACTTTAGGTGACCCAGCAGAAACACTCATTAGTAAATGATGCTAATGTGATTGGTTGGTGTTTCAACAGTTCTCCAATGACTGAATCCTCTTTGACTTTTAGGACTCAGATAGGTTGTTATGATGTCCACACTATTCAGCCAATTACAATGCTTCAAGTTGTAGAGGGTGCTGTGATTGGAGAACTGTTGCGTGTGAGGTTTCCCGCTGGGTCACATCAAGTAGACTAACATCAACAAGCATTTGTCTTTGATAGGAGGTAATGTGAAGGTTTGTCTAGCTACGTTGCTCTGACTCTTTTCAGATTTGCACAAGTAGAAAACAAGCTCAAAAATGAGGTTGTTAAAACAGCAGTTGTTGGAGCAAAAAGTAATAATGAAAACCATTAATGAGGATTTGGGTTTCAACTTTCCTAAACTTTATAGTTTTTGTGGCTGAAGATAAAGTATTGCTCAAGCTAACACTGTTTTGATTTTGGATAGAGTATGGGCTGTTTACAAGTTGGGCTGTGTTTTTGTTTTCCTTGTTGGAGAGTTTGTCTTCTGTTCCTTGACTGTCACCAGGACTGGAAGTGGGAGTCCTCTTTTTGGTGAAAACAGCATTAAAAGTCCCCCCCCCCCCCTCCAGGTAAAAACGTGGGCCTGAGACCGAGCTCCTTCCACGTAAAAGTATGGCCGAAAACCACGTGGGCCTGAGAGAAACACCCCCCCCCCCCCCAAGAAACCACATGTGGGCCTGAAAGAAAGTCCAGCCCTAAAGCGTGCCCTGCACCTGCGATCGCCATCAACCTTTACATATCTGGCATCAATATGGAGGATGAGTACCATCCAGGAGTGTGTGACATAGTTTGAAGTCAGGGAGTGGGGCATGTCTTCTCTGCTACATCCACCCACCCGTGAGCAGCGGACCAATTAGAGCTGTCCATTAATGTGAGCAAGGGGTAGCGCTACTCTGACATCTCCGCTGTGCATGGCTAGGGCAGAAAAATCAGCGTGTCAGTGCATGCTGACACAAGAACAAACGCTGTAAAGGTGCTAGGCACCCCTGCAAAGTGCTTGCTGGGCACCCACTTTGAGATCTGCTGGATTAAACATTTGATTAAATATTGATCATTAAAGGAGCACTATTGTGAAAAATTGTAATACATCCAAATGCATGTGAAGTATGTTTCTTCCAGAGTAAAATGAGCCTAAATTACTTTTCTCCTGTGTTGCTGTCACTTACAGTAGTGAGTAGAAACCTGACAGAATCGACTGGTGTTTGACTAGTCCATCTCTTAATGGGAGATTCTAAAGCACTCTCTGGAAAGGATCTATACAAACATGCAGCCCACCCCCCCACCTGTTTGCACACTATTCTAGCAGTTGGGACTGAGCAACTGCTGTTCACGAAGTACTTTTGAAAATACTGAAAACCTTGAGAATCCCCCATGAAGAGATGGGCTAGTTGAAAACCTGTCAGATTTCAACTGCCTACTTCTTTAAGTGACAGCAACATAGGAGAATAGGTAATTTATAGTACATTTTACCCTGGGAAAATTTAACTTTTTATTTATGTATGTACATGTATTTTACTACCCTTTTTTTTTTTTTTTTTTTCTTTTTTTTTCTTCACAATGGTGGTGAAAATCGGTGGTCATTTTCAATTGGATATTGATTATGAAAGGCTATACTGACATTGAGGGAGACCTGTGCAGAAGTGGCACAAGAGTTAGGCCCTTTTCAAACTAGCGTGTTTTCATTGCATTACCTTACCCATTTTTAACGCAGGGTAATGCTAAAGCAATTAAAGTCTGATGCAATGCACCAGAAGCATTTAATCTGGCGCTAGGTCATCAGCGCATAATGGTATAGCATCTGTGGTAATGTACGTTGACCGTAAGTCAATGGTGCCGCAGTTATTTTAAACTTTAGCATTAGTGGTGCGCATTTGCGTATTTCCGCAGGAAGTGAGCGATAGAGAGCCTCATTTATGGTGTGTTTTGGAGCGAAGCATTACATTAATGTTTATTGACACAGGTAACTATAAAACTGCTTTTTTTTCGTGGTGCGATCATCCAATACACCACAATAATAAAAGAAAGCTGGTGGTTGTGATTGGAAAATGGACATCAGATCAGATCTTTGCTGGGATTTGATCTGATATTTGTAATTTAAACAAATTTTCAGGCCCACTTCAGTCGCCTCTCTCAAAGCTTAAGGGGAATCTGAAGTGAAAATAAACTAGTAGTACTGTAATGTACAGCTAAGAAATAGAACATCAGTAGCAAAGAAAGAAGTCTCCTATTGTTTCCAGTACAGATATGGTTAAGAAACTTAAGCCGCATCTACACGCGTAGTTGCGGCTCCGATGTTCCTTATCAATCGAGCCGCAGATGCGGCTTGATTGATAAGATCCGACAGGACGGATCTCCGCACCGCCGATTCCATGCTCGCTCCCCGCGAGGGGACAATGGCTGGGAATCGAGCGGAAGATAAGCGGGGACGAGCGGGGAATCTAATCTGACGCGGCGGGGACGCGGAAGAGGCGATCCGGCGGCTAATCCAGCCGCCGGATCGCAGCAGCATCTATGCGTGTAGATGCGGCTTTAAAGATCTTCACTGAGCTCTCTGACTGTCAGAGAGCAGTGCTATTTACTGAAGCACTTATAGATCAAAGAAACAGTGAAAGACAACTTCAGATAAAATTTTGCTGCAGTGAAGTTCAAAGGGTCATTAGTTCTGCCCTGTTTCATAGTTTAAAATGCAGAGTGTAGTTTGTAAACTGAAAATATTAGAGAGTGATAAAAAAATGCTATATAACTGAAAATAAAAATGCATTTTTTTGTTTTTCATTGCTACTAATGTCCTATCAATTATCCGTACTACACATACAATTTTTACAATTTTTTTTTGTTAGCTCCAGTGTCACTTTAATAGAAGATGCAAGAATAATATATCTTCAGAGATGTGCATAGTAGCATCAGAATAGCTTTAGAATGGCTTTTTTATGATAGAATAAAGCATTTAACTGGTGTACCACTTCACTATCCATAGTCATCAGCTAAAACAGGGCTTATAACAGATATTAGTGTCTGCAGACATTATTCTTGTAATGTCTGAATGAGCTCTGAGAATAAAATATCCAGTCTATAGCCAGCTATGTTGTGTGGTCAGCTATGTGTTTTTAAGTCTCAACACACTTGTGTGTTCACCAGTGCATATCAATCTGTAATAGGCCTGAACGATTTTAGGAAAAAATAGAATTGCACGATTTCTGTGAGAAATTGCGTATTCGATTCACGATTTTCAATACACAACGATGGATCAGCACACCGATGGTATGAGTTCCCCCAGTATAGGTAGCCAAATATAGGTGCCCCCAGGATAGTTTAGCAAACTATAGGTGCCCTAGGAAAGGTTAGCTAGCTATAGGTGTGCCAGTATAGGTAAGCCAGCTATAAGTGCCGCACTACAGGTTAGCCAGTATGGGTGCCGCACTACAGGTTAGCCAGTATGGGTGCCGCACTACAGGCTAGCCAGTATGGGTGCCGCACTACAGGCTAGCCAGTATGGGTGCCGCACTACAGGTTAGCCAGTATGGGTGCCGCACTACAGGTTAGCCAGTATGGGTGCCGCACTACAGGCTAGCCAGTATGGGTGCCGCACTACAGGCTAGCCAGTATGGGTGCCGCACTACAGGCTAGCCAGTATGGGTGCCGCACTACAGGCTAGCCAGTATGGGTGCCGCACTACAGGCTAGCCAGTATGGGTGCCGCACTACAGGCTAGCCAGTATGGGTGCCGCACTACAGGCTAGCCAGTATGGGTGCCGCACTACAGGCTAGCCAGTATGGGTGCCGCACTACAGGCTAGCCAGTATGGGTGCCGCACTACAGGCTAGCCAGTATGGGTGCCGCACTACAGGCTAGCCAGTATGGGTGCCGCACTACAGGCTAGCCAGTATGGGTGCCGCACTACAGGCTAGCCAGTATGGGTGCCGCACTACAGGCTAGCCAGTATGGGTGCCGCACTACAGGCTAGCCAGTATGGGTGCCGCACTACAGGCTAGCCAGTATGGGTGCCGCACTACAGGCTAGCCAGTATGGGTGCCGCACTACAGGCTAGCCAGTATGGGTGCCGCACTACAGGCTAGCCAGTATGGGTGCCGCACTACAGGCTAGCCAGTATGGGTGCCGCACTACAGGCTAGCCAGTATGGGTGCCGCACTACAGGCTAGCCAGTATGGGTGCCGCACTACAGGCTAGCCAGTATGGGTGCCGCACTACAGGCTAGCCAGTATGGGTGCCGCACTACAGGCTAGCCAGTATGGGTGCCGCACTACAGGCTAGCCAGTATGGGTGCCGCACTACAGGCTAGCCAGTATGGGTGCCGCACTACAGGCTAGCCAGTATGGGTGCCGCACTACAGGCTAGCCAGTATGGGTGCCGCACTACAGGCTAGCCAGTATGGGTGCCGCACTACAGGCTAGCCAGTATGGGTGCCGCACTACAGGCTAGCCAGTATGGGTGCCGCACTACAGGCTAGCCAGTATGGGTGCCGCACTACAGGCTAGCCAGTATGGGTGCCGCACTACAGGCTAGCCAGTATGGGTGCCGCACTACAGGCTAGCCAGTATGGGTGCCGCACTACAGGCTAGCCAGTATGGGTGCCGCACTACAGGCTAGCCAGTATGGGTGCCGCACTACAGGCTAGCCAGTATGGGTGCCGCACTACAGGCTAGCCAGTATGGGTGCCGCACTACAGGCTAGCCAGTATGGGTGCCGCACTACAGGCTAGCCAGTATGGGTGCGCACCACAGGCTAGCCAGTATGGGTGCCGCACCACAGGCTAGCCAGTATGGGTGCCGCACCACAGGCTAGCCAGTATGGGTGCCGCACCACAGGCTAGCCAGTATGGGTGCCGCACCACAGGCTAGCCAGTATGGGTGCCGCACCACAGGCTAGCCAGTATGGGTGCCGCACCACAGGCTAGCCAGTATGGGTGCCGCACCACAGGCTAGCCAGTATGGGTGCCGCACCACAGGCTAGCCAGTATGGGTGCCGCACCACAGGCTAGCCAGTATGGGTGCCGCACCACAGGCTAGCCAGTATGGGTGCCGCACTACAGGTTAGCCCAGGCATGGGCAAACTTGGCGCTCCAGCTGTTGAGGAACTACAAGTCCCACAATGCATTGTAGGAGTCTGACAGCCACAGTCACGACTCATAAAGGCAAATGCATTGTGGGATTTGTAGTTCCTTAACAGCTGGAGGGCCAAGTTTGCCCATGCCTGAGTTAGCCAGTGTATAGGTGCTGCAGTACAGGTTAGCCATACAAATCTCTCTTGCCTTCGTGTATACAGGCAGATCCACCCTCGTGTATACAGGCAG
This sequence comes from Hyperolius riggenbachi, assembly GCF_040937935.1. Classification (NCBI taxonomy): domain Eukaryota; kingdom Metazoa; phylum Chordata; class Amphibia; order Anura; family Hyperoliidae; genus Hyperolius; species Hyperolius riggenbachi. Next base: position 303,227,460 of record NC_090648.1, read on the forward strand.
ATCCCCCTTGCCGCCAATGGCCGATGTTGCGTGCTTTGTTCCTGGCCTTCTCCTTCGCTCCCGGCCTCCTCCTCCGGTAAAGTTTAAATTCCATTGCACCACATTGCATAGCTGCAGGGGGAGCCGTGGTGAAGAGCGAACGAGTGCTCGCATAGTAACGCGGGGCCTGTACCAGGAAGTTTGACATTACTTCCTGGCGGCCAGCGTTACTAGGCAACGCTCGCCGTCTCTTCACCGCGGCTTGCCCCGCAGCTATGCAAGGCAGAGCGGCCAATTGGTATTGAAATTTTACAGAAGGAGGGGGCCAGCAGCGGAGGGGAAGGCCAAGCGCAAAGTGGATAACAGTGCTTTGACGATCTGAAGATCGTCTTGGGCTTGATCACGATTCTCTGTTTAAAACCGCAAATCGTTCAGCCCTAGTCTGTAACATTGTTCTGCTGAAAAATGCACAGAAGTGTGGTAGGGCCGTTTCAGATGGTTTACACCAGTGTATCAGTCCACTGCCTGATGACTTTCTTCTTTGATCTTATGGTTGCTTGCAGGCATCTGTAAGCATTCAGCATAGATGGTGAGGAATTGTCTGTCTGCTGCATGTAGATCTGCACAACTGTGCGGTAGATGTTATACATAGTGGTTTTCTGCTGCACAACCATTGAGTCATAGTTACAAATTCTGCTATTCAGGTGCACTATATATTTTATTCAGTTCTGCTTTAAAGTCTTAATTATTCGCCACGAAAGCCCCAGTGGTACTGTATTTTGTAACTTTGTGACTTGTGCATAGGACTGATGTTCACAACTGCTAGTACCCAATTTCCAACAAAATGAATGTGTTGTATATACAGTATTCTGTTTGTAGCCTACTGATTGGAATCTCTGTGTTGGCCAAATAAGGGCAGGCTAGCATTAGAAGATAATGAGGTAGTGAGCAGTTTTGAGTCAGGTTTTGTTGCAATACATTTATCTATGACCTTCAGTAGTTATGTTGCAGATATTGGTTAGAAGTGTAAGTTTTTCACTGTAAAATTCTTCTTCTTCATAATGCGTTTGTTTAAAGATATTTATTGTTGGTGCTGTTTCCTGCTTAAAGTGGACCCAAACTAAAAATACAAGATTTCAGAAATAAAATCTATTTTCTAAATTATAATAATAAAATAGCAGCCTTTTTTCAGCTGCATGATGACAGATATAAAATATTTTACATTTATTGGAGAAACCCCTCCCTTCCTTTCATATTGCCGGCAAATAATCCGGCAAACTGGTGGAGTAGATGGTGTCCAGCAAAGGAGGAATTGCTAATGGCTGCCCCCTGTATAACTCTAGTTATGCAAAGAGAGGGTGAAAAGCATGCACTGAAATGTTCATAGGCTTGAAGGAGTGCTTATTTATCTTTGTATGTGTCAGAGTAGTGCAACTAAATATTTTGAATTAAAAAAAATGTTTGGTTTGGGTCCGCTTTAACTATGCCATGATAATTACATGCATTCGTTATTATAGTGGCTTTTTTTTCTCATTCTGTCCTCTAGCACTTATAGTACAGTAAAACTCCCATTATCCAGAACTAGGTTAACCAGAGTTCTCAAGCAACCAGAAAAGAAAAGCTTTTTTTCTGGCAGGATGCATAAAGCTACTTTTACACTTTAAACACTTATAAACATCTGATACATTAAGTCTGGCCTTCGTCTTAATTTGTTTTTATTTACAGTATTTCAATATTAATACAGAGCTTATTGGAAGTATACAGTGTTGGGTATAGTACTGTTTTGGCAAGGCCTATTTTTAAGATTGACTCTCAAGCAACCAGAAACTACGCTAACCGACATCAGCCAATCTTCATTGGTGCCGGTTATTGAGTGTTTTTTAACAAGGCTGTGGAGTCTGTTCAAAAATCATCCGACTCCCCAGTTTATGAAACCTCCGACTCCAGGTACCCAAAATGGCTCTGACTCTTTGACTCCAACTCCTTACTCTAATACTTGCCAGGGCTGTGGATTTGATACAAAAATCATCCGACTCAAAGGCCTAGTGCACACCAGAGCGGTTCGGCAGCGTTTTTCGATCCGCTTGCGGATGTGGAAACGCTTGGGTAATGTATTTCAATGGGCTGGTGCACACCAGAGCGGGAGGCGTTTTGCAGAAACTCATACTCCCGGGCTGCTGCAGATTTTGGATTGCGGCGGCGTTTCTGCCTCCAATGTAAAGGATAGGAAAACCGCAAACCGCTCTGAAAAACGGCAGTTCAGAGCGGTTTTGCAGGCGTTTTTGTTACAGAAGCTGTTCAGTAACAGCTTTACTGTAACAATATCTGAAATCTACTACACCAAAAACGCTTCACAAAACCGCAAAATGCTAGCTGAAACGCTACAGAAAAATAAGAAAAAAGCGTTTCAAAATCTGCTAGCATTTTGCGGATCTGCTAGCGGGTTTTGGTGTGCACCAGGCCAAACTCACGACTCCTCAGTTTATGAAACCACTGTCTCCAACTCCAGGTACCCAAATTTGCTCCGACTCCACAGCCCTGGGTTTTACTGTAATGCTAATAAGATACTTTTTTTTTTCTAGAAAATGTTAACTAGTTTAGAGGGGTATTTAACATTGGTTCCATAGTAGGCCACTCTTTTAATAAAGGGTTTTCTGCTTTGGCCACATACACCAATCAGATTCAAGTTTTTTTTTTTCTTTTAGTTTCATATGTATTGGTGGATGTATTATTGTAGGGCAGTACAGTTTGTATCTTTTTTCCCCCCCTCTCCTCATTCACAAATTGGTGTTGGCTGTGTTAATGAGTACACACAAATATTACGGACTTGAAGTAGAATTCTGGGATTGAGATTGGCTGAGCCTTGGTACACTCCTTCAATTTTGATTGGCCAATTTTAAAACCTTGTAGTATGATGGTTAACAGCTTTTGAATACTGTGAGCAGATTGTGTAGGTGAACTCTTATATTTACATGGAAGTGATAAAATTGGTCTGTAATTGGCCAGTCAATATTGAAGGTGTGTATTAGGCTTCAAAAAAGGTCAACTTGCTAGATATAGAGGGCCTCAGGTGTGGCCTCTGATATTGTCAAAGAACTGTATATTATATTCCACATTTATCATAATTAAAGTGAACCTGAACCGAGTAAAATTATTTAAAATCAGCACATGGTGTTCACTGCAAAGGAATATTCCATACTTACCTCGCCGTCCGTTCCTCTCAGAAGCTCACAATTTTATTTCTTCCAATTCTGACATTTTATCAGAACTAAAATATCTGTCAGTTATAACTGAAAGGACAACTGATAAGCAACGTAATGTCCATGTTTTCCTATGGCTCAAGTGGGAGATATTCAGTTCAGGGGACACGGCGGATTACTTGTAATGGGAGCACTGAAGCGAACTATGAGGTAGGACACTTCATGTTCAGAAGAAATTATCAAAACTGCTAATGACATTTGAGGACTTTTTTTTTTTTTTTTGTGAAATCCCTTATGCGACCCAGGTTTATCCTGACTTTGCCTCCTGCGGCCCCCAGGTAAATTGAGTTTGAGACCCCTGCTGCAGAGCCTTCTGGTCCTCTTTGTCAACTCATTCCAGCAATGGGCCCTAGTGAAGTTCTTCAGCCAGCTTGGTCAAATGGCATGCAACTTGACTGGGGGACAGCAGTGGAAGGAGAAGGGGTGGGGTGAAGATCAGGAAGGCTGTATGGGATACAGCGCCCTTTTCTATAGGTAAGTATTTAACCTGACATGACTTTCCTCACTTCAGGTTTGCTTAAATTGAGCAAAGCAATTCCAGACATAGGGCTGGTGCACACCAAAACCCGCTAGCAGATCCGCAAAATGCTAGCAGATTTTGAAACGCTTTTTCCTCTTTTTCTGTAGCGTTTTGCGGTTTTGTCTAGCGGTTTTGGTGTAGTAGATTTCCTGTATTGTTACAGTAAAGCTGTTACTGAACAGCTACTGTAACAAAAAACGCCTGGCAAACCGCTCTGATGCGCCGTTTTTCAGAGCGGTTTGCGGTTTTCCTATACTTAACATTGAGGCAGAAACGCATCCACAATCCAAAAAATGCCTCACCCAGGCATTTTTCGTTTCTGCAAAACGCCTCCCGCTCTGGTGTGCACCACCCCATTGAGATACATTGACATAGCAGATCCGCAGCCGCAAGCGGATCTGAAAACGCCCAAAAAGCCGCTCGTTGTGCACCAGCCCATAGTCAGAGGCACCATAGTGAGGTATAGTACAATGTAGTAAATTTTACCCATTTCTGCGTTAATTACCTTGGTTGCAGCACCAGAAAACCTTTCTATGTCTACACTACCTTCCAAATTATTATGAAAATTGTATTTAAGTGTCATAAAGATTAAATATTTTGCTTTTCAATTAAACTCATGGATGGCATTGTTTGAGAGCTATTTTAATCACTGAAATCAATCTGACACCTCTGATAACTAGTTTGCCAGGTGAGCCCCGATTAAAGGAAAAACTCATAAAAACAAATAAGGGGGTTTCATGTTTTTAAGCAGAACACCATTTTCAAGCAATATGAGAGAGAAAAATGATGCTGCCGAAAAGTGTGAAATAGTTGAATGCATTGGACAATGTAAGAATTCCTTTATATTTCATGAAAACTTAAAGGGAACCTTAACTGAGAGGGATATGGATGTTTCCTTTTAAACAATGCCAGTTGCTTGTCAGTCCTGCTGATCTCTTTGCTTGCACTAGTTGCTGAATCGCACACCTGAAACAAGCATGCAGATAATCCAGGCTGACTTCAGTCAGAGCACTTGATCTGGATGCTTGTTGAGGGGCTGGGGCTAAAAGTATTAGAGACACAGGGTCAGCAGAAGATTCGGGCAACCGGTATTATTTTAAAAGGAAAAATCTATATCCTTCTCAGTCTAGGTTCCCTTTAAGCATCTACTTTGTACTGTTAAAAGCATTGTGGCTGACTTGGAGCACACACAATTTTAGGTATCTGAAGTCGGTGGTTTCAATAAACTGAGTCTGAGTTAGATTATTTTTTTTGTTCCAATTCCACAGCCCTGGTAAAAATTAGGCTAAGGAGTCAGTCTAGAAGTCGGAGCAGTTTTGTGTACCTGAAGTCGGTGGTTTCATAAATTGAGGAGTTGGAGTCGGATTATTTTTGTACCGACTCCACAGCCCTGTCTAAGCTCACAAGCAGAAACAGCTGCAGTAGGCCCAGAACTACAAGAAGACAGTCTTGTTTTCTGATAAGTCCTGTGCAACTCCGGATAAATGGAGTGGTGAATGGCTGGTTAACGGCCACCACATCCCAATAAGGCTGCGATTTCAGCAAGGAGTTGGCAGCGTAATGTTATGGGCTGCAATCATGGGAAGATTACGGTTTGGCCCCTTCATGGTCCCCGAAGGTGTGAAAAATAACCTCTGAAACGTATGTGGAGCTATTGATGACTTTTTTCCATGGTACAAAAAGAATTGTATTTTCTGTGATAAAATCCTCTTCATGCATGACAATGCACCATCTCCTGCTGCAAGGATTACCTTTGCTTCATTGGCTGCTATTGTCATAAAAGGAGAAAAACTCATGGTGTGGCCCACATCCTCCCCTCACCTCCATCCTATTGAGAACCTTTGGAGCAACCTCAAGCGAAATATCTTGAGTGGGAGGCAGTTTACATCCAAACAGCAGCTTTGGCAGGCTATGCTGACATCCTGCAAACAAATTCAAGCAGAAACTCTGCAAAAACTAACAAGTTCATTTGTAACTTGACCCATTTAGATGTTTTTGATTAAAATAGTTTTTTATTCCAGTAAATATTACATCCTACTCCTATTGCTACAAATTACCATTTTCAGTTCCTTATGATCTATAAAATGTTTTGAAACTCTGTTGTGCGATATAATTTGGAACAGGCCATTTTTATTTTTTTATTTTTGAAAAACCTACCTTTATCATTAGGAGGTTTAATTAACATTCAAACTATACTGTAATGGTTGATGACGCAAAATAATGTTGACTGCCACTTGCATCATCTATTCAGGAAAATTTGAGAAAAATATAATTTGGAACGCAGTGTATATATTGTCCTGCCCTTCCAGGAATGTCACAGCCTAAGCTAATTAGATATGTAGAATTGTCTTCCCAATGCACTATGGGAGACTAGGTATTCTTTCTGCTGGGTTTGGAGAACACTGTAAACGTTCCACAATGATGTACCTTCTAGCAGTAAAAATGTTGCAATCTGTGATAATTTTCTGAATGTAAAGCAAGGCGAGGAAATAAGTGAACACTGACTAAATTTATTAACCACTTGAGCCTAACTGGACAAATTTTTGTCCAGTTAGGCTGCGCGCACTCCCGCGGGTCACGCGTGCTCCCGCGGGCCCCCCGTGCGTGCTCCCGCCGGCAGCCGTTAGCCCAGCGATCAATGAAAAGGGATAATAGATCCCTTTCATTCATCAGACCCCCTGGGAGAAATGCCGACAGCATCTCTTCAGATGCTGCGACTTTTCTGAGCTAAAAAAGTTCCTGGTCTTCTTTCTTCTTCCTGGGAGCGAGATCGCTCGCTCCCAGGACTTTTTGACTGTGGCCATCATGTGGCCAAATAGTAAAACTATACCCCAAACCACATTTTATTAAATACATGTTTAAACATTTAAAATCCCCTGTTTACCCCCCACATCAAAAAATACCCACATAAAAGTTTTAATAAAAAATAAAATAAAAAAATTACAATAATAAAAAAAACATAAATAGTTACCTAAGGGCCTGAACTTTTTAAATATTCATGTCAAAGGAGTATATCAATATGATTTATTAAATTATGGGCTTCTAAATAGTGATGGATGCAAATTGAAAAAAATGCACCTTTATTTCCAAATTACATATCGGCGCCATACATTGTGATAGGGATATAATTTAAATGGTGTAATAAGCGGGAGAAATTGGTAAATAAAGTACATAGGTTTTAATTATGGTGGCATGTATTAATTTCAAACTATAATGGCCAAAAGCTGAGCAATGATTTTTTTTTTCCATTTCTTTCTTAATATTCCTGTTAAAATGGATTTAGAATAAATTCTCAGCAAAATGTATCACCCACAGAAAGCCTAATTGGTGGCGGAAAAAACAAGATATAGATCAATTCATTGTGATGAGTAGTGATAAAGTTATTGGCAAATGAATGGGAGGTGAAAGTTGCTCAGATGTAAAAAAAAATAAAAAATCTCAACCCTGTAGGCTGAAGTGGTTAATGAATATTCTGAGAAAATAGGTAATTTTATTTCCAATACATTTCCTCTTTGACTGTCTCTACCTCCAAAGTTGGCCTTGAAGGACAACTGAATAGAGAAGATGATAGAGGCTGCCATATTTATTTATTTTTAAACCATACCAATTGCCTGGCAGTCCTGCTGATTTATTTGGATGCTGTAGTGTCTGAATAACAGCAGAAACAAGCTTTCAGCTAATTTTGTCAGATCTCACAATGTCAGTAACATTTAATCTGGTGCATGCTTGTTCAGGGTCCATGGTGTTTGAGGCAGATGCTCAGCAGGATAGCCAGATAACTGACATTGCTTAACCACTTCAGCCTACAGCGTGGAAAATCTCATGCAATAACTTTATCGCTACTAATCACAATTAATTGATCTATATCTTGTTTTTTCCGCCACTAATTAGGCTTTCTTTAGGTAGTACATTTTGCTAAGAATTTTTTTCTAAATCCATTTTAACAGGAAGATTAAGAAATGGAAAAAAAACATTATTTCTCAGTTTTTGGCCATTGTAGTTTAAAATGAATACATGCTAGCGTAATTAAAACCCATGTATTTGCGTATTTGTCCCGCTTATTACGCCTTTTAAATTATGTCCCTATCACAATTTATGGCGCCGATATTTTATTTAGAAATAAAGGTGCATTTTTTCAATTTGCGTTCATCACTATTTACAAGCTTATAATTAAAAAAAAAATTAATAAGATGCTCTCTTAACATGTATAGTTAAAGTTTAGACCCTTAGGTAACTATGTAGTTTTTTTTTTATTTTTTTTAAATTGTAATTTTTTTATTTTTTAATTGAAAAATGTATGTGGGTGATTTTTAGTTTGGGAGGTAAACAGCTATTTTTAGGTGTAATATAATGTAATTCTTTCTTTAAAAAATGTATGTGGGTGCAGTTTACTATTTGGCCACAAGGCCAGAGTAAAAAAAATTCCTGGAGCATACGATCACGCTGCCAGGAACTATTAGGAGGCTGCAAATTTTTTTTCTGGGCAGAAATACCGCGCTCTCTGCTTAGAAAGCGTCGGTATTTCTCCGGGGGGCTTTCATCGGTGAATGGGAATTGTATTTACATTCACTGGTCGGGGGGCTGGCGGCAGGCAGCTGGAGCGCACGCGTCCAGATAGGGCCAAGTGGTTAAAGGAAATAAATATGGTAATCTCCTTATCTCTCTTACTTCAGTTTTACTTTAAAGAGGAACTCCAGGGAAAATAATGTAATAAAAAGTGCTTACTTTTTACAATAATTATGTATAAATAATTTAGTCAGTGTTTGCGCATTGTAAAATCTTTCCTCTCTCTCTGAATTACATTCTTACATTTATCACATGGTGAGATTTTTTACTGCTGGCAGGTGATGTCACTGGGAGGAGATACTGCTTGATTTTTTTTTGGCAGTTGGAAACAGCTGTTAGTTCCCACCATGTGACAAGGCTCCCACCGCGTGATGTCAGTACCTCAGTGCTGTAAGGTGCTGACATCGCACTGTGGGAGAGGTTTCACCACAAAATCATGACCTGTTTGAGAAAAGGAATAGATTTCTCTTGGGAAAGGGGGTATCGGCTACGGATTGGGATGAAGTTCAATTCTTGGTTATGGTTTCTCTTTAGGGGGTGTATAAACACACACAATTACTGTGGCCCACAGATATCTGGACTCTGTCCCTCTGACGACAGTACGCGTACAAGTGCTGTACAGACACGTTGTTATAACAGTTTTGTTGAGGGGTGGGTCGAGAAGCTCTGGAGGCATCCATAACTAACAAAGCTTGTTTATTGAGGATTGTTGGATGCGACCTATGCAAGCAGTGTTCTCCCCAGAAAATTTTTCAAGCCGGGTGGCAAGAAATAGTAGCCGGGTGGCATGAGAAATTAGCCGGGTGGGGTGTGATGAGAGAATGCAGGGCTGGTGCTTCTCTTCACAACTCTGCTTATAGCATAGGAGGAGGTGAGCCGATGACAGCCGGGTGCTCACCAAAACTAGCCGTGTGGAGGACCTGGCTAAAAGATTCTGGGGAGAACACTGGCAAGTGCATTTTTCTAAAGAACCTATCCATGATCCTAATACTCATGTTTGGGGTTTAGCCAGTATTTTTATGTTGTCTAAAAACACTTCTAGCCAGTAGAGGCCAGAGTGTATTTGTTTTGAACAGGTCTCTAAGGCAGGGGTCACACCCTTCCCAACCATCCATAGGCCGTGGGAAGTGGCCGTGAATGTGCATGCCCACCACCACCACCTTTTCCTCTCCCCCATGATGTGTACCAGACATAAACAGGGCTGTGGAGTCGGTCCAAAAATCCTCCGACGACTCAGTTTAGGATTCCTCCGACTCCTCTAATTTGCATATTACAATTTTGTTGATTAAAAGTATGTAACATGAAATTCGTCTCTTAACTGCCAACGCTTAGGAATTTTACAAGACAACTGAAGTGAGGATATGTAGACTACTATATTTATTCCCTTTAGACTAAAACTAGTCCTTGGTAAGAGTACTTGTAAAAGGTACCGACCGGAACAAAGAACATCTATCAGGCCCTAGGCAATGTAACTGTGGGTACATGTAAGAGTGATGTGCAGGTACTCTGCAGGGGAACGAGGAGATTCTTCCTCTATTACACATTCTTCATGCACAATCTGAACAAGGTTTATGGGTGACAGACGACACCTCTGTGTTCAATGTGCACAGCATTCTCAGTGGATTCCCTGCAGCTCTGTGGGGAGTGCATATGTAGAGTATAGTACTACTGTGTAACAAAGTAAACCTGAGACAGATGAAATTAAAGTTTTATACATACCTGGGGCTTCCTCCAGTCGCCTTCAGGATAATCAGTCCCTCGTTGTCCTCCTCCACCACCTGGATCATCTATGAGTCCAGGTACTTGAGCCAGTCGGGCGTAGTGCGCATGCACACACTCCGCCGCCAGGAGCATACTACACCTGTGCAGCACTATTGCGCAGGTGCAGAATGTTCCTGGCTGTGGGAGCGGCATGCGGCCGGACAGCGCTGACTGGCTGAATTACCAGGACTCATAGCAGAAGATCCAGGTGGTGGAGGACAGCGAGGGACTGATTAGCCTGAAGGGGGCTGGAGGAAGCCCCAGATATGTATAAAAAACTTTACTTTTCATCCGTCTCATGTACCCTTTAATTTGTAGTCACCAAACCAAATTTTAACATATCAAATTATTTGATTTCATCAGCAAAGGGAGTGCATACATTTGCATAAATCAGCATCAGTGCAGAATTATTTCCATCTCATTGACCATCTTTATTAGTGACACAGCTACACATCAGGCTTTATTCTTACAGCATAGATGTTATTTAGTATATATAGGAGATTCCTGTGTACACATCATATATACAGTCACAATCAGATATGTATATCTGACCTTAAAAATACGGGGACTGCTTTATTGAAGCAGCACAAGTAACTAATTTTGATTGGTTTATTTCATTTTTGTGGACTAAGCACAGCTATTACTGTATATATACATTATTTTTAATGACTATTATCTGAGAAATAGAACATTTCATCATATTTTCTATTTTAATTACAGTTACAAATTCATTAGGAGTCGGTGCATTTTTTCCCGACTCCGACTCCAGGCACCCAAAATTGCCTGACTCCTCGACTCCGACTCCACAGCCCTGGACATAAAGGTGCTTTGGGATGCAAAGCCTTGGATGAGAGTTCGGGGCCGAGTGTTTTACAGTATCATTGGCTCCTAAGATTTTTAACTTTTGAATTGCCTGATAAGCATCCTTATTTGTTTACCATATACAAATAGAGAATTGTGTTTTGATTTTTATGCTAAACAGTTACTCTTTTAGATGAACATTTTAAATTCTGGACCATTGTGGATTTAGCATTTTTTTTTTTTTTTTTTTTTTTAAATGGCGGTCTCTTTACTCATTTAGTAGTACTTTATTCAGTCGTCAAAGACCTTAAAGGGTACCTAAGATAAAATTAATTTATACTTAACCGCGGATTCCTCCAGTCCCCTTCAAGTTCTGTGCTCCCTCGCCGTCTCCTAGGTCTGCTTCTATTCCCTGCTGTCTGCATTGGTAACTTTATTCGAAACACATGCGCGGCAATGCCTCACGCTCCTGTGGCCAAGAGTGTTCTGCTCCTGCTTGATAGTACTGTACAGACGCAGAAAGCTCCCAGCCATTGGGGCTTACATGCGGCCGGGCTGCGCATGCACGATAAAGCATGACTGAAGCAAATTACTAATGCAGACAACGGGGGATCTTGGCAGCACCGGGAGACGGCGCGAGAGCCCAGAGCTTGAAGGTGGCTGAAGGAAGCCCTGGGTAAGTATGAATTTATTAGTTTTATCTTGGGTATGCTTTAAAGTGTTAAATGCAGTTGTGTTGAAGGAGATAATGTTAGAGGAACTCCAGCCTAAACAAACATACTGTCATTACGTTACATTAGTTATGTTAATTAAAATAGATAGGTAATCTCTTATCCATACTGTTTTAAAAGAACAGGCAAATGTTTGATTTCATTTTTTGGTTGAAAGGAGGTGACAGGGAGCATGAGACACAGTTCCAACTGTCCTGTGTCCTGAGCACCTCTCCCAGTTGCTAGGCAACGTGAATAACATAGGAAATCCCATCATGCTCTGCACAGCATCAGGGAAAAAATGCCCAGACTTTTTTTCTTTGATGGGTGGAGCTTATCTAAAAATGCAGCTAAAAATGATGCTTTGGTAAGAAAAACAAAGTTCTGATGCTGTGAAACTGTTAAAGAAACACCAAGCCTTTTCAGTTCTGCTGAGTAGATTTTTAGTCCGGAGGTTCACTTTAAGGTCCATGGGTCAGGCTGCTGCATGGTGGTGGTGTCTATTCTCTTTCTGTTTAAAAATTGCAATGAAGCACAGATTGGAATCTGAGAAAAATGCACCCTGCATCAATATGTCTGCTGCAGGAAGTGGCAGGGTTCAGCTAGTGATGGTCAATGTGGTGCAGATAGTTCCAAGTTGATGTTTGTATACCAGCTTTAAAATGGACCAGTCGAATTCCACAATGGTCAATTTTCAACTTCCCCATAAAAAAAAAAACAAACAAACATTAGAACAATTAAAAATAAATAAATTAAAAAAATGTACTCGGCTGGCATGGTGGTGATACACTAACAGATGGCCACCAGGTTTGACCATCAGATAGATCCCTCTGAGATCAAATCTGATCTGAGAGGGATTGTATCCTTTAAGCGGTATTGTCACTTTTTAACCACTTCAGCCTACAGTGTCGAAAATCGTATGCATCCGAGCAAATTTCACCTCCCATTCATTCGCCAATAACTTTATCACTAATCACAATTAATTGATCTATATCTTATTTTTTCCGCCACTAATTAGGCTTTCTTTGGGTAGTACATTTTGCTAAGAATTATTTTTTTCAAATCCATTTTAACAGGAAGATTAGGAAAGAAATGGAAAAAATTCATTATTAGTTTTTGGCCATTATAGTTTAAAGTGGATCCTAGATGAACTTTTACTCATTGCTTAATTGTGTTCCTTCCCTATTGTTTATAGGGCATTCCTCAAGCCAAATACTTTTTTGTTTTAATACTCTAATTCCCTATAAACTACACAAGCCACACCCACAGGTTTTCAGAGAGCCAAGGCACTTTCAGACAGTAGCAAGGGTTTATGGGAGCTCAGTCTGGGCAGGAGGAGGGGGAGGTTTACTAGCCAGAGATTTCAGAGGCAGAGAGGAGGGAGGAGGAGGGGGGATTCGTTTTTTTTTTGCTCAAGATGCAGATAAGCCTGCCTCTGTGTAATGTTTACAAACAACATGGCTGCTGTCATTGTATCACAGGAATAATCCATCATATTCTGTTAAAGCTGTTTGCAGCACACATATGCTGTGTGAACTATCTAAACTTTAGGTAACATATATACGCAAGTTACTTGTTATAGTTAGTTTTTCATCTTGGATCTGCTTTAAAATAAATGTTACCGTAATTAAGGCCCTCGTTTACACTTGCGTTTTGGCAAGTAAACGGACCGGATCCTGATCGGATCAGGACCGTACGGTTCCGATCCGGATCCGATCCGTTTGTATCAGGCATGCATCAGGCTGCCATCTGGATCCGTGGGCAAAAAAATAGTGAAATTTAAATAAAAAAAATGTTGGTCAGCAGAAGGTGCACCTGTAGAATCAGGTTCCTCTGCTGTAGGCCTCACCTCCACCTCTGACATTCTGCAAAACACTCCAGACATGCTTGGCCCATGTGTCCCCATCCGAAATGGCCGCTTGGATACGCATAGGAAGTGGGGTAGAACGTCAGGTTTTTGTAGGCAGTGTGTTCTGTGCCTTCCGTTTCCCATTGGTTTCTGTATTCTGGATGGTGTTGGCAGGCTCCGGTCCGGGTGCGTGGGCCGGAGATCCGGTCCCAAAAAATAGCGCATGTTTGAAAAGTGTCCGGGTCCGGCTCCGTACTGTACGGAACGGACACGTGTGAACGTCCGCATAGACTTAGCATTGCTATGCGGAACGTACGTTCCGTTTGTACAGTATACGGTCCGGATCAGATCAGGAAAATCCGGACAGGGAACGCTAATGTGAACCGGGCCTAACTCATATTTTATTTGCCAATTTGTCCCGGTTATTACACCATTTAAATTATGTCCCTATCACAATTTATGGCACCGATATTTTATTTAGAAATAAAGGTGCATTTTTTCAATTTGCGTCCATCACTATTTACAAGCTTATAATTTAAAAAATACAATCAGACACTCTCTAGACATGTATATTTAAAAAGTTCAGACCCTTAGGTAACTATTTATATGGTGTTTTTTTTTTTTTTTTTTGTTTTTTTTTAATAAAAAAATATATTTGGATATTTTTTGGTGTGGGAGGGAAACTGCCCACAGTCAAAGTCCTGGAGCCTACGATCACGCTACCAGGAACTACAAGGAGACTGTGAAATTTTTTTTTTTTTTTTTTTGCAGAAATACCGCGGTCTCCGATTAGAGAGCGTCGTTTTTCTGCAAGGGACTTAGATCGGTGAATGGGAATCATACTCCCATTCACTGATCGGGGGTAATGGCCGGCAGCGTGAGCGCGCCTCAGACGGCGGCAGCTGCACAGTCTATCTGGACGGATATTTCCGTCCAGATAGACTTAAGTGGTTAAAAATCAAATTTCAACAACTGGTCTGAGTGTATTAAGCAGTCGGAGTCGAGGAGTCGGAGCCATTTTGGGTACCCGGAGTTGGAGTCTGAGTTGTGGTTTCATAAACTGAGGAGTTGGAGTCGGTAGATTCCTGTCCCGACTCCACAGCCCTGGTATTAAGTGATAAAGATGCTAATCCTGCATTCAAAACTTGCAAAACTTTTTCTGCTGTTATGGTTTGGAATTATCACATTAGGATCACTGTCCCTTTAGTAGTCAGTGCCAAACAGTTCAATGCTGGGGTTCTTTTTATCTATAATATAGTCCTCCTCCTCCATTTATTTCCCAGCCTAGCTTATCCGAGACACTTCTGCTCACTTGTGTTTACAAGCAAGGCTGGGGTGACTCAGCGATTGGAGGAGAAAAGAGCAGTTCCTAGTATACACCTCAGTGTTTGAAGACTCTGGGAGGAGGGCAGCTAATGAATACACAATGAGCAAGAGAAGGGAGGGGGAAACAGTCAGGGAGAATATGTCAGCATTAGCTTGGCAAAATGGCAGCTGCCTAGAATAGGATTTTCTGCTTTTCCTTTATAAAATTCACAGGAATCATTACGTGGCTAGCACAATACATCTGTTATGTAAGTGGTGGTATTTATCTACTTATATGTGGGTTTTTTTTTTCTAGGTCGATCTGCAGCAGAGCAGGAGAGGCCCATATAGTTGCACTGCATTGAACAGTGCAATGTTGCTGTTTGATCACAATCCACTCTTCTCTGAATTGATTCTGGTCAGAGATGAATTGATTATTTTGCCAAATCGGGTTTTAATCTGAGTGTTTGTATGGCCCGCTTTCGTGGTAGTATAGCCTTGCTGCTAGATGCAAATGTTGACATTGTATTAACTATGGATGGTCAATAAAATGAAAATTCTGAGTTGAAGCAGTATTATGCAACTTTTGAATGCAGTTTGAAAATGGACGCATCGGATTCCACCAAGGTGGAATTCAATTGGTTTGCTTTCAAGGTGCATGTATGTACATGCAAATTTGCATAATCCTGCATCAACATGAGATTATTTGCATCTCATTGACTATCCCTACTATTGGCAACTTTTATCCTGCCTCTAGTTCTACAATTTAACACAATGTAAATGTAACACCGAACAAAAGTGCTGTAAGACACACTACCCCAAAACACTGACGCCTAGTTCCCAACATATATACCCTGTAAATGGCATAATAAAAAAAAAACAAAAAAAACGCATTCACTTCAACAAACTTTGAAGTTCTGCTCTCACATCCTGCTAGTGGGCCTGCTTATCCTTCGGTGTAACCAGAAGCAGGCCAGACAGTCTCCGCTGCTCCAAATTCAGATGCAGGGCCTTTCTCAAGCAGATCTTCATTCAACTGTTTAGTCCATGCAGCTCCCTCCTGGTTTGCCTGCATATGACAAGATTTACTCTCACAGCTCCCTACTGACTAGCTCCAGTTGCCATTTTTCTTGTATCACATCAACTTTCTTTACTATTCCTATTTTTCATATCAAGCGATCTGTCCTCCTTTGCCTGTATGTTGCTTGCTTATAAATGCCCTCTGTTGGACCCCAGTCCACTACCATTCAGGGCTGTGGAGTCGGAGTCGTGGAGTCTGAGTCGTGGAGTCGGGCAATTTTGGGTGCCTGGAGTCGGGGAAAAATGCACCGACTCCGACTCCTAATGAATTTGTAACTGTAATTAAAATAGAAAATATGATAAAATGTTCTATTTCTCAGATAAGTCATTAAAAATAATGTATATATACAGTAATAGCTGTGCTTAGTCTACAAAAATGAAATAAACCAATCAAAATTAGTTACTTGTGCTGCTTCAATAAAGCAGTCCCCGTATTTTTAAAGTCAGATATACATATCTGATTGTGACTGTATATATGAAGTGTACACAGGAATCTCTTTTATACACTAAATAACATCTATGCTGTAAGTATAAAGCCTGATGTGTAGCCGTGTCACTAATAGAGATGGTCAACGAGATGGAAATAATTCTGCATTGATGCTGATTTATGCAAATGTATGCACTCCCTTTGCTGATGAAATCAAATAATTTGATATGTTATTAAAATTTGGTTTGGTGACTACAAATTAAAGGGAAACTGAGACGGATGAAAAGTAAAGTTTTATACATACCTGGGGTTTCCTCCAGCCCCCTTCAGGCTAATCAGTCCCTCACTGTCTTCCACCACCCGGATCTTCTGCTATGAGTCCTGGTAATTCAGCCAGTCAGCGCTGTCCGGCCGCATGCCGCTCCCACAGCCAGGAACATTCTGTACCTGCGCAATAGTGCTGCACAGGTGTAGTATGCTCCTGGCGGCGGAGTGTGTGCATGCGCACTACGCCTGACTGGCTCAAGTACCTGGACTCATAGCAGAAGATCCAGGTGGTGGAGGAGGACAACGAGGGACTGATTATCCTGAAGGCAGCTGGAGGAAGCCCCAGGTATGTATAAAACTTTAATTTCATCTGTCTCAGGTTTACTTTGTTACATAGTAGTACTATACTCTACGTATGCACTCCCCACATAGCTGCAGGGAATCCACTGAGAATGCTGTGCACATTGAACACAGAGGTGTTGTCTGTTTACAATCTCCTCATTCCCCTGCAGAGTACCTGCACATCATTCTTACATGTACCCACACTTACATTGCCTAGGGCCTGATAGATGTTCTTTGTTCCGGTTTGTACCTTTTACAAGTACTCTTACCAAGGACTAGTTTTAGTCTAAAGGGAATAAATGTAGTAGTCTACATATCCTTCTCACTTCAGTTGTCTTGTAAAATTCCTAAGCTTTGGCAGTTAAGAGACGAATTTCATGTTACATACTTTTAATCAACAAAATTGTAATATGCAAATTAGAGGAGTCTGAGTCGTGGAGTCGGAGTCGGTGGAATCCTAAACTGAGGAGTCGGAGGCGGTGGATTTTTGGACCGACTCCACAGCCCTGCTACCATTCCCCATTGTGCACCTCACACTGCCCCCCCTCCATGCCCTTGTGACTGCCACATGGTCAGCGCACATACACACGCCGGCATACGCTCGACCGGCCCCCTGCTCCCTCTGTCCCAACAGCTGTCCGCGCTGCACATGCGCAGTAGCGCAAACGCACGGACACAGGGACGGGACACAGACGCTTGACAATTATTTTATAGGATTTAATGTGGTGACTGTCAGTGGTTTTGTTCTATGAGCACCGAGTGACTGCAGGTCTGTTGTATTGGGACTCAAGCATCTAGATTGACTTTTGATGGCAAGCACTGAGGATTTTTGTGTGATCCTGTTGACCTGTCGGGGAGTGGGAACCTCTAGCAGCTACTTTGACCTAAAGGTTCAGTTATAAAGCGCTTGTATTATCTCTACTACATTAAAAACAAGAAGTTTTGAATCCGGATTATGCCATTTATTGGCTAACTGAAAAGAATAGGAGTAAGCTATATACCCATGGCTAACACGGTACAATACTCCACTGCTGCTACTCTGATCCCTGCCAAGCGACATATCTCATACCGTATGAAACTAAAGACTAATTGCTGTTTTTTTGTTGTTTTTTTAAGCCAGTTACCTGTCCTTGCTTTTGTGCTTACCGATTATTCAATGTAGAGTATTAGATCACACTGAAATCTAATAAAAATCTTTGTGCAATGTGTGGAGGAACTTGATCAGATAAATCTGAGAGGGATATATCTTTTGACCACATTAACCAATGTATGGTC
This sequence comes from Hyperolius riggenbachi, assembly GCF_040937935.1. Lineage (NCBI taxonomy): Eukaryota > Metazoa > Chordata > Amphibia > Anura > Hyperoliidae > Hyperolius > Hyperolius riggenbachi. The sequence continues at coordinate 303,245,602 of NC_090648.1, forward strand.
TGCTTTGGTGACACTTGTCATGGTTTCCTGTATACTTTGGAGGGTTGGTGAATTCCCTTCCTGTCCACTGACTCTTGGCATTCACTTCTTAAAGGACTTCTATAGTGAAAAAGTAAGCCGTTAAAATCTGACAGAACCCAAAGGTTTTGTATTAGTCCATCTCCTCATGGAGGATTATCAGGGTTTTCTTCTTTTTCAAAAAGCATTTCCTGAATGGCAGTTGCTAAGTCTAACTGCCAACATAATAAGATACCAGCCAACCTCCCTACTTTCACACTATTTTGTCAGACTTTGCAACTGCTGTTTAGGAAATGCTTTTAAAAACAAAGAAAAACCTGAGTATCCCCAATAAGGAGATGGATTAGTCCAAAATCATGATTTGTCTTTTAAATTGTTTTTGATCTAACAAAGGATTAGGTACCCATTAATGGTACAGTTGAGCTGACAGATCTTCTCAAATCGTAATCATGATCGAAATAAAGATTCATAATAAATTTACAGTCAATGGGCACCTAAAGTCCTCATAGATTGATTCCCCCCCCCCCCCCCAACAGATGCAATCACTTTGAGGGAGAGCAGCAGGACTATGTATTTTTTTTTAATAGACTTCATTCTGAAATCTATTAAAAAAAATCTATTTGCAATGAGTGGCAGTAATAGATCCCTCTCTGTTCAGATTTCAATCAAAGCGGGATTTACCTTTTGGCTAAATCAGGTGGCATAATGGACTGAGGGTAAATCTAGTCAACGTAGACACTACAATAAAACATGAAAACGGACCAGGTTCTATCCCTTCCCTACTTTCACAACCTAAATACTTAGATTGCCCAGCAAGTGAACCAGAGCTCCTAGGAGTGTGTAAGGGGCTAAAAAGGTACTCTTACTAAAATGTTATGTAAAGCAGACATTTGCCTTCTTATAATAGAAGGTATGCAATTATTCAGGTTGGAGTGTGCATCTGAAGTGTCCCACAGTGCATCACTGCTGAATTGGCAAATGGCCCCCTTGTTGTCCCTGCAAGCTAAATACACCTCCAGAACCTCTGGAATGCAGTGATATCTGCTTTTTTTTTTTGTACAGAGCCACAATAATCCAACATGCATACTGACTGTTTCGTTTTGGTTGATCCCCATCAGTTCATGGCATGGGTCAGTGTGGCTCTATGGGGTAGCACTTGAAACACCAAGAACTCTGTTGTGATCCGGCTACTCACTCACATGGCCTAGTACAACACACCAACGCCCCCACTCGCACTGCACGTCACACTCTCGACCTTATATTCACTAAATTCACCACCATTGCAAACCTCGACATCGCACCATTTCCACCCTCAGACCATTACCTTCTCACCTTCAACCTCCTCACAGAAGGCACCTCCAAACGACCCGCCCACCCACCTGGTCTATGGCAGCGAGACCTACGCACGCTCAACCCTGGCGTCCTTACGGACTCCCTCCATGGCCTCTCCTCCACTCTCCCCACCCTTAAGTCACGTGTCCTAATCTTGCTCCAGCTCAGTATCACCAAACTCTCTCATCAGCCGTAGAGAAAGCTACTCCACCAATATTCCGCCCCAACTGACCCCCTAACCCCCAGCCCTGGCGCACTACCCATACTCGCAACCTCCAGAGGGAAACACGTGCCACTGAACGAAAATGGAGGAAAACTCAACTAAACCAGGATTTCTTACAGTACAAGACTAACCTGCTACAGTTCCACACTACCCTTGCTCATGCGAAGCAGGAATACTTTACCAAGCTCATCAGAGCACAAGCTTCCAATCCCCGGCGGCTTTTTGGCACCTTCAACTCCCTGCTTAAACCTACCACCCACCTTCTGTTTCCTCCCTCTCTGCCACAGATTTAGCCACCCACTTCACCAACAAAATAGTCTCCATCCGTCAGGAAATATCCAATCTTCAGTCTTCACCTCCCACCCGCTCACAACCAACTCCTCCTCCACCCTATCCTCCCCTCATCTCCTTCACTCATCTCCTTCACTCCTACTACCACTGAGGAAGTCAACCACCTACTGCAGACTTCCCATACCACTGCCTCCCCCCGTGACCCTATCCCTTCTGATCTACTTTAGCCTCACTTCACGGATCTGGCTCCAGTCCTCACTACCCTATTTAACCTCTCCCTATCCACAGGCACCTTCCCATCAGACTTCAAGCAGGCCACAGTACTGCCACTGCTCAAGAAACCTTCCCTCGACCCCTCGCTACCCTCCAACTACCGCCCGATCTCCCTCCTCCCCTTCGCCTCAAAACTCCTTGAGCGTCTGGTTCACAAACGCCTGACCCAGTACCTCAATGCCAACTCACTACTAGACCCACTGCAATCTGGATTTCGGCCTGCCCACTCAACCGAAACGGCTCTCACCAAAGTGGTCAATGACCTCGCCTTAGCTAAAGCTGAAGGTAACTACTCCAGCCTCCTCCTCCTTGACCTTTCAGCAGCTTTTGATACAGTAGATCATCCCCTACTCCTCCAGTCCCTCCAATCCATGGGCATTCACGATCTCGCCCTGACCTGGCTTTCGTCCCACCTCTCCAACCACTCCTTCACGACCGCCTTCAATGAGTCCTCGTCTACCCCCAACCACCTTTCAGTGGGAGTCCCCAAGGCTCGATCCTTGGCCACCTACTGTTCTCCCTATACACATCCTCCATTGGCAAGGTTATCTCCTCCATGGGTTTTAACTATCTGAATGCAGATGACACTCAAATCTACCTCCACACCCCTGACATATCCACCACTACCATGGAGAAGGTCTCCTCCTGCCTATCTGCCGTCTCCTTCTGGATGTCCGCTAGGTTCCTGAAACTAAATCTAGACAAAATGGAATTTATGATCTTCCCACCCCGGCCATCCCTGGACCTCCCAGATGTGCATGTCACTGTTAACCACACTACCATTCGCCCTACCTCTCAAGCCCGCTGTCTGGGTGTCACCCTGGACTCCGCACTCTCCTTCACTTTCCACATCCAAAACCTCACAAAGTCATGCAACTTCCACCTTCGTAACCACTGTAAGATTCGCCCTTTCCTGACCTTTGTCACCACCAAACTCCTCATCCATGCCCTCATAATTTCCTGCCTCGACTACTGCAATGCCCTTCTGTCGGGTCTCCCTATGACCCGAACAGCCCCACTGCAGTCCATCATGAATGCGGCGGCCAGAATTATCCACTCCTCCCATCGATCCACCAGGGCGGCTCCCCCCCTTGAATCCCTCCACTGGCTTCCTATCCAGTCTAGAATCAGATTAAAGATATTGTGTCTGACCTACAAATCCGTCCACAAAACCTGTCCAACCTACATTTCTGATCTTACTTAGAGATACACACCAAGCCGCTCACTCCGCTCCTCCAATGAACTTCGCCTGACCGTCCCCCGCATCACCCAGTCCCATGCACGCCTCCAAGACTTCTCAAGAGCAGCTCCAACACTATGGAACTCCCTACCTCCAGCCATTAGGGCAGCCCCCTCCAACACCTTCAAGAAGGCCCTCAAAACTCACCTTTTCACTCTGGCCTACCACCCCTCACAATTGCTCTAAACCCACAGATGAACTCTGGTCCCCTACCTCTCGTGTCCCTACCTCTCCCTCTAGATTGTAAGCCTTTGGGCAGGATCCTCCTCCTTTTGTGTCCTACCTGATCATGCGCCTCCATTACTGTGCACCCATGCTATGCATTTGAGTGAACTAACTTGCCTAATCTCCATGCTCCATCCAGTGACTGACTAAGCATTACCTTGTACTCATACTGTGCTGTGTGATCTGGTTTTCTTGTATTCCTGTATTGTCATATTGCTGTTTGTCACCCCTAAATATTGTCTGTAACCTAAATTAATGTCCAGCGCTGCGTAATGTGTTGGCGCTTTATGAATACAATAAATAATAGTTTACCCAGCGAGCTCATGGTGAACCTTGTATTCCAGTCTAAAACAATGCAAACTTTCTATGCACCATAATTTCTCTGTCAATTAACTGGCTTCTAGTAATGTCCTTTTGTGTCCTGGATTAGACAGGTCCATACCTCCACTTTTTTTTTTCTTTTTTTTCCCTACCCCCTATTTCATGCTTTTTCATCCCTAGCGCTTATTACGGTAAATCTTAACTCTTTTTAGTCTTTTATATGTTCATATGTTTCATCAAGATTGAGATTAAAAATATTTTATCAACTGAGTAATTTATAAGTTTTCTGATGTATTTGCAGCACAATGTTGTCTGCCATAGAACTTTTTTTTAAATGCTATTAAATGTAGCTGTGGCCTTGAAATGGGTCAATCATCGTACAGGAGATTGTGGGCAAGTAGCCAGAATTCTTAACATTTTTGAAATTCTGAAGTTAAAGCAGCTGTCCTAGTGTAGCCTCATTTTACGGTGTCATCTTAAAAATATCCTACAACTCAAGTTTGCTAGAACAGTGAAGGGAAATTCTTAAAGTAGTAACTTTGTAGTCTTGGGTTTACAAACCAAAACATGTAGAAGCAAATTATCTGCAGTACTTTTGCAAGTAGGCAAAAGCTGTTTAACTTTAAAAACATAAGTTCCTTATTTGTGGACCAAACGACCACTATCGCAAATAATTGTAAAATTTTAAATGTGTAAATACCTGTAAGATGTTCATTTGTCCCAGAGCAAAATGCATTATAGATTACTTTTTCATATGTTTATGTGACTTATGGCAGGTAGCAAACATCTGATAGCTCTGGCAAATTTTGGACTAGTCCATCTACTTATTTGGAATTGTTAGTATTTCCTGTACTTCAAAAAGCACTCCAGGAAAATGACTTGTACAAAGATAGCAGCCTACCTCCCTACTCGATTGCACACCATTTTGGTAGTTGAATTGAGCAAGTGTTGTTCAGTAAGTGCTTTTGAAAATTGCACTTTTCTTCCTGAATTGATGTCTGAGCACCTTTAGTGACAGCGATATAGAAAAAAAATAAATAAATGTATACAGTAGAATCCCTATATAGTAAACTCCAAGGGACAGGGATAAGTAGTTTACTCTATCAGAAATGGTCCTACTCAAGCACAGAGAGTATACTATAGTACTGGATCTTAATTCATTAAATAATTGGAAGTCATTTTAATGCTTCAGAAAGTGAGTACAGACGGTGTCTTAGTTAGATCAACAACAAAACATTTGTGAAGAGCTTTTCTCCCTGAGGACCCAAAGATCAAAATACACAGTGCTCAATAAGCAGGGATTTGCATGCAATAATCACAACAGCGTGCACAGAAAGCATGGGTTGTCACCGGTTAAAGCAAGTACACTACTGATAGAGTGCTTCTGTGCAGCTTGGATTATACTGTAGTGTTGTAGCCATGTGCAAAACCACAGATAATGGTCAATTCCCCCAGTAATCAGGCAGCAGCTTACTTAATGCCGGGCATACACAGCATTTTCACCCCTTATCAATCGAGCCGCTGATAGCTCGATTGATAATATCCGACAGGTCCGATGACCTGCCGGATAGATTCCCCGCTGGCGGACAATAGCGGGTAATCGAGCGGGTGATGAGCAGCGCCGGCGTGGGCGAGCGGGGATGCGCCGGCATCGAGCCAGCTGCTCGATCTGGTGCATAATTGACTAGGTGTATGCCTAGCATCAGTCTTATAGGCTGGTGTTTGTGAGGTGATCCACACAGGCCTAGAGTAGTGTGCAGATAGTAAGCAGGCTACAAGTGGCTGCCAGCCTGCCAACCACAGCTCATGGGTCTACAACTGACATGATGCAAAAGCACAGCCATGTTACACTATACCCAGATACAGAAAACTGAAGCGGACAAAAAACAGGTTTACTATAATAGTTAAATTATATCAGTTTTACTATAGCAGGCATTACTCCTAAATACTTATGATGGTGCTTGTCCGGGACCTAAACTTTGTTTACTATATACCCAAATCTGTTTAATATATCAGAGTTTACTATTACGAGATTATACTGTAGTACTTTGTTGTAAGGTGCTCCTACACATCGATCTCCCCCCCCCCCATTAGATTTCTGACACATTTGATCAATCTGATCAACCAAACATTCTGAGGAATCAGTACAGAGCAGATTCTGTTTCTTTTGACCAAGGATTGATGATATCGATTGAACACGTAAAATTCATGCTGATTAGGGGTGGGGCAAGAGCAGTAGTTGATCTACTTCCCTGTTGTGATCTATTGAAATCAATGTGCTGTGAGTGTAGGAAATTGATTCCTGTAAGTGGAGGAAATTGATAAGACAGGTCTTGTTACGTTTTTTGCAGGGTTGTGGATTCGGTACAAAAATCTTCCAACTCTGACTCCGACTCCTCAGTTTATGAAACCACGACTCCAACTCTGACTCTGGGTACCCAAAATGGCCCTGACTCCTCGACTCCGACTCCTTAGTCTAATACTTAACAAGGCTGTGGATTTTGTACAAAAATCATCCGACTCCGACTCAGTTTATGAAATCAACTACTCCAACTCCGACTCCAGGTGCCCAAAATTGCCCCGACTCCTCGACTCCGACTCCAACTCCGACTCCACTGCCCTAGTTTTTTGCCAGGAGCTAAGTTCCCCATAGTAAAAGTTTTTAGATCAAAGAGGAATCTATCTTTTGCCAGATTGGGAATTTTTCGTACAGTGGGCGTCAGTAACAGTGTATAAAGCAGGCCTGACTGCTTTCAATTGAAATGTTATTACCTGAAAACTCTCCCATTCTGAGATCCCAAGTATATGAGTGAATAATGTGGCCTAAGGGATTTTTAAGTGGCAAAGCTGTGTAATAAACACTTGTTTTTGTAATTGGTGAACAATAGCCCAAAAACACAGTCAATTATTGGTTTCAACAACCAATGTTAAAGGAAGAAAATAAATAGAACAGGTTATATCTTGGGCACATATTCACAATATTTTGCATTGCCACAAGTGCATTTAGTCTATAATATTTACATAACCATACCAGACAAATACATTGCTTGTTTGTAGTATTTTCACATAATGTTGAAAGACTGTTTATAAAGATGCTGATGCATTTCACAGAAGTAGTCTCTTTCCTAAGGAGAACCAGGTTAAAGAGAACTGAGAACCATGTACATAAATTATTAAAAATGAACTGCCTCCCAAGGGAGGTTTGTAAATGATGGTGGCTGGGGGGAAAAGGTGGGTTCAAATAAACTTGGCTATGGGGGCTGCTCCATAGCCCCCATCTCCACGATGGGGTCCATCTTGTAGCTGTCACTGCCGCACTTCAAAGTGGCCGCAGGTCCAGTGCGTTCCTGGGGGCCAATGTATGCTGGGAAATGTGGTTTTCACAGTGCTGCATTCCGGAAGATGGAGCATATCCAGCCCCTAGTCTTCCTACTTTCATCTGAAGAACATTAAAATTGAAGAACATGCAAAAATTAAACATCTGGTCCCCCCAGAGAATCTTCCAACCTAGTTCACGCTTTCTTCACATCACATCTGGACTGCTGCAATGCCCTTTATGCTGGCCTCCCAAACGAGGACCTGCACCGCCTGCAATTAGTGCAGAATGCTGCTGCCAGATTGCTAACAATCCCTACACAATTTGGGCCCTGAATACATGAAAGGCTTGCTGAAACTGCACTACACCTCTCACAACCTCAGATCAGCAGGTTCCATAAACTTGGTCATTCAAAGAGTGCACCTCAAAACCTTTGGAGACAGAGCTTGCTGTCATGCTGCCCCTACCCTTTGGAACTCCCTACCACACCTAGTTAAGACAGCCCCCTTCCTGGAATTATTCAGATCCAGACTGAAAACCCACCTGTTTAACCTGGCATTTCCAGATGTATAGAATTCACTCTCTGTTCCAGGACTTACCAATCAACCAATTATTGGTCTGAGCCAGGCTTACGCGCTTTGAGTAGAAAAGCGCTTTACAAATGGTGGTGGTACTTGCTGGGAGATGTACTCTTTAATGTCTCCATCTCCTGGTCATGAGATGTAAAGACTACATCTCCTGGCATGCACTGGGAGCCGGGAGCACTGCATCTCCAGGCATGCATCAGCATTGGGAAAATCACATTGCCCCGCTTCACATCATGACAGGTCACCAAGGTTACTGCCTTCAGATTGACTGTCATGAAGAGCCAGGCGAGGAGGTGAGGGACTTAAAAAATGAGTCTGTTCATAATTACAGCTGTCCCCTGACACCCCCCAGCCCCAATCTGATTTCATGGAGGGCAGAGCCTGTCATTGCAAGCTCTGTCTATTTCACTGGAGGTAATTTCACTGGAGGCAGTAAATAATGCTTGAACAATTCAGTGTTAAATAATGTTGCTTATCCAAATTTAAACTTCAGTGAAATAAGCTTAGGATTGAAATACTTAGATCAGATCTGTGTATGTAACATAAACTTTAAAGAGAATCTGTATTCTTAAAATCGCACAAAAGTAAACATACCAGTGCGTTAGGGGACATCTCCTATTACCCTCTGTCACAATTTCGCCGCTCCTCGCTGCATTAAAAGTGGTTAAAAACAGTTTTAAAAAGTTTGTTTATAAACAAACAAAATGGCCACCAAAACAGGAAGTAGGTTGATGTACAGTATGTCCACACATAGAAAATACAACCATACACAAGCAGGCTGTATACAGCCTTCCTTTAGAATCTCAAGAGATCATTTGTGTGTTTCTTTCTCCCTGCAGTTCTCATGCACTGAATTTTCAGGCTGCTCTTTTTTCTCCTGCAAACAGCTTTGTCCTTGTCTGTAATCCTCAGTATGTGAAAGCCCAGCCAGCTCAGAGGACGATTTATCCAGCTTGTAAAAGATAAGAGAGGAGAGAAGCTGCTCTAATCTAAATACTACACAGGCAGTGTGCATAGAGGGGCCTGGACGGGGAAATTCATAGCAGAACCACAACACTGAAGAACTTGGCAGCCTTCCAGACACAGGCTGACAAGTCTGACAAGGGAAAGATACATTGATTTATTACAGAGACTGTGATAGCAGAAAGTGCTGCAGTAAGCCAGAACACATTAGAATAGCTTTTGGAACTTGTAGGATGATAAAAAACAGGATGCAATTTTTGTTACGGAGTCTCTTTGAAGTGGATCCAGAATCAAATGTGAGGTCATCACTAATGGCCTCCTCACATAATTAGTCAACTTTTCACCTAAAATCAGGGCCGTGGAGTTGGAGTCGGAGCAATTTTGAGTACCTGGAGTTGGAGTCGGTGATTTCACAAACTGAGGAGTCAGATGATTTTGTTCAAAAGCCACAGCCCTGGTAAGTATAAAGCTGGCCACTAACGGTCCAATTTCTAGCGAAAAATCGTTCGAGCGATCAGAAATTCTGATCGGATTGGTTGTAAATAATCTCAGTTGATGGACACAATCGATTATGAACGAGTGAAAAAAATGTCGCCCGAATGAATTTTCGTCGAACGAAAATTTGGATTTTCTTGGTGGTCGTGATAGATAGGAAGCAAAGATTGGTTAGTTGATGGTGTAGTGAACGATTTTTCATCCGATCAGAATTTCTGATCGCTCGAACGATTTTTCGCTAGAAATTGGACAGTTAGTGGCCACCTTTAGACTAAGGAGTCAAAGTCTTGGAGTCAGCCATTTTGGGTACCCAGAGTTGGAGTCGGTGGTTTCATAAACTGAGGAGTCTGAGTTGGAGTCAAAGATTTGTGTACCGACTCCACAGCCTTGCCTAAAATTAACCCCCCCCCCCCCCCCATTCCCCTTTTTCTCCTATTATCTGATGTTAGATGAAGTTAGTCTGATGTTGCATGTTCCTAGTAAAAGCTGTCCCAGAATCCTTATGGCTTTTAGGCCATGTTTTAAAGATTGTGCTTTACATTTTATTAGGTGACTTTTGTTTTTGCAGTTTTAATATGGTGGTATGCTGAATTTGATCCAGAAACCCACTTATTAGAAATTTTCAACAGTGGGTGAGGCTTAGCTAAGTAATACTGTTCTTATTTATATTGCTGCTGGTGCATTGTAGTCAGTTCTCTCTGATTCTGGGAGTACTTGGGTCGTTTCTGCCGCCAATAGATGGTTCGATAATTTCCGACATGTCCGAACTCCTGTTCGATCGTTTTGCCACTCGATTACTGATAGAAGTGAATGGAAAAGCTAAGAAAAACGAGTGGAAGATAAGAGAATCGAGCAGCAGGAATGCAAAGTCTATTCCCACCATTAGCTCAGATCCACTTTAAGTATGATTGTTAGTTCTTTTGGAGCTAAACTCCCCATTGTAAATGAATTGATTCTTTTGGCCTTGGGTAAAACATTTAGAAAAGCCTTTTGCATGCACAGACAATAGTTGACTTGCTTTAGGCAAACATTTTCATAATGTTCGCATATTTACAGAAAGTGTCCCACATATGATCAGCACAGTATTTGTTTCGTGAGCAGCAAATCCTCTGTTTTCTATGTAGCTCATTTCAGGTCAAATTTGTGTTGTTTCACTGCCTTTCTGACCTGTTGTCGGCTTTTTTTCCCCCCCATTTATTTCCTACAGTGCACAACACGTATCTTCTGTAGGTTCAATACTAACATGTATTGTTAGTGATGTGATATTCCATTTTTAAGGAGTTTGGCATGATACAAACTTTCTATTGGCTTTTTATTTAAATGTACTTTCTTCTTGTTTGCTTGCCTTAGCATGTTAGCCATATGGCAGAAGAAAATGGTCCCCACATCAGAATCAGAATCATTTATTTCGCCAAGTACAACGTGAGTTGTACCCGGAATTGGTTTTGGCACAACAGGGTCGGTGGTGGTACAGTACAGAAATTGAACAGCATACAGTAGGTACACAGTAGATACATATAGCGCATACATATATACAGCGGATACATACAGTAGGTACAATGCATAATACAGTCAGAGTAAAGCATAGGTAAAGAACTTGTAAGGAATGGGCCCAAGAGCAGGACCAGGGGACATCCGCTGCCGTCTAAGGCACTCAAAACGCTTCTATAGCGATACTTTGAATCAGATGCCCTTGGACAATCTTGGGGAAGAGAGAGAGAAAGATAAAGAAAGAGAGTATGTAGAAAAAGTAGAAAAATGAGGTGAGTCCCCTGGGGTTGTGACTTGATCTGTCCGGTTAGTGTCCCAAAAAAACGGTAACAGCAATGAGACCACGGCTGCTGGTCTGGCGGCGTCTTAGTCCCTGTGTAGCTGCTTTGTGCCGGTGTACAGCTGCTAAGGGAGGCTGGCAACCTTTACTCTGCAGTGGAAGGCTGTTAGAGGCTGGAGCGAGCTGCCTCCAAAGAGCCGGAGGATAAAGGGCAGAGGGGACAGCTGGTGGGTGGATGAGCGTGGCTGCCATGATGGATGGATGGATGGATGGATGGGCAGGCAACTGGAGCTGTGGCCCTGGCTGGGATGTACAGGGGCCGGGGGAGAGAGGCCAAGGGGACAATCTGGTGGTGATGGAGGAGCGCTGCGTTACTGGATGGGCAGGCAGCAATGTCCATGGCTAAGTGCATGTAGCCAGCCAGAGAGTGCCCCCTTGCCCCTGTTGTTCAGGCCACTGATGGGCCTACATACCTCCCCTGGTGAATCCGCAGACCAGCCACATCGGCAGTGAGTGGGCGCCAGCATCCCACTGCCCTCTGAACTCCCCAGCTGGAGCAACGCGCAGTCCTCGCAGCTACCCGGGCACAGCCGCATCACTCCCCGGTGGTGGCCCATTGATCTTCCCCACAGCAGCGATGACAAGCGGGAGTGCTGGGCAGCAGGGACGGAATCCTCCAGAGCAGCTGGGCCCGATGGCAGCAGGGACCGGATTCCTCCAGAGCAGCTGGCCTGACATCACATCTCCAAGCTGCAAGATATCCCCAGGCAGCAGCGGAGAATAAGGCAGCGGTGGAGGCGAAATGATGGCAGACCATGTGGGTTATCAGCTGAGCCGACCACGTGGTGAGCCTCCTATCCTGCAGAGCACGTGGGTCCCGTCCGCCGATGTCCGAATCAGCTGGACCCGATGGCTGGTGCAGAAAAACCGGCATGCCCGTGATCCCCAGATCTCACCCTGGAGGCAGGGGGGCTCAGAAGTGAGCAAAGGTGAGAGATTACTAGGAAAAAAAGAGATAAAGCTGGAGCCCTGTGGCCGTGGCGACCGAGTCCGGCGCCATCTTATGTGGGTGTGTGTTGAAATCAACCTATTGATTTCAATAGACTGTGACTCCGAATTTGCATGTGGGAAGAAGCTGTAATTTGGCCACAGTGGAAACCTAGCCCTAAAACACACACTGGCTGTTCTAGTCAACGGCCCGTTTTGAGAAAGAATGGGCACTTCTTCTCCAGTGGTTGACATTTCAGTGTGAATGTCCTTTGCTGAGTTTCTCTGGAGAAACCAATGTCATGACGGCCTATAACTCCAATGACCTGAAACTTGCTTGTGCTTCTGCCATCACAGCTTCCCACTTAAAGAAAAAACTGTTTTAAGAATTGCAAATGCCTGATATTTGCACAGTTGCATACTAAGATATTCGAAAGTCATATGCCCCACGCTCGTTTTTTCTATTTAATCTGGAAGGCAGCAAAGCCAGGAACTTAGCAGCACCCCCCGTCGTACAGCTGTCTGGCTAAGGATTTCCTCCTCAATAAGGACGTCTAAAAATAAGACTTGATAAAGCTGGAATCTACTCACAAAGTTTCTAGCGATTTACATAGCAAAGTGTATCACCATTAATGCAGCAAATGGGACTAAACACAGGTTATGTGAAACCTGTCTCTCCTGTTAGGTCACATTATCTGCCTTGGTGATGAAACGCAAACCCAGCAGCCTATGTAACTATATGAACAATAAAAGCATGTTAACCCTTTCGTCATAACACTTGTCAGCCGTAATTTAAACGATGTTGTCAAGTAAGAAACTAATAAAAGAGCCTTCACTTATATGGAAACGCCAGATTTACACTCTGTGTCGGTCTTTATAAACAAACCTCATGCAGCTGCTGGAACCTGTGAAGTTCTATAGGGGTTGTTGGGGCCCTCTGTGGTAATAAGCAGATTACCTGATTTTGCGTGCTGATCTTGGCAACAGAATCTTAAGCCTCATAAACATGCTAGACTGAACTTGGCCAGAGCGTTCGTTCACATGTACGGTGCTGTCAGTTGTAAAGCACTGCACATAGTGTGAAATATGCATGATTACATTAAAGTCCATTCACTTTGTTAATTCCACTAACTCAATAGTGTTGAGTTACTCAGAAATAAAACCGTGTATCCCAAATTAATAGATTTTTTTTTTTTTTTTTTTTTTTTTCATTATTGTAGGTCCTAGCTGAATTATTGAATGCAACATCCAGCTAAAGACTGGTTTTGTTCCAGTGACATGACTGTTTTAAAATGGTACTGGGAACGGGGCTGCGGAGTCGGGGCAAATTTGAGGTACCTGGAGTCTGTGTCGGGGAAAAAATACTCAGACTCTGAATGAACTTAAAGGGATCTTAGACCGTTGCCCCCCACCATAAAATATACATACCAGGGACTTCCTTCAGCCTGATTGCTCCCACGGAGTCCTCTTCTCCCACTCAGTTTGCCCATAATTGGCCCTGGAAAGTCTTCAGGTGCAGGGCCAAATGCATGGCCCGGCCTCGTTCACGTCGCCTAGAGCATCCGCAGAACGCTCCCTGCAATGGGAGTGAGATGGAAAGGGTGCCTGGCCCAAAGTTCTTACCCTGCAGAGAGGGAAGCCTCAGGATCCTATTGAGTCTTCTCTGTCTTGTCCGCAGCCCCATCCGAATTGGGTCTTCACGGTCGCAATAATGGCTGCTCTGTAGCCTCGTGAGCCTTCCCGCTCATGCACAGTAGCATGGAGCCCGTGGCTGCGGCTTAGTGTGCATGCGTGGACGAGCTCAGTTGGCTATTGTACGGCTATGTACACAGAAGAGGAGCTGCGCGGCCCTGATCTGATTAGCAACAGTGCATTGTCGCCAATCTTCCGGGAGGCCATGCTCAGTGACTGGGGGCAGCAGAGTAGAGGGAAGCCTCAATAGAATCCTGAGGCTTCCTTCTCTTTAGGCAAGACTGACTTTGCGTACCTGAGCTTTGGCTCAGGTACACTTCAAACCAGGGCAGTGCAGTTAGAGCAATTTTGGGTTCCTGGAGTTGGTTTCATAAACTGGAGTCGGGAGTCTAATGATTTTTGTACCAAATCCACAGCCGTAGTAAGTATTAGACTACGGAGTCGGAGCCATTTTGGGTACCTGGAGTCTGAGTTGGAGTCGGTGGTTTCATAAACTAAGTTGAAGCTGGATGATTTTTTTTTTCTTTTTTGTGCGAACTCCACAGCCTTGCTTTAAACTGTAATTAAAAGAGAAAATATGATTTATTTTTTTTTCCTGTTTTATTTCTCAGATAATAGTCGTCATAAATAACATATATACAGGGCTGTATTTAGGGATTGGGCACCCCAAACCTACGGCGCCCCCTAGGAGGATGTTGGCGGCGCGCGAAGCATGGGTGTGGCCACAGAATGCAGTGGGCGTTTCCATAACACAGTGGGTGTGGCCAATTAAAATTTCCTCGTAAGAGTGCAGCCCAAAGTCAGTGGGGCCATGGTTTCTCCCCGGGTATGAGTAAAGTGACCCTAAAAAAGCAAGTAGGAAATACACCCCCCCCCCCTAAAAAAAAAACCCCACACATTAGCCAGTGTTCTCTCGCACAAAATAGTGGTAGGTATTAGAGTGTAAGCTCCCCTGAGAAAAGTCAGTAACATGACTGTTCTCTGCAAAGTGCTGCAGAAGATGCCAGTGCTATATAAATACATAATAATATGGTAGGACATTAGACTATGGGAGAATAAGATTGTAAGCTCCTAAGAGGATAGTCAGTGACATACGTACTCCGTGAAGTACTGCTGAAGATGTAAGTACAATATAGTACAGTGGTATGGCAGCATGATGGCTTAGTGGTTAGCACTCTCGCCTTGCAGCGCTGGGTTCCTGGTTCGAATCCTAGCCAGGTCAACATCTGCAAGGAGTTTGTATGTTCTCCCGTGTCTGTGTGGGTTTCCTTCAGACACTCTGGTTTCCTCCCACATCCCAACAACATACGATACAGATAAGTATAATGTTAATTGGCTTCCCCTAAAAATTGGCCCTAGACTACGATACTTACATAAACACATGACTATGGTAGGGATTAGATTGTGAGCCCCTCTGTGTGACAGTTATGTGACAAAACAATACATACTCTGTACAGCGCTGCGTAATATGTTGGCGCTATATAAATAATTAGTATAAGTACAGTAGCCAGGTCTATAGGTGTCCAAATGTAGACATACTATAGGTGTCCCCAGTATAGCTATCCAGGTCTATAGGTATCCCCAGTTTAGGTAGTAGTCAGGGGCGTAACTAGAAATCACTGGGCCCCCTTGCGAAAATTTGGATGGCCCCCTCCCCTCATAGGTGCCAAATAATCATAATGGGGCAGCATTTCCCCATAAAATAATCGTAATGCAGCAATGTTTCACCATAAAATAATCGCAATGTGTGCAGCATTTCAGCAGAGAATAATCGCAATGTGGGCAACATTTCACCAGAAAATAATCACAATGTGGGCAACATATCACCAGAAAATAATCACAATGTGGGCAGCATTTGAGCAGTAAATCACACAGTGGGCAGCATAACACCAGTGGGCTGGCTGAGTACCTGGCTGGGTGAGTGGGTAGTGGGCTGGCTGGGTAGCTGGGTGAGCAAGCAGTGGGCTGGCTGGCTGAGTAATTAATTGCTGTATTTGTATAGCGCCTTTCTCCTGTCGGACTCAAAGCACTTGAGAGGCAGCCACTAGAGCGCACTCAGTAAGCAGTAGCAGTGTTAAGGAGACTTGCCCAAGAAACTCCTCACTGAATAGGTGCTGGCTTACTGAACAGGCAGAGCCGAGATTTGAACCCATGTCTCCTGTGTCAGAGGCAGAGCCCTTAACCATTACACTATCCAGCCACTGCATGGCTGGGCGAGCGGGCAGTGGGCTGGCTGGGCAAGCGGGCAGTGGGCTGGCTGGGTACCTGGCTGGGCATGCGGGCTGGCTGGATACCTGGCTGGGCGTGAGGGCAGTGGGCTTGGCTGGGCACCTGGCTGGGCATGCGGGCAGTGGGCTGGCTGGGCACCTGGCTGGGCATGCGGGCAGTGGGCTGGCTGGGCACCTGGCTGGGCATGCAGGCAGTGGGCTGGCTGGGTACCTGGCTGGGCATGCAGGCAGTGGGCTGGCTGGGTTCCTGGCTGGGCATGCGGGCTGGCTGGGTCCCTGGCTGGGCATGCGGGCGGGCTGGGCACGCGGGCTGGCTGGGTACCTGGCTGGGCATGCGGGCTGGGTACCTGGCTGGGCATGCGGGCTGGGTACCTGGCTGGGCATGCGGGCTGGCTGGGTACCTGGCTGGGCATGCGGGCTGGCTGGGTACCTGGCTGGGCATGCGGGCTGGCTGGGCATGCGGGCTGGCTGGGTACCTGGCTGGGCAGCGGGCTGGCTGGGTCCCTGGCTGTGCATGCGGGCTGGCTGGGTACCTGGCTGGCTGGGCATGCGGGCTGGCTGGGTACCTGGCTGGGCATGCGGGCTGGCTGGGTCCCTGGCTGGGCATGCGGGCTGGCTGGGTCCCTGGCTGGGCATGCGGGCTGGCTGGGCAACGGGCTGGGCATGCGGGCTGGCTGGGTCCCTGGCTGGGCATGCGGGCTGGCTGGGCCCCTGGCTGGCCATGCGGGCTGGCTGGGTACCTACCTGGCTGGGCGAGCGGGCTCCTGGCTGGGTAGCTGGGCTGCAGCACCAGCGGCGACTCAAGTCTTCTTGCCAGCGGCTCCTTCGTGTCTCCCGGGCTTTTTCCGACTCTCTCCCGCCCTCCAGCAGAGTGGCAGCTTTTGGCCAGGACGTGATCCTGAACTCTGCATGCCGCCGCCTGGTCGTCACTGGACGTCACTAGACCAGGCGGCGGCATGCAGAGTTCAGGATCATGTCCTGGCCGGCCGCTGCCACTCTGCTGGAGGGCGGGGGTGAGCGAGCTCCCCTCATCTGTAGGTGCGCTCTCCGCCGACTCCCCCCCTCATGCCCAAAACACCCCCCCCCCCCCTTCCAACAACAACAACAAAAATATATATTTTT
Organism: Hyperolius riggenbachi; assembly: GCF_040937935.1. Classification (NCBI taxonomy): domain Eukaryota; kingdom Metazoa; phylum Chordata; class Amphibia; order Anura; family Hyperoliidae; genus Hyperolius; species Hyperolius riggenbachi. The sequence continues at coordinate 303,262,686 of NC_090648.1, forward strand.
TTATGAAGAAATTAAAAAATAAATGAACTATAGGTGGACGCAACCCCCCCCCCCCGCCCCCCAAGGCCCGCCACTAGCACCGGCCCACGGGTGCCTCTTAATAGATACGGCCCTGCATATATACATATATAACATACATATCTGTCAACAAAAATGAAATACACCTATCAAAAAAAAGTTACTTGCACTGCTGCACTAAAGCAGTCACCATATTTTTCAAGTCAGATATACATATCTTATTGTGATTGTATATCTGATTTTTTTTTTCTCCAATAAATAACATCTCTGCTGTAAGAATAAACCCTGATGTGTAGTTGTCACTAATAGGTATAGTCAGTGACATGCAAATAATTCTGCGTTGATGCAGGTTTTTGCAAATTTTGTATGCAAATGTATGTATTACCATTGCTTATGAAAGCAATTAATTTGAGATATTAGAATTGGGGTTGTTGACTATGAATTAAGTTACACAGTAGTACATATGCACTTCCTGCAGAGCTGTTGTGAATCCACTGAGAATGTTGTGCACATTGAACAAAGAGGTGTTGTCTATAACCCATAAAGCTGGTTCAGATAGTGCATTAAGAATGTTTAATAGAGGAAAAATCCCCTCATTCTCCTGCAGAGTACCTGCACATCATTACATGTACCCACAGTTAAATTGCCTAGGTTGATTGATGATCTTGGTTCCTGTCTGTACCTTATACAAGTACTTTTACCAAGGACTAGTTTTAAGTTTAGTTAAAATGCGTCCCTGGTGAACATTAAAAAAAAAACAGATCTATGCTAATGGTTAAACGTTAGTGTCCCAACATATTGTCTTTTTTAATAAGATCCACTGGAACCCCGTATCAGCTGGGGTCCAGTGCATTATCTGCCCCCTTGCAGAAAATGTTTCTGCTCTTTACTATACCAGATATAGGAAAGGTGGAGGCCTTTTTCTGCAAGGTGGTAGGGCTACTCGCTGGAACCCAGGTAATATGGAGCTCCGGTGTATCTTAAAATTATCTGGACGACATGCCGGGGCATTCACGTTGACAATGAAAGCCCAGGATGGCTGACAGGGTAAAGTGTCAGCATCCTGGCTATAAGCTTTCCTGAAAGCAGATGCCATCTTAATATCTCTTTAAAAGACAACTCTGGTGAGAATATGGAGGCTGCCACATATATTTCTTTTTAAGCAATACCAGTTGCCTGGCAGCCCTGCTGATCTATTTGACTGCAATAGTGTCTGAATAACTCCAGAGACAAGCATGCAGCTAATCTTGTCAGATCTGACAGTTGTCAGAAATACCTGATCTGCATGCATGTTCGGGGTCTATTGCTAAAAGTTTTTTAGAGGATCAGCAGAATAGCCAGGTAATTGGTATTGTTTAAAATGGAATAAATATGGTAGCCTCAATATCTCTTGCTTCAGTTGTCTTAAAATTCCTAAGCGTTGACAGTAATGTGCCCTTTGTTATACTTTCAATCAACAGGATTGTACTATGCATCTAGTCGAGGAGATGGTGGTATCCTAAACGTCGGAGTTGGAGGATTTTTGTACTGACTCCACAGCCCTGATTGTGAAGCCGATCTCTGCCTGTCCAGGGATAGATAATTATTTCGTATTTCTATAGCCTCAACATCTTCCACAGCGCTTTACAGAGTATATAGTCTTGTCACTCACTGTCTCTCAGAGGAGCTTACAATCTAATCCCTACCATAGCCATGCGTGCATTGCAATATGGGGCAAATTTAGAGGGAAGCCAATTAACTTGGCTGTATGTTTCTGGGATGTGGGAGGAAACCAGAGTGCCAAGAAGAAACCCATGCAGACACGGGTAGAACATACAAACTGATGTAAAATTATGGGCTCTGGCATTTGGAAAATTTAAATTAAGATTTTTATTTTTTTACTATTAAATACAAATTCTGCATTTATACAGGTCATGTGACAAATAGTCAGCCTGTTTAACTTATAGATCCTAGAACTTGCTATCTATCAACATTTCTGTTCTCTTGTCTAGACGGCAATGGCTTTTACTGACTCACGGTTTTAAAAATAGACTGTGTATAGACTGTGTTAACTGCTGTTAGTTTTGTAAGTTCTTATCACACTATTGACATTAATTTTAGCCAAAATACTTTACCCTCTAATATCAACTATTCTGCAGCATAAAGTGCTGTAAAAGAATTAATTAAAAGCAAAGAACAGAAAAGAGCTCTGGAGTGAGTTTTATTACTTCAGCTGGTGCTTCATTGGTCTTCAGTGTTCTTAGTTTTTATTATTGTATGTTTATACGGCACATAATTTGCATCTTATTCTCCATCATAAGAATTATTTCCTGGTACTGCTGGGTCTATATATTTATGAATTATTAATCTGTATACTGTTGTACTTCATGTACTTTCCATATACAGTGGAACATTAGGTCGCAAGCATAATTCGTTCCAGAAACATGCTTGTAATCCAAAGTACTCTTGTACCAGTAATTTTCCCCATAAGGAGTAATGGAAACTCACATGATTCGCTCCAAAATCTACAAACCTTTATAGAAAAATGTTAAAAAAAAAACAAAAAAAAAACTTTCACTATAAGAAAAATCGTGTGTTGGCTCACACCAACTTTTTTTTTTTTTTTTTTTGTGAGGCTTTAACAAATAGCCAGCTGCCAATGACAGCTGCTTTTGCCTACTTATAAAGTGAGCCATATCTATTTCCTTTTAAACAATACCAGTTGCCTGGCAGGCCTGCTGATCTATTTGGCTGCCATAGGGTCTGAATTACATCAGAAACCAGCATGTAGCTAATCTTGTCCGATCAGGCATTTCTGGCAATACTGTCAGATCTGCTGCATGCTTCTTCAGTCTATGGCTAAAAGTATTTTAGAGGCAGAGATTCCAAAGGATGACAGGCAACTGGTGTTTATATCACTCAGCTCAGGTTTACTTTAAAGCGGAACTTTAGATACATTTTAAACACGGTTTCACTGACCTGGGGCTCCTGCAAGCCCCCAGCAGCTGTCCTGTCCCGCACCGGTCCTCAACGAGCCTCCGTTCTCCTGCCGCCAGCTACTTTCGGTTTCGCGCCTGCGCGGTTTTGGCCATGCGTATCCTTTCTTCGCATTCCCCTCCAATAGCGCTATTGCAGAGGGGAACTCAAAGAAAATATGCGCTTGGCAGGGCTGCACTGGCCTTGACTTACAAGTCGAGGAACGGATCGGCAGGGGGAGAACAGGCTCGTTGAGGACCGGCGCGGGACAGGACTGCTGCTGGGGGCTTGCAGAAGCCCCAAGTAAGTAAGTGTGTTTGAAACGTATGTACAGTTCCGCTTTAAGGTTATCTCAGACATTGCCATTATTCTGCCAGTGACTTCATTCGATGTCCATATTTCCTGGTACCCGTTAATTGAGCATATTAAAAATGTCCTGATTAGGGATCAGTGAGATGCGTTTTTTCCTGCCTTCAATGCAAATTGTATGTGGCTAGGTAGGACCTATCAAAATCTGTTGCAAATGCATTTGTTTGACCCAGTTTACATTAAATTATCTCATTGGGCACTTGTATTCCTTACACAAGATAGAAATCAAGCTTTTATCATTTTGTTATATAGGACAACTTTTCTTAAACTCTGGGCCTCACTTCCTCCATAAAAACTTTACAAATGCAGCGTTTAACTTAACACAGCATGAGAGTTTGCAGTGGATTTAGAAGCCTCCCAAAGATGACCATTTTTATGACATCTATCAATCAAAGAGCAGAGTCATTTCAGCTGTCAATTTGTCTGTATGCTCTTGTTCACATTCCATTTCCATCTTGCATGCCATTCTTTACATGCATCCTTTGTTGCAAAGTGTTGAACGTGTCTAAGCAATAAAAAATGCATTTTCACAGGGTTTGCACTTCAGAACTCAGTTGGCAGTTGGTTAGTCCTGCTACACTAAAGGTGGCCACTAATGATCCAATCTTTTTCATCCAATCTTACCAAATCTATGTAGTAGAAGGGTAAACTGAGTAAATATACTGAATGGATAACTTAGGCAGTTCCCTTATATTACATAGAAATGGTAAGATTGGATGAAAAAGGTTGGATCATTAGTGGCCACCTTAAAGCTGGCCACTAACGGTCCAATTTCTAGCGAAAAATCGTTTGAGCGATCAGAAAGTCTGATCGGATTGGTTGTAAATCTCCATTGATGGACACAATCGATTATGAACGAGTGAAAAAAATGTCGCCTTCGTCGAACGAAAATTTGCATTTTCTTGGTGGTCGTGATAGATGGAAAGCAAAGTTTGGTTAGTTGATGGTGTAGTGAACGATTTTTCATCCGATCAGAATTTCTGATCGCTCGAACGATTTTTCGCTAGAAATTGGACAGTTAGTGGCCGCCTTTAGTTTAAAAAAAGTGTGTGTGTGTGTTTTTAACTTACACGTTCAGTTAAAGGGATACTGTAGGGGGGAAAATGAGTTGAAGTTACCCGGGGCTTCTAATAGTCCCCCATAGACATCTTGTGCCCGCGCAGCCACTCACCGATGCCCCGCCTCCGGTTCACTTCTGGAATTTCAGACTTTAAAGTCTGAAAACCACTGCGCCTGCATTGCCGTGTCCTCGCTCCCGCTGATGTCACCAGGAGTGTATGGCACAAGCCCAGTATGGTCTGTGTCTGCGCAGTACGCCCTTGGTGACATCAGGGGAAGCGAGGACACGGCAACGCAGGCGCAGTGGTTTTCAGACTTTAAAGTCTGAAATTCCAGAAGTGAACCAGAGGCGGGGCCAGAGCATCGGTGAGTGGCTGCACGGATACATGATGCCTGCGGGGGACCATTAGAAGTCCCGGGTAGGTTCAACTCATTTTCCCCCGACCACCCCACCCCCCCTACAGTATCCCTTTAATCTTTTGGACAGTTGTACTGTAATGTCATCCTGGCGAGACCCCCATGTCAAGAGATTCATATAGTGTAATCTGTACACCGTTGGACCAGGCTCAAGCTTCTACTGGCAGGCCACATTTTCTGGTGACAGTAGTTGTGCATCTATCAAACTGAAAAAAGGATTATTATTTTTTTATAAGATATGGTGACCAGCCTTTTCTCCCCTTCACATGTAGGTCTATAGTGTGCTCTGCTGTAGACACTTGAAACATTTTGTATACTTGCCTCTTGTGCATGTGACGGCCACACAATATAGTAACAGGGTAAGGTAATAGCAGCTTTTCCTCCTGCTTATAACATTCAGATTATAAGCATGTTACTCACCCTCTTAACATTTTTCTAGTAGGCAGTAAACAGCTGGTTAATATTTTGACGAAATACTTTCCTTAAAATGTAATTTCACATCCATAGGTTTTATGTTACGTACCGTATATGGCTTTTGGATGAGAGTGGAAAAAAAAGCGGCTTTATGTAATGTCCAAGAATGGTTCACATGGCAAGCATGTTCATGTTATCGTATGCCAACACTCTCTTCACCCTCCCCTCTTGTTCTGGCTATGGGGAATCCCAAACCATGTATAGTCAGAGCTAAGTTTGTAATGCCGCTGTAAAGTGATGTCATTCTTCCAGCTGTCTTTGACTTTTGTCCATAACACCCTGCTTTTTGGCCCCACTTGGTAGCTGAAATACCGATACACTGAAAAAAAAAAAAAAAAAGAGCAAAGCTACTTTTTGAGGTTTTTTTGCATCAGTATATTTGCAGTTTAATGCTACCCATGAGTTTATATTGCATTATGAATGAACGTTTGAGTTCGGTCCTTTGCATGTATAAAAGGTTTTTTTTTTTTTGTTTTTTTTTTTTTTTTGTTTGTTTTTTGTGATTATTCTTAGATCTGTGGAATGTCTAATTTGATGTAAGTCTTATGCTTGGTACACACAACACAATTTTCTGGCAGATTTACCTGCCAGATCGATTTTTCTTTCCAACATGTCCGATCTGAATTTCAATCGCTTTTTACAATTGATTTTCTGTTCACTTCTATGGAAATTGATTGGAAAACCGATCGAAATTCAGATCCGACCTGTTGGAAAAAATCAATCTTGCGGGTAAATCTGTCCGAAAATTGAAGTGTGTACCTAGCATTAATTCCACAAAGTGATTAGGTGGTAAATGTTGCTATTTAGTCACAAATAGCATGTCAGGTTTGCTTGAATGACATAGTAAATGGTTTATAAGATCTGTGCGATGGTATCCCCCCCCCCTCCCCCACATCCTCCTTTTTGGTATGAGTGTTTGCTTTGAAGAGTTTGGAAGAGGTCATAAAAGCATTTGTTTGAAGGTTGATAATTGAATAATTCCTGTCACTGTACCAATGCTGACGTGTTGTGAGGCACTGGAATACCAAACCTGATGCTATGTTGGTTGCAGACAGTTCAGCTCAGGGCTGTGGAGTCAGTTGGCAGCAATTCAATGGGTACCTGGATTCAGTTGTTTTAAAACTGTTCCTACTCCTAATAAATTTTATGCTGGGAATACACTGAGATTTTTTGGCAGATAGATGGTTCGACAGATAATTTCCGACTTGTCCGATCCGATTTTCGATCGTTTTCTGATCGATTTCTCATAGAAGAATGAAAAACGATTTGACAATCGATCGGACATTAAATCTGCTGAAAAATCTCATTGTGTATTGTAGGGCTGCACGATATATTGTTTTAAAATCGTGATTTGCGGCAAGGCGATTTCCTAATCGTGAAAGTGATGATTTTTTTTTCATGCATACAATTTTACGCGGGCTTCTTACGTGTACTCTTTTAAGCATTCTATGCGTAAAATTGTGTTGGCCGCGCGGCATGCTTCCGGCCGGAAGAAGTGAGCGGTAGTGAGTAATGGTAATGTGGAGGAGAAGGTTCTGCACATCTCCGCTGCGTAATATGTTGGCGTTTTATAAATACAAGAAATAAATAAATCTCCTTTTCTGTACTCTGCACCCTGCCTCCCCCGGTCACACTGTGTACTGCATATTTGCTCACTGCCCCAGGATCTGTTATCTCTCCACTATCCTGTCCAGCAAACAACTTGGATCACCACCACTGCTTAGTAAGTGACCACTGCCCAGGACCTGCTATGGTACTCAGCTTTGAATTTATTAATACCTGCTATTTGTTTTGATAAATTCACAATGCAGTAAAATGTATAAACATGACAGAAAATGACATACTATCAATTTAATAGTATGTCATTTTCTGTCAATGCGTGTTTGTAAATGTTACTGTACATTGTGAATTTAATGTTAAAGCTTGATTTGAAGAAAATCGTGAAATCGAAATCGCAATTTTTGACACAACTCGCAATTCAATTTTTTTCCTAAAATCGTGCAGGCCTAGTGTATTCCCAGCATTAAACATATAAATGAATCAGTTATTTGTTCTGTTGCAATAAAGCAGTCACCGGATATTCAAAATATCATATGCATATCTGATTGTGACTGTATATCTCACTAGTACACTAGAATAAGGTGTTAAAAAATCTTTGCTGTAAGCATAAGGCTCGGTGCTTACCGTAGTTTTCATTAGGGACATGTAACTACCGTAAGCTGCTGTTCACTGGTATTTCATTTTAATATGCATTTTAGTACATTACAAAAAAATATTAATTTTATGAGCTGTTGCATGTGTATGGTATAACATGGGTATTTTAATATTAATACTTGTAACTGTCAACTCCAGGACCAATTCCACATGATTTGCTAACTTGTGCTTTTGAAAATAATTTTGCTTTACATTTGGGGTTGGTATCTACAATTTGATAACTGTTATACAGTACTATTATTTTCTACATACAGTGGAGGAAATAATTATTTGACCCCTCACTGATTTTGTAAGTTTGTCCAATGACAAAGAAATGAAAAGTCTCAGAACAGTATAATTTCAATGGTAGGTTTATTTTAACAGTGGCAGATAGCACATCAAAAGGAAAATCGAAAAAATAACCTTAAAAAAAAGATAGCAACTGATTTGCATTTCATTGAGTGAAATAAGTTTTTGAACCCTCTAAAAATAAAAGACTTAACACTTAGTGGAAAAACCCTTGTTTGCAAGCACAGAGGTCAAACATTTCTTGTAATTGATGACCAAGTTTGCACACATTTTAGGAGGAATGTTGGTCCACTCCTCTTTGCAGATCATCTCTAAATCCCTAATGTTTCGAGGCTGTCTCTGTGCAACTCTGAGCTTGAGCTCCCTCCATAGGTTTTCTATTGGATTAAGGTCCGGAGACTGACTAGGCCACTCCATGACCTTTATGTGCTTCTTTTTGAACCACTCCTTTGTTGCCTTTGCTGTATGTTTTGGGTCATTGTCGTGCTGAAACACCCATCCATGACCCATTTTCAGTTTCCTGGCAGAGGGAAGGAGGTTGTCGTTCAGGTTTTCACGATACATGGCTCCGTCCATTTTCCCTTTAATGCGATTAAGTTGTCCTGTGCCCTTAGCAGAAAAACACCGCCAAAGCAAAATGTTTCCACCCCCATGCTTGACGGTGGGGATGGTGTTTTGGGGGTCATAGGCAGCATTTTTCTTCCTCCAAACACAGCGAGTTGAGTTAATGCCAAAGAGCTCTATTTTGGTCTCATCAGACCACAGCACCTTCTCCCAGTCGCTCACAGAATCATTCAGGTGTTCACTGGCAAACTTCAGACGGGCCTGCACATGTGCCTTCTTGAACAGGGGGACTTTGCGAGCCCTGCAGGATTTTAATGCATTGCGATGTAATGTGTTTCCAATGGTTTTCTTGGTGACTGTGGTTCCTGCTAATTTGAGGTCATTCATTAACTCCTCCCGTGTAGTTCTAGGATGCTTTTTCACCTTTCTCAGAACCATTGACACCCCACGAGGTGAGATCTTGCGTGGAGCCCCAGAGCGAGGTCGATTGATGGTCATTTTGTGCTCCTTCCATTTTCGAACAATCGCACCAACAGTTGTCATCTTCTCTCCCAGCTTCTTGCTAATGGTTTTGTTGCCCATTCCAGCCTTGTGCAGGTCTACAATTTTGTCTCTGACATCCTTGGACAGCTCTTTGGTCTTTCCCATGTTGGAGAGTTTGGAGTCTGCTTGATTGATTGATTCTGTGGACAGGTGTCTTTTATACAGGTGACTAGTTAAGACAGGTGTCCTTAATGAGGGTGACTAATTGAGTAGAAGTGTCTAACCACTCTGTGGGAGCCAGAACTCTTAATGGTTGGTAGGGGTTCAAAAACTTATTTCACTCAATGAAATGCAAATCAGTTGCTATCTTTTATTTAAGGTTATTTTTTTCGATTTTCCTTTTGATGTGCTATCTGCCACCGTTAAAATAAACCTACCATTGAAATGATACTGTTCTGAGACTTCATTTCTTTGTCATTGGACAAACTTACAAAATCAGTGAGGGGTCAAATAATTATTTCCTCCACTGTATACATTTTCTGCAGAGCTTTTGTGAATGCACTGAGAATGTTGTGCAGAGGTGTTATCTATCAACCGTCAACCTGGTTCAGATTGTGCGTGTAGAATTTGTAATAGAAAAAGAATACCCTTATTTTCTTGCAGCGTAACTGCACATCACTTTAATGATGCCCATGCACGATACAATAAAAACGTTCAGTTTTCCCGTTCGATCTAAATGATCGAATGAAAGTTGAAAATATTTTTTTTCCCGATCAAGAAATTTGAACGATTATCCAGTTTTTTTTCCGAGAAAAATCTGATTGGACATGCTGGAAAAATCTTTATATTCTATCTAACTGAATGCAGCAGGCAGAGGCACAGATGTCGTGCGATCGTATGCTTTGCGCTTGGATCGCACAGCCATCTGCTCTAGCTAGATGTGAACGAACCCTTAGGCCTGGAACCCACTGAAAAACGCAAAACGCAACCGCTAGCGTTTTGTCTGAGCGGTTTGCAAGCGGATTCATGCGCGTTTTTGGTCGTGTTTTGCAACATTGTATTTTTTTCCCCAGCGGGTGCCTAGCGTTTTGCGTTTTGCGTTTTTATCCTGATTGGTCCTGTGAATTATTTTTCATTTTGTTACAGTGTGCTGAACCGCAAAACGCTAGCAAAACCGCTCAGTTTAGGTTTTGCTGAGCGTTTCCGCTAGCGGTTCAATACTTTACATTGAAGCGCTAACGCTCCCAAAATGCTGCATGTCCTGCGTTTGCGTTTCTGAGAAACGCAAACGCTCCTGTGGAAGTTGCCCCATCCATTAACATTAGCCCAGCGTTTTGGCAAACTGCTAGCGTATCGCAGTGCTGCCAAAACGCTGCCAAAAGCGCTCCTGTGGGTTCCAGCCCTTAGGGCTTGTTCATACCTAGAGCGTTTTCAGTTGTTTTTTTTTGTTTTGTTTAAGAGCCAGGGATTTTGAAAATCGCCCTAAAAGCACTTGTTAAATGATTCCCTATGATGGTGTTCACATTTGCACGTGTCTATTGCTTTCCGCTGACCACAAGCGCTGCTTGTACCATTTTCTGAGAGTTTTGGCTATAGTGGAAAGTATAGGAAAATCGCTTAGTGATTTGTATGGCGATTTCCCGAGCGCTTTAAAGACTATATGCATTGTATTTATTTTTTTCCGGGTCAAAGAGTTCTCTTCCTGACTAACGCCAGGAAGTGAAAATCTCAATCGCTCATCAAAAGCACTTAGAAAAGCGATTGCACAAAATCGCCCAATGCTCAGAAAACGCCGGGAATCGCTAAAGGTGCAAAAAACACTCAGTGCTTGCGAAAGCGCTGGGCGATTTATGATGTGAACAAGGCCTAAAGGTACCCATACACACATCAGTTTTTCAGTTTTGATTTCCAGTATATTCATTATTCAATCCCTGATCAAATTATTCTGCCAGAAATGTATTGCGCCAAAATTTATTTACTTAAGATAGAGACCATCAGATGGAGTTGACAGAAAATATTTCTGTTGATAGGGGTTGGGACAGAGCAGTGGTCAATTGAACAGTGCAACACTGCAGTTTGCTGAAGTCTATTGAAATATCAATATACTAGGATTCAATAAAAATCCTGTCTGATTCTGATGAGCGATTGGTTTGCCACATCAGGGGGGAAATTGATGCTTCTATGGCAATCTATAAATGTACCTAGGGTTGATTTCCTAGGGCCTGACTGGTGTTCAGAATGCTTGTCTGCATCCTCTGCATATAATGTACATCTACCCAGGACTAGTTTTGGATTGTTTGTAACTGCTTTTCTACAGTTATGTCCTAAGTTTTAGTTTTTTGTATATATACACCATAGATTGTTTTTAGATTTTCTGATTGTATGTGTAGTTTAACTTTGATCTTGTTTCAGAATAACCAAAGGATTGGGTTTATTTATTTTTAACTGAAATTGTAAGGTTGTCCCTGATTTTTATGTATGCTGTTACTTTATAGCCTTTTGATAAACTACAAATATAACCTTGTTTGAATTTTTTTTTCTTTTGTTTAGACTTCAAGGTTAATGTTTTGTATTTTCAGTCAAGCACCATGGTCACCATGAAAAAAACTACTTGATCCTCTGAGGACAGAATGTTATGGCCAGAAAATTGCATTTCATGTGTCACCAGACCCGTGTATCAGTTGCACCTAGTCTCGCACCCTTGAAGAAAATGCCCCCACCATGCCATATCTCGACCATTAGAGATGGCCAAGGCCCTTTTCCTCAAGAGGTTAGGGCTACGTGCAGGAACCTGGCTAATATGGAGCTACTGTGACACTTACTTGAAAGGAGAGTTGCTGGCTTGTTCTTATTAGAGGATTGAGTTGTTTTTTTGTTCAAGGTATCCAGATGTGTACTTTAATAATAAAAGTATAAAGGCAACAACGGCAGGCTAGGCTATAAATATGTCAATGTGTGCAAGAATGTCGTCTGTATAAGATGATTCACCAGAGCCCAATATCAGCCGGGTTCTGACGTGTAGTCCTGCCCATTGCAGAAAAAGGCTTTTGCCTTTTCTATACATAATAAAGAAAAAGGCCAGGACCATTTTCTGCATGGTGTGGAGCTGTGCACTAGATCCTAGCTGTGAATCGTATGAATGAGGCTATGTGTTGGGGCTTTTTAACGTTAGTTAGCATATGTGTTTTTTTTTATGTACCACAGAGATGCACTTTAACTAAACTTAGGATATAGCTGTAGAGTACATGTAGAGGGTGCAGACAGGAACAAAAGGGTACATGTAGAGCAGGGGTGCCCACACTTTTTTGGCTCGCGAGCTACTTTAAAATTCGCCGAGGCCAGGAGAGCTACCGATGTTTGAAATGCACCCGGACACCCCCCCCCCCCCCAAAAAAATGTAGTTAGGTATAGGTCCCTTCAGTATAGGTTAGCCAGGTATCGGTCCCTTCAGTAGTACAGGTTAGCCGGGTATAGGTCCCTTCAATACAGGTTAGCCGGGTATAGGTCCCTTCAGTACAGGTTAGCCGGGTATAGGTCCCTTCAGTACAGGTTAGCCGGGTATAGGTCCCTTCAGCACAGGTTAGCCGGGTATAGGTCCCTTCAGTACAGGTTAGCCGGGTATAGGTCCCTTCAGTACAGGTTAGCCGGGTATAGGTCCCTTCAGTACAGGTTAGCCGGGTATAGGTCCCTTCAGTACAGGTTAGCCGGGTATAGGTCCCTTCAGTACAGGTTAGCCGGGTATAGGTCCCTTCAGTACAGGTTAGCCGGGTATAGGTCCCTTCAGTACAGGTTAGCCGGGTATAGGTCCCTTCAGTACAGGTTAGCCGGGTATAGGTCCCTTCAGTACAGGTTAGCCGGGTATAGGTCCCTTCAGTATAGGTTAGCCGGGTATAGGTCCCTTCAGTATAGGTTAGCCGGGTATAGGTCCCTTCAGTATAGGTTAGCTGGGTATAGGGCCGGGCACACGTTTCAACTGGCTTCCCGCGGTGGCGTCCAGGTCTTCACTCCCTCAGCCGCGGCTGCCTGGAGGGCAGATATGCAATTCGGCGGCTGAGGGAGGCTTCGGTGGGCAGCGCGAGTGGAGTCGGAACTCGGAAGTTTTGCTTCTCTCCTCCCCTGATTGGCTGCGCGCCTCTCCTCCCCTGATTGGCCAGGCTCTCTCTTCCCCTAATTGGCTATGGCTCTCTCCTCCCGATAGGCTTCGCGGTCAGCGGCCAGCAGCAGAAACTGCGTTCTACAGCTGCTGGCTGCTAAATTCAATGGGATACGGCCAAGAGGCCGCGATCTACCGATCAGGCGATCGCGATCTACCGGTAGATCGCGATCAACCTGTTGGGCACCCCTGATGTAGAGGGTGCAGACAGGAACAAAGAAAATACATCAGTCAGGCCCTAGGCAATCTACCTGTGTGTACATCTAAAGGTGTGTACACAGCTTTGACATTGCCAGTTTTTACCCGATCCCCTTGGGTGACTTCGTTGGGCCAGCCTGTTGATAAGCTTGTCAGCTATGTAGCTGATAATGCGTTGTGTTGCTATGCAGGAAGTGCAGAGGGAAAACTGAGTGGTGAGTACAAAGTGTAGAATTGGTATGAAGGCTGACAATAGTTACATGTACTCAGTTAACACTCAAATTCACTTTCAAATTTAAAGCTCATATAAAATGATTACTGTTTTTTCAAGGTACTTAAATATTAAAATGATATATGAATGTCCGTTTCCATAATGGCTCAGCTGGATGTTGCAGTAGGGACTAGTAAAGGTCAATGAGATGCAAATACAGTATAATCACGTTATAATAAACTGATATAGAAAACATTTTAGTATAGTAATCTACCTCTCCAGGTCCTGGCCAATCTTCATTATAAGTCTATGGGAGCAGTGTCTGGTATAGTAAACTCTGATACAATAAAAGGTCTGTTATAGTAAACATATTTTTTGGTCCCTACGTGATGCGGACTCTGGATATAGTAAACAGTGTACGGTGCATTCATCATATGTCAGTGTGAAACCCATGGTTGGCTGCTCTCTTCAGGCTGGTTGCAAGTGAGTTGATGCCTGATAACTTTTGTAAGACCAGAAGAATGGCACCAGTGCTGGATGCACAGTACTGTACAAATAATCAGCCCGGGAAAAATGAGGAATAATGTGAACATAAACAAGAGGCTGCAGTGTTACCACCGCACTTCCGGGTATCGCTTCCCTTTTTAGCGATGACTCTCATGGTAATGTGTACAGGCTACGTTCACTTGTAGTGCAGATCGGACCTAATCATTGCAAAACTGAGTGGAGAGTAGAGTGCTAAGTCTTGCCCGCAGAGGTAACGGAGCCACACTCCAGTGGCTTATTATGATTTACTGCATTTTGAAGAGCGGCTTCATGATTGGCTCAAGTAAGAAGAGAAAGTTTTGCAGGACAGGTGCTGCAGGTCCCGACCTCCTGAGGTATGGGAGCCACTCACAGGAAGTGAGTGGCTGCCTCTATTCAGTGATGGCTGCAATTTTTTAAGAAGCCCTGGATACTGTACTAGTGATTTGTCCAGCCTGGCTATGGAACAATAAGATACACTTAATCAGTTCCCCGGCCCCTTACAGTATGTCTACGCCTCTTTAAACTTTACTTCCGCGCCTGGGGCGTAGATATAGGTACTCCCACCGCCGCTGTCTGCACTCCCTCTCCCTCATGTGCGCGCTCTCGCACTCATTCACTTCATCGCCCAGAAATAAATTATTAGGAACGCAGTTTCCATTCGTTGATCTAAGTCCCTGTAGCAATGATCGGTGGCTTCTATGAAAAGCCACGCGATCGTTGTGAAAAAGTTTCCCACCCTCAGTACACTTCCTGTAAGCGTACTCGAGAACAATTTCTTATATAGTAATATTCTGATATAGTAATGTATGTATCCCTATTTATTGTCCAGCGCTGCGTAATATGTTGGCGCTTTATAAATACAATAAATAAATAAATAGTAAACCACTTTTCCTGGTCCCTTGGAGTTTACTATGAGATTATACTGTAATTGTTCCAGGATTATGCAAATTTTGAATGAAAATGTATGCAGCTTGAAAATGGACCAAACAACGCCTGCAAAGGTGGAATTTAGTCAATTTTCAAGCTCATACATAATTTGCAAAACCTGCATCAACGTAGAATTCTCTACCTCTCATTGGACATCCCTTCTAATGATGTTCAAAAACACAATCGCGCTGACACCTGTAAACCGTTACTTCCCACGATGTGAAAAGCCTTGGTTCGCCTCCTCCCCTTAAAGAGAGTCTGAAGACAAATTAAAAATGGCTTTTAAGCTTATATTTAGCAGGGGCATGTTTGCCCCTGCTAAAACACCGCTATCCCGCGGCATAACAAGGGGTCTTTACCCCAAATCCCCTCCTGCAAAATCAACGACCAACTTGGTCGCAGATTTTGCTGCCCTGTGCTCTTCCGTGTGAGCAGGGCTATGGGCTGCAGCCCTGCCTCACACGCGTCTGTCAGCGGCGGATCTCCGCCTCTCCCCGCCCCTGTCAGCGAAGGCAGACTGAGAGGGGCAGAGGAGAGGCGGAGATCCGCCGCTGATAGACGCGTGTGAGGCAGGGCTGCAGCTCATAGCCCTGCCTCACACGGAAGTGCTCCCCTGAGGTAGCAGGGGGGATTTGGGGTGGTAAAGACCCCTCGTTATGCCGCGGGATATCGGCGTTTTAGCAGGGGCAAACATGCCCCAGCTGAATATAAGCTTAAAAGCCATTTTTAATTTGGCTTCAGACTAACAGCTAAAATGTATACAAAGAGGTAGCGCCACTCAAGTTAACACAATAGTCCGTATCAGTCTCTGTAATACAGTCCAGACACAGTTTTCCTAAAATTTCAATCAATATCTCCTATAGCAGCTTCATGACATCTCTTCATCAACACTTCAGAAACTTTCTTCTGGATAGTAGAGTACCGCCACCTCACCCTTTGTGCCAGACTCGCTGTCTAAGACCCTCTGGTGGGTCAGATGCAGCCTTGGGGCCGTTACCTGGTCGCCCCCCCCACCTCTCTGGCAACTCCTGGATCACACCTGGATCATTCACCAGCAAGCACTGTCTTCCTTATATATTGCACTTGTCTTCAACAACCTCAAAAAAACAGGCCTCTCATAGTGTAAAACTGTAATATTTATTAGCATATAAAATCCTATTGCACTCATGTTTTGCAAAGATATGTCAGCTTAGAGTTTTTCCTTAGGACGGGCTCTCCCCCGTAATATTGGCTGCA
The DNA here is from genome assembly GCF_040937935.1 of Hyperolius riggenbachi. Taxonomy (NCBI): domain Eukaryota; kingdom Metazoa; phylum Chordata; class Amphibia; order Anura; family Hyperoliidae; genus Hyperolius; species Hyperolius riggenbachi. The sequence goes on from NC_090648.1 coordinate 303,278,780, forward strand.
GGCAGGCTTGTTTCTGTAGTCCCTCCGTGCGTATCGCTGCTAGTGCGTGCTTCCACCCGGCTTCACTTCACGTGAGATGCCCACCGCTCCGTATCCACTTCCTGCTCGCGTGGTTAAGCTTGCTGAACTGTATTACAGAGACTGATACGACTATTGTATTAACTTGAGTGGCGCTACCTCTTTGTATAAATCCCTTCTAGTGACACAACTACTCATTGAGCTTTATTCTTACAGCATACAGCATTGTATACACAGGAATCTATGTATAAAAGATTCCTGTGTACACATTTAGATAGGATGTATCTCTGATGTATTTATTGCAGCAGCACAAGTTACTGTTTGAATGATTTATTCAAACCCAGGATTGAACTTTATCCTAATCAGTAGCCAATCCCCATTTTCCATGAGAAATCTTTACTTTTCTCGAATAGATCAGGGGGCTCTGTTTGGCTCATAATGTGGTGAAACCCCTCCCACAGTGTGGTGCTGTGGCCTTGAAAGTTCTCAGTCTGTGAACCTCCTTGCATTGTGGAAAGTCACGACTGTTTCCAACTGCCAAGCAAGCAACATCTCTCTCTGTGCATAGAGCTCTCAGAAGCGCACATTCCACAGAGATGGCCTGCCAGGACTAAAGATGTTGCTGCCTGTGATAAATTTCAGAATGTAAATAAGGATGGGAAAAGACTTTACATTGGGCAAACATTCACTAAATACCATATTTTTGGCATGCAAGATGCTCTGGATTATAAGACACACCTAGGTTTAGAGGGCAAAAACCAGGGGGGAAAAATATACTAAACCTGGTGCGTCCATGGTAGGCTTGCAACGGTATGAAATTCCACGGTATAACCGTCAAAAAAAATATTACGGTATACGGTATTCAATTATTTGGACCCGAGCCCCCCCCCCCTGTAGCCAGTAGTAGGTGGCCGCAACATAGGTAGCCAGGGATAGGTGTAGCTAGTAGTAGGTGGCCACAGCATAGGTAGCCAGGGATAGGTGTAGCCAGTAATTGGTGACCGCAGTATAGGTAGCCAGTGATAGGTGGCCGCAGTATAGGTAGTCAGAGATAGGTGTAGTCAGTAGTAGGTAGCCAGGGACAAGTGTTGCAAGTAGTAGGTGCTCGCAGCAAAGGTAGCTAGTGATGGGTGTAGCCAGTAGTAGGTGCTCGCAGCATAGGTAGCCAGTGATGGGTGTAGCCAGTAGTAGGTGCTCGCAGCATAGGTAGCCAGTGATGGGTGTAGCCAGTAGTAGGTGCTTGCAGCATAGGTAGCCAGTGACGGGTGTAGCCAGTAGTAGGTGCTTGCAGCATAGGTAGCCAGTGACAGGTGTAGCCAGTAGTAGGTGCTCGCAGCATGGGTAGCCAGAGATAGGTGTAGCCTGTAGAAGGTGCTCGCAGAATAGGTAGCCAGAGATAGGTGTAGTCAGGAGAAGGTGCTCGCAGCATAGGTAGCCAGAGATAGATGTAGTCAGGAGAAGGTGCTCGCAGCATAGGTAGCCAGAAACAGGTGGCTGCAGCACAGAGAGCCAGGGGGAGGGAGAGGGGACGCAGCAGCAGCAGGGATAAATACTCACATGCCGGCAGCCAGGTCCTTCACCGATGTACGGGCTTTAATTGTACTTCATGTTCTTGCATCATGTTGTAATAGCACCCAGGGGGCGCTGTTTCAAGGAAATGTGATGCAAGAACAGGGACGTACAATGAAGCCCAGGTACATCGTGAAGGACGGAGCTGGCTTCTAGCAAGTGAGTATTTGAATCCCCGCCGCTGTTTGTGTGCTCGTCGCTGCGTCGCATCCCCGCCGATACGTCGCCCCGCCCCCTAAAACCAGTAAAATGAGATTGTGCACGGTATGGTTACCGTGCACAATCAAACCGCGATATATCATAATACCGGTATATCGCGGCAACCCTAGTCCATGGTCCAGGAACGTCTTGTAGATATTCTGCCCCAATTATTGTACCCCTTGTGTCCTCCTTTGTCCTCTTCTGTCTCCCTTTCCCCCAGAATAAATGAAAGCAGCACGGCTTGCCTAATCCATTTGGACCCCGTGGCCAACGGAGACCTCTCCTTTCTCTCGCTGTTCCCCTAGTGCCGGCTTCTGCTGATCGGGTCATCAGAAGCCAGCACTATTGGAGCAGTGAGGGAGAGGTCTCTGATTGCCACGTGCTCCGATGGATTAGGTGAGACATGCTGCCACTGCTTTATTCAGGGGGAGCAGAGGACGACATGGGGGCAATAAGCGAGTTCCTGACATTGTATCGGTGGGAGTTCAGAAGTAGGTGACTCCCTGTATTTGCAATATATGTTGTGACTTTTTCTCCCCAGTTTGGGGGGAGGAAGTCTTATATTCAGAAAAATACGGTATACTGTATATGACTCTTGTAAAAAAAAAAAGCAATTTTATTTATTACTTTTTTCACTACAGTTCCTTTTAAACTGCTCTTACTGTATATACATGTGATTTATGATGACTATTGTCTGAAAAATAGAATATTTTATCGGATTTTTTTTCTTAGGTACAGTTTTTTTACGATTACAAATCCAGGTCACTAAAAAATTACTCCGACTCCATGACTGAATACGCAGCCCTGCAAAGTTTATCTGTCTCCTTATTTACAATGGCAATAATATGCCTGGATGGCCAACAGGATAGTGTCAGATTTTGGGCCATGAGCCTCAGGGCTGTGGAGTCGGTACAAAAATCTTCCGACTCCTCCGTTTATGAAACCACGACTCAGACTCCGGATGCCCAAAATTGCCCCGACTCCGACTCTCCGACTCCAACTCCACAGCCCTGATGAGCCTTGTGGTGTTCGTAAAAGGAGATTTCTCTCTAAAAAAGGCTTTGAATTGTTAAACAACTTACGAGGTCAAAATAAAAAAAAGTGAAGTACCTGCTTCAAATCTGAACCCATGGAGGACGCCATCCGCGCCCTCCGTTTACTTCCGCCGGGTCCCCGCTGTTTAATCTATGCGCTTCTATCCGCTTTTCAGCAACATGTATCAATCTGTAACATTGATGTGCTGATAAAAAGCAGACAGAAGCGCATAGATGGAAACAAGCCCTAGTCTAATTGAGTTTACACCAGGGCTGGGCAAGTCTCTGGAGCCTGGTAACCAGTTCACCTTAAAGGGAACCTAAACTGACAACGATATGGATTTTTCAGTTTAAAACAATACCAGTTGCCTGATGCTCCTGCTGATCCTGTGTCTCTTAATACTTTTAGCCACAGCCCCTCAACAAGCATGCAGATCAGGTGCTCTGACTGAAGGCAGACTGAATTAGCTGCATGCTTGTTTCAGGTCTGATTCAGCCACTACTGCAGCAAAAGAGATCAGCAGGACTGACAAGCAACTGGTATTGTGTAAAAGGAAACATCAATATCCCTCTGTTAACCACTTGAGGACCCACCCTTTACCCCCCCTTAAAGAAAACCTGTACTGAAAATAAGTCAAAATAAGCATACATAAGTCATACTTACCTTCCATATAGTCTACTCCTCAGTGTCTTTCTCCTGTCCCGCGTCCTGTTTGTTCACTATGATCAAGGGAATTTTCCATCCTCCATTTTGAAAATAGCCATTACCCCATAACAGCTTTCTGGTCAGCACACAGTTAAACTGTAACATCGCTCACTTAAACCATAGGGAAACATGAACATTACCTGGTACATCAGTTTTCCTCTCAGCTATAACTGACAGCAACTGATATTTTACTGACAGCAACTGATATATTTCAGATCTGACAAAATATTGTCAGAACTGGATGGGATTATTGTCAGAAGAAAATGGTGAGCTTCTGAGAGGAACTGATGGCAAGGTAACTCTGTAATGTTCACTTGAAGTTACCGCATGTGTTTATTTTAAATATTTTTACTCAGTACAGGTTCTCTTTAAGGACCAGCGCTTGGTTTGTTGGGATCTGTGCTGGGTGGGCTCTGCAGCCCCCAGCACAGATCAGCGAGCACGCAGAGCGATCAGATCGCCCCCCCCCTTTTTTCCCCCCTATGGGGATGATGTGCAGGGGGGGTCTGATCGCTCCGGTCTGCAGGCATGTTGCGGGGGGGGGGGGCACCTCAAAGCCTCCCTCCGCGGCGAAATTCCCCCCCTCCCTCTCCTACCTGTCATGCCCAGTGATCCGGGCTGCACAGGACGCTATCCGTCCTGTGCAGCCTGTGACAGGACGTCCCCTGTCACATGGCGGCGATCCCCGGCCGCTGATTGGCCGGGGATCGCCGATCTGCCTTACGGCGCTGCTGCGCAGCAGCGCCGTACAGTGTAAACAAAGCGGATTATTTCCGCTTGTGTTTACATTTAGCCTGCGAGCCGCCATCGGCGGCCCGCAGGCTATTCACGGAGCCTCCCGCCGTGAATTGACAGGAAGCAGCCGCGCGAGCGGCTGCTTCCTGATTAATTAGCCTGCAGCTGGCGACGCAGAACTGCGTCGCTGGTCCTGCAGCTGCCACTTTGCCGACGCACGATATAAGCGTGCGGTCGGCAAGTGGTTAAGGTTCCCTTTAAAGATTACATATAGTCCCTACATTTGTGCTTTTGTTTTTTCTGTTTTTTTTTTTCATTTGTCCAGGTCTGGTTTGTACCATACTTACCTTTTTAATTTTACTGGCCCTTTCTCTTCTGCCCAGTGCACCAGCCTCTGTATTGATCTTCCAAGATGCCTGGCAGTCTGGCCTTTACAACTCCTTTGGACGATGGTGGGTGAGTGTCAGTCTGGGCCATGTCTCTCCCACAAGTTGCTACAGGGAGCTGACTTTAATCTGGGCACATTGCCCTGCTCCCAAAATTGAGGGCTGAGGGCCTGATTCATTAAGCTGCGCTACTAAAGCAGCACAGCTTAATGTGAATGATCACCTGCTTTGCCTACTTTACATAGCAGCGCTTGCTGTCATGTGAATGGGTCCTTAGGCCTTGTTCACATTAGAGACGTTTTTATAAAATTTTAAGCACGGGAAATTTTCAAAATCGCCCTGAAAGCGCTTGTGTAATGATTCTATATTAGAGAGTTCATATCAGAGCAGTTTGTTTTGCTTTGAAAAGCGGTGCTTGGGCCATTTTTGAGGCGATTTGCCTCAATGGAAGGTATAGGAAAAACGCAAAGTGCTCACAAAATCGCTTTGGCAAGCGATTGCATGAGTGTTTTTTAAAAAAAACAAACACTATTTTTTTTCCCAGATCAAAAGACTGAAGCGCTCTGCAAAAGCGCTTACAAAAACGAGCAAACTCGCAGAAAATTGCAGAAAAGCCCACCGCGGACGGACACTCGAGCCGAGCGCAATGTGAACAAGGCCTTAGTGATGCATCAGCATGAAGCACAGAACTAGTTCAGGCTTTGTTTTAATGCATAGCGTATGGAACATACAGTTTGCAACACACAGTTATTGTTCGTTGCACATAAACCTATTATGCCAGTATTTTTTTTTATTTTTTTTACTGTATTGCCTGGCATGTTGGGTGTGCAGCACTGTCTTTATTAAGGTGCGTACACACATGCGACGATCATTCTTAATAAGCGACAAACGATGTTTAAAATAATCGGTCAGTAAAACAAAGTAACAACTTTAAGGGCCGGTTTCCACTTGTGCGGTGCGAATTAGTCGCGGAAAACGCAAAACTAATTTGCACGCGTATGCAAATTTTACCGCGAATTCGCGGGCGTTTTCGCATATGTTAGGAAGTATGCAAATTTAACCATGTAGGTGCCTGTGTGCTTTTACATTGATTTTATGCGAAAACGCCCGCGAATTCGCGGTAAAATTCACTATAAAATTTGCATACGAAAACACATGCAAATTTCCTATCGAATACATTGTATGCAAATCTCATAGCGGTATGTGAATTCTGCAGGTTCTACCATGCAGATTTTTTTCTGCACAGAAAAACGCTCAGAAATCCTGACAAGTGGAAGCAGGCCCATCCACTTGTATTGTTGCATAGATTCGCATACAGATTCACTCTAGTGGAAACGGGCTCTAAAAGTTTCCAACGATGCAGTTGTTGAAAAGCAAATGCAGTAAGAATATACCATTTTGTAGTTTTGTTTTGTTTTTTTACTTTTTTTTTACGCATGCACTGTGGTTTGTGAATGGTTGTTTCCTTAATGATCTCTGTACACACACTTTTATTAACGATAATTGTTTAGAAAAAAAAATCTGGCTGGTTGGATCGTGCTTCTGGAACATCTGGAGTCATTGGTTTTAATAGTTTTGTACATTTTTACCAACGTCAGTTGGCCGATACCTACTGGAGCGATTGTTTCAAATTATTATAGTTGAATGTGTGTACAAGGCTTAAAGTGGACCCAAATTAAAAATACAAGATTTCAGAAATAAAATCCATTTCCTAAATTATAATAGCAGTCTTTTTTTCAGCTGCATGACAAATATAAAATATTCTACATTTATTGGAGGAACCCCTCTCTTCCTTTTTTATATTGCCAGGACAGAATCCGGCAAACTGGTGGGTGTCCGGCAAAGGAGGTATTGCTAATGGCTGCCACCTGTATAACCCTATTAATGAAAAGCGAAGGGTGAAAAGCATGCAATGAAATGCTCATAGGCTTGAAGGAGTGTTTATCTTTGTATGTGTCAGAGTGGTGCAACTAAATATTTTGAATTAAAAAAATGTTTGGTTTGGGTCCGCTTTAAGCTTATGTCGGATGTAGCTTACCTGAGAGAACAGCTAGTCTGTGAGCCCTCCAGTACACCTGTCTAGTTATGACCCACAGAAAGTGATTGAGGAGGAGCTGGAAAGGACACAGATAGTCTTTTCCTCTGAGCCCTCTGCCTACCTCCTCCCTTTGCTCCACAGGAAGGTGCAGAAGGAGGAAGTGGGTGAGATCTGATGGCTCTGTGCTGGGGAAGGAAGTACCACTCTCCTTTTAGCTCCAAACTTTGTGTGCAGTTCTTTAGCTTGTCAATTCAGTAAGAATAACATTTGTATTTTTATTTTTATTTTTTTTTTATAAATAGAGACTTCAGAATTTCTTACTATAGGCACCTTCATTACTCCCTAATCTGTTGTCCTAGTCTGCTGTTTGGCTAGTTACTTAGATGCTGTGCTTCCTACATACCAGAATGGTGTGATGCTTCAAGTAAACTTTACAATGGTTTTGGTTGGCACTTTTGAAATGATCACTGTGCAGACATGCTGTTCTAATCTTGGCTTATCAGTGTGGTCTAATGAATCTATAGAAAAGGAATAGGATGACACGCTAGCTGCAACCTCCATTTAAGTTTCCACAGTGAGCAATGGGCATCGGGACGGCAATCAACTATTTGTACAGAGGAGGCCAGGGACTGTGGGATACATGTACACTTTATGCCTGGTGCAAACCACGCAATTTCCTATCAGATAGATGGGTCGATAGATCATTTCTGACAGATCTGATCGGATTTCCAATAATTTTTCTGATCAGTTCTATGCAGATCGATCAAAAAAACTATTGGAAATCAGAATGAACCTGTCAGTTATCTTTTCAACCCATTTATCGGATGGCAAAATTGCATGGTGTGTACCAGGCTTTAGATTTCCTTCTGCTTATTAGAAGCCCTATCTAAATTTGAATTTTCCTGGCTGGGATGAACGGCTGCTTTTAAAATATTGCCCAAATGCTATATTTATTCCGTAACCTCCCAATTAAAGTACCCGAAATATTTTTACCACATTACAGAGACTACTTAAAGTGGACCCAAATTAAAAATACAAGATTTCAGAAATAAAATCTATTTTCTAAAATATAATAAATGGCAGCCTTTTTTCAGCTGCATGATGACAAATATAAAATATTTTACATTTATTGGAGAAACCCCTCCCTTCCTTTCCTATTGCCGGGACAGAATCCAGCAAACTGGTGGAGTAGTTGGTGTCCAGCAAAGGTGGAATTGCTAATGGCTGCCACCTGTATAACCCTCGTTATGAAAAGAGAAGGGTGAAAAGCATGCACTGAAATGCTCCTAGGCTTGAAGGAGTGTTTATTTATCTTTGTATGTGTCAGAGTGGTGCAACTAAATATTTTGAATTTAAAAAATGTTTGGTTTGGGTCCGCTTTAATAAATTTGTTTAACAAATCTTCTAGATCTTCGAACAAAATGTAGTTGCAACTTCAATCAGAGATGGGATTTGGTGTTCCAGATCTAGAACTTTATTATAAAGCAACAATACTGGAACAATCCAGAGCTATTTGGACTGGTGATAAGTCAAAGCAATGGTTGGTTCTGGAACAAAATCAGACTTCATACAATACTTATAGAAGCGGTTTAGAAAAAAATCTGGTCTGGAACATTAAAAAAAAACAACAGCAAATCCAATAATAAAAAATACATAGAACATCTGGAAAGACTTTACTAAGCAGCACACAAATCCTACACTAGCTACTAATTTATCTATACCTTTAGTAAATATCAGAAATGTGGTTAGGAAAATTTCTGTTGACAAATGGATAGAGGTAGGAATTGATACATTGGATAAACTCTTTGGCTATCATTCATAAAGGTGCAGTTGGTAGTGCGGGAAAACACCGTTCTTCTCCGCAAGCGGTACTTAAGACTTCTGGGTGGTCATTCATAAAGAAGTTGCCTGTTGCGGTAGAAGTGCGGAGGTTTTCTGGAGGAAGCTGGCGGTAGCGTGGCGGAAGACATGCGGAAAGATAAAAGCTGCCCGATTCCCTCCGTGCGCTCCTCTGTCTGATGCTGCTTGGGAGGTCCGTCCCATTCATTTACACTTATTCCGCCCGCCTATCGCTACTGTTGAGCAAGCGGTATTTTCCTTCTGCATACCGCTTGCTCTAATCTTTATGAATGGACGTGTTTAACTTTTTCTAGATAAATCTAGAAAAACTCCGCACAAGGCGGAAATGTATCGCTCTGTCAGCTTTTCATGCGGAAAGAGCCTTTATGAATGGGGATTTTGCAGAGTGGTCGGTAAAGTCACCGGTATTAAGCATTTCCGCATGCGGAAATGCTTTATGAATGATAGCCTTTGAGGAGACTGATCTTAAATCTTTTGAAGAACTGGTTAATGCATATCATTTACCTAGTTCAGAAGAATGTACATATTTTAAAATGAAAAAATATCTTCAGAAACATACCAATTCAGGTTCTATATCCACCCCAAATCAAGAAATTACTTACTCCAGAAAAAGATTATATGAAAGGGACGGCTCTCTTTTACAGATCATGGTCATCTGTTAGGGGAGAAGTCCCCAAATGGCAATTAAAGAAATGGCAAGACTTTTTCAAAATGGAAATTGGCCAGGAAGAATGGGAATTTGCAGTCAAATCCGTAAAGAAATCTTCACATTGTGTATCACATTTGGAAAACTTTATTAAACTGTTGTGGCAGTGGTACTTTACACCAGAAAAAAATTCTAAATTTGACCCTAAGGTTTCACCATTATGCTGGAGAGCGTGTCATTATACAGGCTCTTCGGAACAAATATTTTGGACTTCTCCAAAAATCCAACCGCTTGGAAGGAAATAAAGATTTAAAAAAAAAACTACCTGCAAGTCTCTCTCATATACCTCCGCATATGGCAATATTGCACATCCACACAGTTAAATTACCACCCAAAGAGATACTTATTTTCAATCATTTATTTAGAGCCACTAAATTACAAATTGTTGAATATTGGAAAACTACACAGGTGCCAAGATTTGAAGATGTCTTATAAAAAGTGGAATTTAACTTCATAACAGTCATGGGCAGTCAAAACAGGAAATTTGCATTCATTTTTAAAGGGAACCAGAGAGGATGAGATATACATACCTGGGGCTTCCTCCAGCCCCATACGCACGGATCGCTCCCACGCCGCCATCCTCCGCTGCCTGGATCCGCCACCAACGGGTCCCGTCATTGCCGCAAGTCGGCGGGCGGACGCGGCCAATTCTCCGCATCACAGGGTGCTCTCCCCATACAGATACGCATGTGGCTGCTTACTGCACAGCCGCATGCGTACGGGTATGGAGGGAGCCCCTGTGATGCGGACAATTGGTCGCGTCCGCCGGAAGTGACGGGCCCGGTACCGGCGGATCCAGGAAGCTGAGGACGGCGGTGTGGGAGCGATTCAGGCTTATGGGGCTGGAAGAAGCCCCAGGTATGTATAAAATCTTTGCCCTTTTTCACCCCTCGTTCCTCTCTGGTTCCCTTTAAGGAAGACTGATTTATGGCCCATAGGGCTGCACGATTTTAGGTAAAAATTGAAATTGCGATTTTTCATTCAAAAAATTGCGATTTCGATTTTTTGTCACGATTTTTTTTCACGATTTTTTTTTTTGTACTGGAATCTCCTCCATTAGTAGTAGCCAGCGAGATCACACACATGCACAAGCTGCGGCTGGGACCAGCACAGGGAAAGCAGGAGAGCGTCTGGCTGGACATGCCACAAAGATCAGAGCTGTGTTATCTCCCAGCTGCAGCTCAGCTCTATGAGCTGCAAAAACAGGGAGAGGAGGACAGCATCTGGCTGAACATTCCGAGAACCGCGCTCTCTCGTGTGACGTCCCTGCATTCCCCGCCCCTCCACACAACACACAACTGCCAGTGCCAGGAGCTGAGGAGGAGGGCGGAGGCAGCGTCCCTGAGTGACAGCGGCTGGCTGCAATGATACAGCCTGCCGCTGATCACTAATAAATGCACAGAGCAGGGATCATTTTACCCGGGCGCTCATGGATCTCACCCAGGCGGCCTGCCCAGGTAAATGGCTCTGGGGAGAACACTGCGCTTGTATCTGGCCCCGCTGTGCGCGGATTGGCCAGAAGCAGTGAATATGCATTAGGGTTAATGAGCGGGGGACGGATCCACTCTGCTCGCTCAAGTGGATCCGCCCCACCCGCTAATTAACACTACTGCATATTCACTGCTCTGGCCAATCCGCGCACAGCGGGGCCAGATAAAAGCATACAGACAGCGGGGAAAAAAAAACGAGGACACTGACGATCACTAGATCGTCTTGTCACAAACCGCGGTTTCGGTTTTAAACCGAAAAACCGTGCAGCCCTAATGGCCCACATTATATCCTCAGTCTCAATGATCAGATCTGTAGTTTTAAAACTCATACCCTCTCACAGATTGTATATGATTCCCCAGGACTCTATTTGAAAGTTAAAATAATATTCAAATGCACTCCAATATAATCTCGGCAACTGTATTCACACTTTTTTTTTTCTTTTCCCCTTTTATTGTTTATTAGTTTAGAGGTTAATAATTTTGATACATAGGAGTATAAATACTCCATACATTCTAGATATGAAGACATACTGTATATTAGAATAGATCATCAAAATTGTTGAATGATGATCTAACTGTAATATAGTTTTATTAAGGTTGAATGCGACTTCCAGTGCTTTTGTTGGTTGGATCTTAGTCCACCAGTTACTGGAGGATTCAGCTCCATGGAAAATAACAGACAATGAGCAGTATTATAGTGTTTATTAGCATACATCTTGTATTGTGGTGTTGAATAGGATTTATGGCATACTGTTCTATAATAGTTTTTATTCTGATCTGTTGAAATTGGTCTAATAGTTCATTGTTTGATGTAATAATCATACGGTTATTGATGTGCCTTTTTATAAAAATGGCTGTATTTAAAAATTTGAAAAACCCCAATAAAAATTATTGAAACCTAGATTCCCTTCTGCTGAAACAGTTGTTCAGGTCAGAAGTTTTAAGGTGTGTGCCTAGCTGCAGATTGATGCTATTAATGAAGCACAGAGCACTTTCTTCTGCAGGTCGCACCTTTTTCTTTATTTTTACTTAAGTTGACAATCGTTTTACTGTTTGTTTTTTGTGCTTTTGTCTTGAAGTAATATTTCTCTTGAATAATGTTACAAATCCAAATAGGAAAGTGAATTGGAAACTTTTCCTTGACCACTTCTGTGTACTCGACCTTCACTGAATAGAAATACACACAGGCAAACCACATAATGACTTGTGAAAAGAATGCCTGAGCTGTTCAAGCTGATTACTGCCAAATAAGGCACCATTATTTGACCAAATTTGGTCAAATATCTAAAGAGACCTACTCCTGTGCCTTGCAATGGGTAGCATAAACTGCTGGATTCCCTTTGCAAGCCCTTTACACTGAATGCATGCTGGCAACCTTTTAATATTAAATACATTTGTAATACAATATAGAAATGGTGCTTCAAAACTGACTGCTAAGCTGTTAATATCCACTTCAAAGAGCATTTCATTTGTGTAGTAGCTACTACATTAAAAATGGTTGCGGAAGTATCAGTGTTGATTGTTTAGAACATTCACACCCATTTCTAATATGCCTGGCATAATCAGTGTTCAGCTTGATTTTAATTTCGTGAAACAATAGGGTGTGTCATTTACTGGCTTTTGTTTTAATCTTTTTTTGAATTACTATCCCAAACTGAATTATCTGATCGGGTCTTCTTCATGTTGGTTCGTGGCTCAGACTGCTCAAAGCCCAAAATATAACCTTGATGGCTAGGAGGGTACTGTTATTTTGTAGAACACTTAGGGCCTGTTTCCACTACACGCAGATTTGATGCAAATTGGATGCAGAAAAACTGACTCCAATGAATGCCTATGGGCCCGTTTCCACTAAACGCAATATTTCTGATGCAGATTTTCCCATAGGTATTCATTGGAGTCTATAAGGGCCTGTTTCCACTACACGCAGATTGGATGCAGATTAACTGACTCCAATGAATGGCTATGGTAGAATCTGCATCAGAATAATCGCGTTTAGTGGAAACGGGCCCATAGGAATTCATTGGAGTCAGTTTTTCTGCATCAAATCTGCGTGTAGTGGAAACGGGCCCTTAGAAGATGGTCAATAATTGAAGGCATAACATAGTAGATTTTACTATAGGCCAACTTGTTTCCAACTCTTCCTGTCTTTTGAGATATCCATGGCTTTAACCACTTCACTACTGAGGGTTTTTTTTTCCCCTTCTGTACCTGAGCAATTTTTACCTTTCAGCTCTCCTTCCATTCATTCACCTATAACTTTATTATTACTTATCACAATGAAACGATCTGTATCTTTTTTTTTTTTTTTTTTTTTTTTCCATCACCAATTAGGCTTTCTTTGGGTGGTACAATTGGCTAAGAATTTTTTTTTATTATTATTCTAAATGCATTTTAACAGGAAAAAAATGGGGAAAAAAATCATTTTCTCAGTATTCAGCCAGTATATTTTTAAAATACATGCTATCATAATTAAAACTCACACACTGTATTTGCCCATTTGTCCCGGTTATTAAAACGTTTAAAATATTTCCCTAGTACAATATGTCAATATTTTATTTAGTTTCAAAACTTTTTATTAAGTTTTTTGAAGAAGTATAACAGCTTTTACATTAGCCCAAAACATAGGGCACAACAATCTTTTGCATAGATAACAAACATTTACATAGAAAAGTATGCAAGACATATTTAGATTTTATAAAAAAGCAGATAATGTAGAGTATTCATGGTCCCTAGAAGGAGAGGGCACACAAGCGCAATCCCAGCGAGGTTGATGCTGCTAACCATGGTTGCCAAGTTCTAGTGAATGGTATGGTGGCATCATTGACTATGGCCAACATTCTTTCCGAAATTAGAATGTCTGTGATTATATGGTCGGTGAGTTCTAGTGAGAGGTTAGGCTTTAGCCACTGTCTGGCAATGTGAAGGCGCGCTGCTTTAGCAATGTGTTGGGCCAGCCTATGCTGTGGGTATTTCCATTTCACTGGTTTGTGACCTAATAATAGCTGGAGTGGGTCTGGGGAGACTGAAATCTCTAAAGCTGTGCCTATGACAGAAGCAACTTGGGCCCAGAATTGTTTAGCTATTGGGCAAAACCACCAAACGTGGGGCATATCTCCTATTTGGCCACATCCTCTAAAGCAGTTAGGGGAGTTATGTTTAGAGATGTCGTGCATTTTCTTGGGTGTAATGTAAGTTCGGTGAAGTATTTTATAATTTGTCTCTATATGAGAGAAGTAGCTACTTCCCTTTGCAAGTGTAAGACAACAGTTGGTCCATTGTTTGATGGACATTGTCTGTCCCAAATCTTCCTCCCACAAAGTCATTGTTTTGGTTTTAATGTGCTCTAAAGGTTGTGAACAATATTTTATTTAAAAATAAAGGTGCATTTTTTTAATTTTGCATCCATCACTAATTAACCTCCTGAGGACTGTGGGGTTAACACCATCCCCCCCCCCCCCCCCCAGTGACCAGGCCATTTTTTCCTGATTGGGCTGCTGCAGCTTTAAGGCCTCAAAGCAGGGACTGTCCAACACAGCACACAAGTGATTCCACCCCCCCCCCCCCCCCCCCCAACAAAACTCACTGTTGCTGAGGTCAGATCGGCCCCAGGATTTTTTGTTTATTTTTAATTTTCGCAGCGCTGTACTAAGCAAATAGCTGGCTCTTTCGCCGTCTTACAGTCTCCTGGTGGCGATCGCCGCTGGGAGACTGATGGCGGGGCGGAGCTCCATCATCCATGCAGAGATGCACACGCTGATCTTGCAAATCCCCGCCCCAGGACCTGATGCCAATTGGCGTCAGGCGGTTCTGGGGCTGCCGTCTTGATCACGCCCATTGGCATTAGGCGGTAATTAGGTAGTTAAAAGCCCGTAATCTCATAAAGTCTGTGGTCATTTAAAGATTTTATGTTATGCCGCTACCAGATTTAGTTGTGTCAGCATATAGGGTGAAGAGGATGATTTTAGTTATGATCAAGTATATGCAAATAACTTCGCGTTGCTGCAAATGTATGCATATTTTTATGCAAATGTATGCAGCTTGAAAATGAACCAATCAAATCTCGCTGAGGTAAAATTCGATTGGTTCATTTTCAAGCTGCACAAATGTGCATATAAATTTGCATCAACTCTAAGTTATTTGCATCTACTTGACCATCACTAGATGATTTGTCAGTAACATTTCTGTTAATATATAAAATTTCTCTTGCAGGCTTGCATTGATGATAATCTTGAGATGGTCAAATTTCTTGTTGAGAATGGAGCCAGTATTAATCAACCGGATAATGAAGGTTGGATACCTCTGCATGCCGCTTCATCCTGTGGATACCTGGACATAGCAGAGTAAGTCATGTCTGTTAGAATTTGAATCTTTAAAGGACAACTATTGTGAAAAAATAACATTTTAAAATGCATATAGGCATACAAGGCACATTTGTCCCAGAATATAATGCACTGTAAACTACTCCCCTCCCCCCCCCCCCTATTCTTTCAGTGCTGCTGCTTACAGTAGGTAGCACAAATCTTACATAGTTACATCGTTATTTTGGTTGAAAAAAGACATACGTCCATCGAGTTCAACCAGTGTAAAGTACAACACCAGCCTGCTCCCTCACATATCCCTTTTGATCCAGAGGAAGGCGAAAAAACCCTTACAAGGCATGGTCCAATTAGCCCCTAAAGGGAAAAATTCCTTCCCGACTCCAGATGGCAATCAGATAAAATCCCTGGATCAACATCATTAGGCATTACCTAGTAATTGTAGCCATGGATGTCTTTCACGCAAGGAAAGCATCTAAGCCCCCTTTAAATGCAGGTATAGAGTTTGCCATAACGACTTCCTGTGGCAATGCATTCCACATCTTAATCACTCTTACTGTAAAGAACCCTTTCCTAAATAAATGGCTAAAACGGTTTTCCTCCATGCGCAGATCATGTCCTCTAGTCCTTTGAGAAGGCCTAGGGACAAAAAGCTCATCCGCCAAGCTATTATATTGCCCTCTGATGTATTTATACATGTTAATTAGATCCCCTCTAAGGCGTCTTTTCTCTAGACTAAATAAACCCAGTTTATCTAACCTTTCTTGGTAAGTGAGACCTTCCATCCCACGTATCAATGTTGTTGCTCGTCTCTGCACCTGCTTTAAAACTGCAATATCTTTTTAGTAATGTGGTGCCCAGAACTGAATTCCATATTCCAGATGTGGCCTTACTAGAGAGTTAAACAGGGGCAATATTATGCTAGCATCTCGAGTTTTTATTTCCCTTTTAATGCATCCCAAAATTTTGTTAGCTTTAGCTGCAGCTGCTTGGCATTGAGTACGATTATTTAACTTGTTGTCAATGAGTACTCCTAAGTCCTTCTCCAAGTTTGATGTCCCCAACTGTATCCCATTTATTTTGTATGGTGCTAGACCATTAGTACGTCCAGAATGTATGACCTTACATTTGTCAACATTGAATTTCATCTGCCATGTATGTGCCCATATAGCCATCCTATCCAGATTCTGTTGCAATATGACACTATCTTCCTGAGAGTTGATGATTCTGCACAATTTTGTATCATGTTTTAGATTGGTCCATCTCCTCATGGGGGATTTTTAGTGTTCCCTTTTTTTTTTTTCAAAAGCACTCAATGGAAAGGATCTATACAAAGATGCTAGCGAGCTTGTCTTCACTCTTCACGTTATTCTAGCAGTTGGATTATGCCCTGCTGCCTTTTTTTAAAAAATAAAGTCCCGTATAATACATGCAGATATGGCATTTGTTTATACATAGGGTTTCATCTATTTACACGCTACCGTATTTACGATTTACCAATCCTACCGTATTTCCAGTTGGTTAGACATTAGAGTCAATGTACACATCAAATGTAATAAACTTCTCAAATTGACATTTTTAATTGCTATTACAATCCAAAATATTGATTGGACTTGCCCAGTCTTTGCCTGATTGCTTGGAAGCACAGGGAGCCTAGAACGGGAGCTGTACATGAGCAGTACTTGCACAGCTTTGAGCTGCATCAAGCAGCCTATATTTCTTGATGTGATTTGAGTGATGATTCAGATTCTGTATGGCTGTTCACTTTGATGCTGTAGAATTTTACAGCAAGTATCAGTTTACCATACGATAGCCACTTATGATTTCCGCATTCAAATTTTGTGGGAACAAAGGAAATATGCATACTGAAAATCTTATGTGGAATGCCATATGCTACTGAAAATAGACCCTTAATGTCTACCCTGCACCCCTCACTTGCATATCCTATGAAAATGTGTGTCCTGAAGTAAATTTTTGTGTATTTTGTTCTCTTTTAGATATTTAATTAGTCAAGGTGCAAATGTGGGGGCTGTAAACAGTGAAGGAGATACTCCACTACACATTGCTGAGGAGGAGCCAATGGAGGAACTTATTCAGAATGAAGTCAACCGTCAAGGTGCCAACACGCTCATTTTTACTGTGCATGTATAAAGCTTAGTTTACAGTGAAATGTGTATGCTTTAAACGATACCAGAGCTGACAATCTTCGGAGAACTGGGGGAGCCGGCATGTATAGTAAGCTGTCCTGATGGCCAGCGCTTCCCGTTCTCCTGTGTCCCCCTCCTTTGTCATCTAAAGCCCCCTGGTGGCCTCTTCGCCGGGGGGCTTCACTGCGCAGGTGCTAGCCCGACTTGTAATCCTGACAACATGCACCTGCACAGAGTGCTGCCTGCCGCGCACAAGCCGGATAAGCACCTGCACAGTGGAGCCCGACTCTGGCAACCCGAAATAGGATGCCGAGGGGGTTTAGTTGACAGTGGGGGACACGGGAGAATGGTGGGAGCGCAGATCCACCCAGGATGGATTTTCAGATCTGCAGATGATTGTCTGATCTGCAGATGAATGTCAGTTAAACAAGGTGTGTATGATGATCTGCAGATCTCATAGACTATGAATGCAATTTGCAGGAACGGATCTTTGGCAGGAACAGATCTTTTGCAGATACTGATCTTTTGTGTCTGTACAGCATTTGTGTGTGCTGCATCTTGCAAAGATTTTTTTTCTGATGGGGAGTTCAGCTCCATAGAGAAGACTGAAGGTATGGCTATCATACTACATGAAGGGTGGTAAGATTGGTCTGTGATCTTACATTTTCCAAAGACTATAGTCTGATGTGTGTATGAGCCTTTAGAAACCACCTCAGGTTCTCTTTAAGCCCTTAAAGAGACTCTGTAACAGTCAAAAGATCCCCTGGGGGGTACTCACCTCGGGTGGGGGAAGCCTCCGGATCCTAATGAGGCTTCCCACGCCGTCCTCTGTCCCACGGGGGTCTCTCCGCAGCCCTCCGAACAGCCGGCGACTGTGCCGACTGTCATTTCAATATTTACCTTTGCTGGCTCCAGCGGGGGCGCTGTGGCGGCTTTCCATTCCGAACTACACGGAAATACCCGATCTCATTCGGGTCCGCTCTACTGCGCAGGCGCAGGAAACTTGCGCCTGCGCAGTAGAGCGGACCCGACGGCGATCGGGTATTTCCGTGTAGTTCGGAGCCGACAGCCGTCAGAGCGCCTGCGCAGGAGCCAGGAAGGTAAATATTGACGTCACCGGTGCCCGGACTCCACGGAGGGCTGCAGCGAGACCCCTGACGGATGGAGGACGGCGTGGGAAGCCTCATTAGGATCCGGAGGCTTCCCCCACCCGAGGTGAGTACCCCCCAGGGGATCTTTTTATGTTACAGTTCCTCTTTAACCCCACAGGATAGTTCACCCTTATCGGCAAGAGCCATTTTCAGTTGTCAGCATCAGGGCTGAAATCATCCGACTCGTCAGTTTATGAAACCACCGATTCGACTCCAGGTACCCAAAATTGCTCTGACTCCAACTCTGACTCCGCAGCCCTGGTCAGCACTCCCTGCCATTCATTAATTTATTTTAATTCTGATTTTATTTTTGGCCACAAGATGGCACTGCAAACACTATCCTGGGTTACCAGGGGAGTGGTTGATTTTATTTTTTATTTATTTTTACTGTATATACTCGACTAGAAGTCTAGAAATTTAGGTCTGAATCACTAAATAAAAGTATAGGGGTCGACTTGTACTCTAGTCGTGCCTGAATTTCTGACTCCTAACCTTTGCAGAGCGAACTAGAACGGCCAGCATGCTTTATAATCCCCCTACCACCGTCACGTTTTGATTGGAAAAACACTACATTGTAAGACACTGGCACTGTTGCCAATCAATGGCTTCAAAACTGAGCACACTGAGTAATGTGTGCACTATTAACGTCATTCCCATTTGCACCAATAAGTAAG
Source organism: Hyperolius riggenbachi (assembly GCF_040937935.1). Lineage (NCBI taxonomy): Eukaryota > Metazoa > Chordata > Amphibia > Anura > Hyperoliidae > Hyperolius > Hyperolius riggenbachi. Next base: position 303,297,811 of record NC_090648.1, read on the forward strand.
TGATGCTTTCTTGATAAAGAGATGCAAAGAAAATAAGGCAAGGGTAGGGAGAAAGATACTGGCCTGCAATGCTTACTAAGGAGATGGAGTGGATAATGACTAGTGTATAACTAAAATCTGTGCTGCTTTTCTGTTCATACTCTTCTGTTAACATTCTGGTAATTTATTGTTTTTTTAAAATATATCCCCCTGAGGTAGTAAACATGGGCATGATGTTTAGCATATTGCCTTTTTTTTTTTTACGACTTTCTTAATTTGGAGTTCTTTAATTCCTAAGCATGTAACAATCTGTTGTTCCTATCTGAATGCTTTCAGGGAGTAGTTACTGTTATAACTGTTTTGCTTGAAAAATGTAGTACTTCATACGTTCACATTTCATTAGCGGTTTTACGGCCTAGTAGTTTTGACTTAAGATGGGAAATGATACAGAGATATTACTCTGCCTAGTGTATGCTGCCTTTTTGGCCTGCTGAGAATTTCTCAACACAACAAATCCCAGGGGATATCTAGTTGACGTCCAGATAGATTTAATGTTTGTGTTCCTGGAACATCCTTTGGAGCCATAAAATGAGGAACAAAGATGTTTTCAAGATGCTTTCCTCTTGAATCAGTAGTAGCAGGAAGTATTTTGAGATTTAGTGTCCAGTTGTGGAAACCTGTGGGTACAATTTGCTGTTCAATGAAAAGCAATCAACACTTATGCGAGGTACAAAAAAATGAAACTGACAGTTCTGCAACTGTGTAACAGTTTGTAGATAAAGTGCTGCATGTGCTTACCATAGTAGTGCTTGGTAAAATCTGGGTCCTCAGTTTGTTGTGGTCTGTTTACAGTCCTATTTCTAGGATTTTTTCCCAGTTTATTGTAAAACAAAATGGAGGGATTTTTAGTAGTTTTGAATTTCTTACAGGATTTTTTAAAATTTATAAATGACATTAACTTCTGTTTCAGATCATTTTCCCCTTGGTTGGAATAATTGGGATATATGTAAATGTTGATAGGACAGTTTGATGATTGCTAGAAAGACCCTTTACCGCTATTGTTCGTTTAAGAATCTCTCAAATAGCAAGATATTTTTTCCTTTTCAACATTGCGGCTAATTTATCAAGACAAATGCACAGAAATCTGCAAAAAGGTGAGCAGTTGGCCAAAACTAGTTATTTTTGTTATACAGTAAAGCCTCATCTACACTGTACAATTTTCCATCAGATCGGATCTATTAGATAATTTCCAACCGGTCCAATTGGATTGCGTTAGATTTTGCAATAGATTTTGTGTACTTCACAAAGAAAAATCTATCGCAATATTGATCTGAAAGAATTTGGATGTCTACACACAATGCAGTTTCCAGTCTATCTATCTAATAGATCTGTCTCTGATGGAAAATTGTACAGTGTGGTTGAGGCTTTAAACTCCTGTCCTCTGGAACTCTGGTCTCAACCGACCGGCATGCCTGAGGCAGAGAAAGAGGGCAGAACTTTACCGTTTTGCAGAGCTGTGCACAGCAGAAGCAATTTCCAAAACCTCCGGGCATCGTCTCTTGCACTTCCTGCAGCTCCTAGCTGCTTTCCTGTCCATGTACAGGTCCTGGGGTGTCATCTGACCTGCATCAGTTCACATGCACACTTCAGGAGTTGTACACAGAGGACAGAAGAAAGCAGTTGGAGCTGCAGGAAGTGTAGAAGATAACGCCTGGAAGTTTGGTAAGTCGCCTCTGCTGCACGCAGATCTGCAAGGGGGTGGGGGGGCACGTTGGTGTTATAGGGCGGATGCTTAACTTAAGCAACTGGCACAAACACATCTGGCATTAGGGAATCACTGCTTGTGCCGGATACCAGGGTTCTTACTATAGTTTAAGCCCAATTAATTGCGTTGTGCAGCTGCTCCAGTTTTCTTAGTAGATTCATTTTATCAAGAGATATACAGTGAGTGACCGGTCTTTACAGCACAGTATTAGGGGCACAGACATCAGTATAAGGCCCGGTTCACATTAGCGGTCGCCGTCCGGAATCGCCGTGCCGGAGCCGGACCGCATGCGGAACGGACGGAACGGACGCACGGCATAGCAATGAAAGTCTATGCGTCCGTTCACATGCGTCCGTTTCGTCCGGACCGGATCCGGACTCCAGCATAAGACCCAACATGCGCTATTTTTTGGTCCGGCTCCTCCGGCAGACGTATCCGGAGCGGAGCCGGACTGCACCATCCGGCCAATACAAACCAATGAGAACCGGAGAGCGCACAACACACTGGCTATAAAATCCGGATGTTCTACCCCACTTCCTATGCGTATTGTAGCAGCGATTTTGAATGGGGACACATGGGCAAGCATTTTGGAGTGGAGCAGCAGTGACTTTAAACGTGCTGGAGATGTTGGCAGTATGTTGGAGGTGGAGGTGAGTGCTAAACAGCGGAGGGCCTGATTCCACAGGTCCACCTTCTGCTGACCTCCCAGACCCCAACATTTTTATTCTATTTCTACTATCTTTTGCCAAACTGATCCGGATCGCATCCTGATGAACACCTGATGCAAACTGACCGGATCCGGATCAGAACCGTACGGTTCCGATCCGGATCCGGTCAGGTCATCCGATCCGTTTGGCAGAGAACCGCAAGTGTGAACGGGGCCTAAGGCAGGGCTGTGAAGTTGGAGTTGAGGAGTCGGAGCAATTATCGGGTACTTGGAGTTGGTTTCATAAACTCAGTCGGATGATTTTTCTACCCACTCCATAGCCATGCAAGGGCTGTGGAGTAGGAGGTGGAGTCAGAGCAATTTTGGGTACTTTGCGTCGGTGGTTTCATAAACTGAGGAGTCTGACGATTTTTCTACCGACTCCATAGCCCTGATATAAGGGCTACCGACTCCACAGGGGGTCCCTGTACTCTTCCCACATTTAAACAGAGCAACACAATCATAAAAGGTGGTGCACATATAGGGGTTGGACAAAATAATGGAAACACCTTGAAAATCAACAAAATATATTTTAATATGGTGTAGGTCTACCTTTTGCAGCAATTACAGCCTCAATTCTCTGAGGTATTGATTCATACAAATTGTGAATTGTTGCCAAAGGAATTTTAGCCAATTAGTCAGTTAAAACACCCTCCAGTTCTTTTAGAGACGATGGCGGCGGAAATAGACTTCTTACTTGAATCTCTAATAACGGCCATAAATGCTCAATAATGTTGAGGTCTGGGGATTGTGGTGGCCAGATGAGATGCTCAACTTCATTAGAATGTTCCTTGTGCCATTCTTTAACAATTCTAGCTGTGTGGATTGGGGAATTATCTTGAAAGATGGCATTCCCCTCTGGAAACTGTTCTTTAACCATAGGATGAACTTGGTCGCCCAAAATTCCTAAATAGTCTCGGCTGTTAATTCTTCCATGAAGGGAAATCATTGGCCCGGCGTATTTCCAAGAAATAGCACCCCAGATTATCATAGAACTCCTGCCATGTTTTACGGTTGGCAGAAGGCAGTCTGGATCAAATGCTTCTTTCGGCTGTCTCCAAACGTACACTTGGACGGAGGTCGGAAATAAGGTAAACGATTTGTCAGAGAAAATCACATTTTTCTACTGCTCGAGGGACCAATTCTGGTGGTTTCTACAGCACTCTAAACGCTATGAAACATTTGTCTTTGAGAGCAAAGGTTTTCTAATTGAAGTAATACTGTGGAATCCAGATTTGTGCAGCTTCCGACGAACCCAGTTTGTGGAAACTGGGTACTGTAGGTGTTCATTCAGCTCTGCAGTGATTTTAGGAGCCGTGGTCTTGCAAGCTTTTCTAACAGTTCAATTTAGAGTCTGATGGTCTCTCTGACAACTTCGACTTTCGGCCACAACTGCGCTTTGCCGAGGACGTTTTTCCTTCTCTTTCAAAGGCAGTCATTACTTTTGAGACCTTCCCTTTTGAAATGCCAAGCATTTGGGCAGTTTCTGTTACAGTAACGCTTGCCATACGAGCACTAACAATTTGGCCTCTTTGAAAGTCTGAGAGATCTGGCATTTTTATAAATTATAACCAACTTTGGTTTAAACATCTGTAAAAAGACGATTTTAATTAAACATCAAATAACAAAAATAATAAACAAAAAAAAATTAACATGTCAAGTTTTGATAGCCTAAAACATGTTCAAAGATTATGATGCCAAAATGTTAGGTGTTTCCATTATTTGCCCAACACCTGTATATCCCAGTTTGTACAGTTGAAGGCAAACCATTTTTTTATTTTTTTTGTTTTGTGCTTGAACTGCTCAAATGGCATAACCGTCTCGATTAACAATTAGCCCGCCAGTATGTTTAAAATGTTTAAAAAAAAAAAAAAAAAAAGAGAAAAATGCACCACTGCCTGTAGTAATTGATTTTTGTTTAATGGCTGTCTAAAATCTACCCTGAACAAAAGTCCACATTGGTTGGTTAGGATTGCCATTGAGGTGCAAATTAATTTGAAATTATTATGGATTATGCTAATTATTGTGATATATAATTATGCTAATTATGAAATGCTGTTGAAAATGCAATAATGAAATCTTGTAGGGAAGGCATTTTGTTGGTCCATTTCAAGCTGCATAGATTTGCTGTGATATTTGCATAATTCCGCAACAACTTGGAATTATTTGCATATCAAGTAAAAAGTGACCCAAATGTAAAAAATACCTCTTTAGTTGTCTGTAGCACAGGAATATGGGGAGACAAAAACACCTATAGACTGCAGCAGACAGAAGTATTTTTGTTCTAAAACGCCTTTAAACATCCATGACTAAGGGTCGGTCCACACTTGTCCAGTTGCAGATCGGATCCGTTAACGGATCAGTTTTTCAGAATGTTGTCCTTTTGTAGCATACGTTTCCAGTCCGTTTAAACTGCATGTCCTTTTTTCATGTTTCTAATGGATAAGAGATGATGTTGATGGGAGGAGCAGGCAGTAGGCAATCCATTTTTACCTCTGTTTTGTGTGGAAAAGCTCTCTGTGTAGAGGGAGATCCAATTTGTGTAGCCTTTCACTACCCCACCGTGTATCCGGAGTCAGTGAAAAAACTGCAAATCTGGATTCTCCAGTTTTTCAAAACTGATCACGCAGTGTGGGAAGACAGTTGCTATTTTAAACATTGGTATCGGTGGCTCCGGTTTTGATCCAGGCCAAAAAGCGGAGCCATGGATACAGTTTTAAAACACGCATGAACCGACCTTTATAGATGTAGAAAACCCAGAAATTCTATAAATGTCAGTGGCCGTCTGCAAGGTTGAAAGCAGCTTTATGTATTCCTCCATTGTGCCAGTTGTGAAAATTGATCTATATTAAAACTGATACTTCTGTGTAGTAGACATGTAAGCATAACCTGTTGTGCCATTGCACAGCATCATTTGCTGCAGGCCTTGGCTTTTCATAGCTGTCACCACAGAGGGGTACTGTAAAGCTGCTGTTAATGCAGACTTTCTGTTTAGTTTTTATTTCATCAGTTCTGGACTACTGTAGTTTCACTTAGAAAATCAACAGTTATTTGAGGCAAGGTGTCATTGTCATATGAAATTCTTGTTGACTCAATTTGTTTAATAGGTACGATAATATATGTGCTTGAATTAGCAATGCACAAAGACATTTTGTATTACACATTTACTTTTTTCTTCAGTAAATTTTAAATATCTGACTTCTGTAGTTGCTTACTTCCATAAAGGCGCGTACACACGCCATACCGCCGCAAACGACTGGTCCGTCAGACCCTCCCACTGGGCGGACGTTCAGCCAACAGTGCTTCTACCAGCCCCCTGCAGCAGTCCTGTGCCCTCGCAGCCACTCACTAATCCTCTGGTCCCCCGCTGGCAGCTAGTTTCGTTTTTGGCGACAGGCCCGTCAGGACTGGCCATGCGTAGCTTTTTCCGCATTCCCGACTGTAATTAGCACTATTGCAGGACGCAACGCGCACAAAAATACGCGTTGCCACATTACGAACGCATAGATATGCGGCAACGCTGATTTTTGTGCACGTTGTGGCCTGCAATAGCGCTAATTACAGTGGGGAATGTGGAAAAAGCTACGTGTGGCAAGTCCTGACGGGCCTGTCGGCAAAAACGAAATTAGCTGGCATCGGGGGACCAGAGAATTAGTGAGTGGCTGCGAGGGCACAGGACTGATGCAGGGGGCTGGTAGAAGCCCCAGGTGAGTAAAACTTTTTTTTTTTTCTGGCTTAAGGTTCACTTTAAGAGTTACTTCTCCAGTAGAGCCATCTCCTGATTCCGCCCACCTACTCCCTCTTCTGAGACTCCCTCCTCCCTCTTCTGAGACTCCCTCCTCCCTCTTCTGAGACTCCCTCCTCCCTCTTCTGAGACTCCCTCCTCCCTCTTCTGAGACTCCCTCCTCCCTCTTCTGAGACTCCCTCCTCCCTCTTCTGAGACTCCCTCCTCCCTCTTCTGAGACTCCCTCCTCCCTCTTCTGAGACTCCCTCCTCCCTCTTCTGAACTCCCTCCTCTGAGACTCCCTCCTCTGAGACTCCCTCCTCCCTCCTCTGAGACTCTCTCCTCCCTCTTCTGAGACTCTCTCCTCCCTCTTCTGAGACTCTCTCCTCCCTCTTCTGAGACTCTCTCCTCCCTCTTCTGAGACTCTCTCCTCCCTCTTCTGAGACTCTCTCCTCCCTCTTCTGAGACTCTCTCCTCCCTCTTCTGAGACTCTCTCCTCCCTCTTCTGAGACTCTCTCCTCCCTCTTCTGAGACTCTCTCCTCCCTCTTCTGAGACTCTCTCCTCCCTCTTCTGAGACTCTCTCCTCCCTCTTCTGAGACTCTCTCCTCCCTCTTCTGAGACTCTCTCCTCCCTCTTCTGAGACTCTCTCCTCCCTCTTCTGAGACTCTCTCCTCCGAGACTCATTTTTGTGGCCTGTACTGCAGCTGCAGTTCCAACATGCTAAGTATTTATGAAAGCATACCTGGCATAAATGGAGACCTGGGATGCACTTGTATTTGCTAGCAATCATCCTTTCTTTACTGGAATATCAGTGACCAGAAATGGACGTTTTGGTTACATGACCTTTGCCAAGTACTTAACAATGTTGAATCACACAAACATAAGATGCCCTCAAAACTAGTCGGGTCAATCTTAAGGTGGCCATACACTAACCGAGAAGCCAAAAAGATACATTCCTATCTCTGATCAGAAAGAGATTTTTTTTCCTGCACACTTTGCAAATAGATTTTTAATAGGTTTCAGACCACTACATATTACTCTATCCTTGAGATCCCTTAAAGAGACTCCGTAACAAAAATTGTATCCTGTTTTTTTATCATCCTACAAGTTCCAAAAGCTATTCTAATGTGTTCTGGCTTACTGCAGCACGTTCTACTATCACCATCTCTGTAATAAATCAACTTATCTCTCTCTTGTCAGACTTGTCAGCCTGTGTCTGGAAGGCTGCCAAGTTCTTCAGTGTTGTGGTTCTGTGATGCATCTCCCCCCTCCAGGCCCCTCTATGCACACTGCCTGTGTATTATTTAGATTAGGGCAGCTTCTCTCTTCTCTCTTATCTTTTACAAGCTGGCTAAATCCTCCTTTGAGCTGGCTGGGCTTTCACATACTGAGGAATTACATACAGGCAGAGCTGTCTGCACTCTGCAGGAAGAAACAGCCTGACACTTCAGTGGAAGATAGCTGCAGGGGGAAAGAAACACACAAATGATCTCTTGAGATTCAAAAGGAAGGCTGTATACAGCCTGCTTGTGTATGAATGTATTTTCTATGTGTGGACATACTGTACATCAACCTACTTCCTGTTTTGGTGGCCATTTTGTTTGTTTATAAACTTTTTAAAACTGTTTTTAACCACTTTTAATGCGGCGAGGAGCGGCAAAATTGTGACAGAGGGGAATAGGAGATGTACCCTAACGCACTGGTATGTTTACTTTTGTGCGATTTTAACAATACAGATTCGGCCCGTACACACGCTAGACAGGCTGGAACGACGGGTCCGTCAGACCCTCCCGCTGGGTGGGCGTTCCAGCGACAGTCCGGGGTGTGTACAGTCTGTCTGCAGACTGATGAGGCTGTTTCTGAACGATCTGCCGGGCTCAGACCTGTCGTTCCAGCCTATCTAGCGTGTGTACGGGCCTTTAGTCGGCTGATGGGCCACCTCTGTCAAATGGTGTTCCCCTGGGTCCCTGTCTTGCTGCAGAGCATTTGCCTACAGAGACCAGCTAACCACACTAATCAGTGGCATGCTTCCCTCCTTTTTTGGCAAGGGCAAAATTGACTAGAAATCGTTTTGTATGCTATGCTTTAAAGGCTGGTTTGGATGTTTTGACATTTTTTGAAATGTTAATCTTTACTGTGGATGCTTTTAATCCAGTTACAGAGTAAAACTTTTTTGTAATGTTTTTCTTGTCATGTTAGGTGTTGATATTGAAGCAGCCAGGAAAGAGGAAGAAAGAATAATGCTCCGAGATGCTAGGCAGTGGCTGAACAGCGGACAGATAAATGATGTACGACATACAAAATCAGGAGGCACAGCGCTTCACGTGGCTGCCGCAAAAGGATACACTGAAGTTTTAAAGTATGTGCAAAATATACATTATATGATTTATACAGTAATTGGTTTGTTGACTGGAGGGAACTTCCTCTTATCTCCATACTCTGGTCTCATCCACCAGAAAGGGTGATATTTACTGCCCTAGACAAGTGGCTTTTTTATTTTTTTTTTATTTATTTTTTTTATTACAGTGGCGAAATCACTGGCAAAGAGTTGGGTGTGACACAGAACTTGACAGTAATAAGGTTTCAGATTAACACTGTGCTTTGAGTGGGAAAAGTTCTAGTAGTTGCCATTCTACCCAAAAAATATGTTGGTCAGCCAAAAATGAAACCTTCCTCCCTGATATTGTTGCAGCTGGGAGATTGCAAGGCTGATGCAGCCTTTGATCTGAGCATAGGTACATTTTAAGGCCTCGAAGTACTGTTACCATAAAGAGTTATACGTGGGGCAGCAATAATCTTTATATACCATATTTCGCACCGTATAAGACGCTCCGCAATATAGGACGCACCTAGGTTTAGAGAGCAAAAACCAGGGAAAAAAAATATTAACTAAACCTGGTGCGTCCATATTTCAGTAGCGTCTTCTAAATGACCTCCCCAAATGGTGTCCTCCTGTCACCCCCAGGTGTGTCCTCTCTCCTCCAAGTGCCTCCTCCACTCTGTGTCCCGCTGTGAGTGTCCCCCCCCCCCCCCCAACCCCGCTTGTTTCTACCCCCTCCTTGTGTCGCTGGGACCCCCGTGTGAGAAGCAGCAGAAGCTTACCTACTCCATCTTGCCCGCGGTGATTGAAGACATCCGGCTCTTGTGTGCGGCTTCGTCTAGTGCCGGCTTCTAATGACGCGGAATTTATGACGCACCATTAGAAGCCGGCACTAGAGGAACGTGCACACAAGAGCCGGATGTCTTCAATCACCGTGGGCAAGATGGAGTAGGTAAGCTTCTGCCGCTTCTCACACGGGGGGTGGGGGGGGGGCAGGGGAGTGGGACCCGACAACACAGGAGGGAGTAGAGACAAGCGGGGGGAAGGGGGAACACAGGCAAGGCAGGGAATCCCCGATGTCGGCGGTTCTTATCGGCGGCCGTCCGTAAGTCGCGGATTCCCTGCCTTTGCTGTATAAGGCGCAGGGCCTTTTTCTCCCCATTTTTTGGGGAGAAAGTGCGTCTTATACGGTGGAAAATACGGGAGTTGGCAAAATTTTGAAAGTTACACATATGGACGGAAGTTTGGTCCAGTTTCTGACACTAGCTCACGTATTTGTGGTGTGGACTGGGACTGGTCTATTACACTACTCTACAAGCACTGAGCTATGCAATAATTTTTGAGTTTGGTCATCTTTCTTTCATAACCATAATTAAAGTGGAACTTCAGCCTAAACAAACATACTGTCATTAAGTTACATTAGTTATGTTAATTAGAATAGATAGGTAATATAATCTCTTACCCACCCTGTTTTAAAAGAACAGGCAAAGGTTTGTGATTCATGGGGGCTGCCATCTTTGTCATGGGGGCAACCATCTTTTTGGTTGAAAGGAAATGACAGGGAGCAGGAGACACAGTTCCAACTGTCCTGTGTCCCGATTACCACTCCCAGCTGCACATGCTAGGTTTCAAATGTCAAATTCAAAATGTAAAAAAAAAAAATTTGCACCAAAACAGCAGAACGAGAACAACATCAGAAATCCCATCATGCTTTGCACAGCATCAGGGGAAAAATGCCCGGGCAGTTTTCTACTGTGCAGCTAAAAATGAGGCTTGTATAAGAGAAACAAAATTCTGATGCTGTGAAACTGTTAAAGAAACACCAAGCCTTTTCAGTGCTGCTGAGTCGATTTTTAGTCTGGAGGTTCACTTTAAGTTTTTCCAGCAGTAGCAGTAGTTTTTCAGTAGCAAGCCAAGCAGGTAGGCCTTTGCTTCCTACACACATGGCATAAACGCAACCTTTTTTGTTTTTGTACAACCCTCCAAAGTCTGTCGCCCACCAGGATTGGAAATGCTTCTGTTTCTATGATGACACATAAAGGAGATTGGAGGCCACTGTACACGCACTGGATTCTCGACAGAGCCGATCCCAAACCGCTACCGCGGCCAAGAACACCTTCATGTTTTATGTGTCTTTGTATAATTTGTAATTGTAAAATGACAAGATTACCGCTATGCTTGTGCGTCTGTCTCTGGTCATAGTTCTGACAACCTGCTCCTTATTTCACTCTACCTAACCTTAATCCTATGACTTCCTCATGTTAATGTTTGCGTCTCCGTTTTTATTTCTAGACAGTGCAGAATATGGTGCCCGTTTGCTTTGTACACTTAGCAGTTTTACCCCAGCATAATGGATGCTCACTATACTACCAGTTGCTTGGACATTTTTTTTTTTAAGTGTCAGTGGATAAAGTTGTGTATACAAGGTTTTTATAGTAGACTTAAATAGCAAAGATTAACTTTATTTTTTTTCTTGGCAGGCTTTTAATTCAAGCAGGTTATGATATTAATATTAAAGATTTTGATGGTTGGACACCACTCCATGCAGCAGCTCATTGGGGCAAAGAGGAGGCCTGCAGAATCCTAGTGGAAAACCTTTGTGATATGGATGCTGTCAATAAAGTGGTAAGTCTTAGTTGAATATTTTATGGATTTTTCTTTTACAGAATTTATGTGAATTGTCAGTTGATGCTGTGTTCACCATGTGTAAGGCTGTGAATCCTTACCACCTTGTGCAGTGCTCAATTTAAAGGAGTCATCAGGCAAAGAATAGGAAAGCCGATTTACTTACCTCTGCCTTTCTCCAGCCCCTTGCAGTTGTCTGTCCCATGCTGACTGCTTCGTTCACAGCTGCCGGCCCGGGTCCCCGCACAAGGGAGAGGACGACCTCGAGGTAGTACTTACTGCGCCTGCGTAAAGCTCCTCTGTCAATCATGTCCACGTTGTCTGTGGCGTACTGCGCAGTAAGCCACGGACAATGTGTGCTTGATTGACAGCGGCGCTTCATGCAAGCGCAGTAAGAACGACCTCGAGGTCGTCCTCTGCACCGTATGTCGACCCCGGGCGGCTGCGAACGGAGCAGTCAGCATGGGACAGACAGCTGCAAGGGGCTGGAGAAAGGCAGAGGTAAGTAAATCGGCTTTCCTATTCTTTGCCTGGTGATTCCTTTTAAATGAGGCAATTTTTAACTTAATTTCAGAACCATTCTGACACTCATCCCTCATTCTCCACTGTTTTGGCTACTGGAAAGCTGCTGGATATTGGTTCCTCCTAATATATCCCAATTGCTTTATATTGCCTAACCACACATTACATACAGTAAATTTTAAAACAAGTAGCTCTAATATATATATATATATATATATATATATATATATATATATATATATATTAATATATATATATATATATATATCTATATATATCTATATATATATATCTATATATCTATATCTCCTTTAAAGAGAACCCGAGGCGGGGTTCTGGGAATGAAATCCCCATACAGTGGCTGGGTCTGTCTATAGAGCCCAGCCTCTGTTGCTATATAGATCGCTCCTAAGTTCCCCTGCGCTCTGCAATACCCCATAACTCACAGCCGCGCTGTGCGGCTGTGTTTACCTTTCCTATGTCAGTCTCGGCTACTCCCCACCTCCTGCATCGCTCCGGTCCCGCCCACGTCCCTTCCCTCCAATTACCGGCGAGGGAAGGGACTTGAGCGGAGACCGGAGCGATGCAGGAGGCGGGGAGCGGCGAGACTGACAGAGGAGAGGTATACACAGCGCGCTCTGACAAGCTGCATGTCAGCAGTGCGACTGTGTTTTATGGGGGGATTACAGAGTGCAGGGGGGATTTAGCGGCGATCTATATACCAACAGAGGCTGGGCTCTATAGACAGACCCAGCCTCTGTATGGGGATTTTATTCTCAGAACCCTGCCTTGGGTTCTCTTTAAGCTTTAGAAATATTTCTCTAGCCGTCATACGGGACACTGGAGATGTGGCTCCGCCCATCCAATTAGTGGAAACCACCTGAAAGAGTAAAAAGAGTATTAATAGCCCCCACCCTCCCCTGGCTCCTCAGTTTAATTTGGTTTCCGTCCCGGAAACACCGAAGAGGAGTAGCTCCCTTAATTTTTATTATTTTTCACTAGGTGGTGAGGCCAAGAGAAGACCGGGTGGCTTGGGTGATCATTGTGAACGCTAAGTGGCGTCTCTTTATGCACCCGGTTTTCTGCCGAACGCGGTGTTCGGATGTCGATCCCTCTGCCCTCCGTATGCATTTGTGCGGGCAAGGATCATGGGACTCTCCCCCAGCTGCTTGGCATGGCAGCACTGCGCATGCATGAAATCCCTGGGCCACAAGCGATGGTTGGGAAGCTGGCGCTGGTGGGGGAGTCTAATATAGGAGAACTAGGCAGCATAAGAAATGGAACTGCTCCTGTTGTTCTCCCCCATGCTGGAAAGATGGGATCACAGGCAAGAGGCTTCCCAGTCTGTTCCAGCAGCAGAGGTGACTGCATTGACCATACTGGAGAGATGGGATCACAGGCAAGAGGCTTCCCAGTCTTTTCCAGCAGCAGAGGTGAGTGCATTAACCATGCTGGAGAGATGGGATCACAGGCAAGAGGCTTCCCAGTCTGTTCCAGCAGCAGAGGTGAGTGCATTGACCATGCTGGAGAGATGGGATATCAGGCATGAGGCTTCCTAGTCTGTTCCAGCAGATGAGGTGTGTGCACTGATAGTGTTTTTTTGCAGGGATATACACTCATATTATGCAGTTTAGAGTGTGATTTCACCTGTGTTTTATCCTTTCCCGCTATCTATATCATAGCAAGCTGAAAGTAAAAGCGGGGGAGGTATAGGATAATGTGTGGAGAAGCCAAGGACTAAAAAGGTTGCTATTGCATCATTAAGCTTCCCCAGTATTATAACGAGATAATTTGTCAAGCCTGCACTAGATCTATGAGAGCTGTAGTGATTGACAATTTATTCAAAGAGGTAATGGAGTCTTTCAGGGTAAGGAAAGCCCTGAGCAGTCTTAAGGAGTCATTTGTTTCCTATGCTAGATGCAGAAACTAACATTTTGCAGGGATGTGCACTCATATGTTTAAGATTAGAGAGTTTTTCCCTGTATCTATTTTTTTCTTTTCTCCTATCCTGTGTCCATGTGATCTAGCTGTGAATGTTAAGCAGCAGGTGGGGTGAAGGTGAATTGTTGCCATTGCAGCAATTGGCTTCCCCAATATTAGAACATGATGATTTGTCAAACCTGCACTGAAGCGATGGTGATTGACAATTAAGGGGTAATGGAAACTTTCAAGAAATGAATCTCTGGTTAGTTTTCAGGGAGTCCCTTGTTTCGAATTTGACTTCGAATCTGTTTCGATTACGACTTTCAGTCGGTTTCGATTATGACTTCGAGTCTTTCGCAGTATGTTGCGATTATGACTTTGTCTGTTGCGATTATGACTTTGTCTGTTGCGATTATGACTTTGTCTGTTGCGATTATGACTTTGTCTGTTGCGATTATGACTTTGTCTGTTGCGATTATGACTTTGTCTGTTGCGATTATGACTTCGAGTCTTTCGATTATGACTTCGAGTCTTTCGATTATGACTTTCAGTCTTTCGATTTTGACTTTCAGTCTTTCGATTTTGACTTTCAGTCTTTCGATTTTGACTTCGAGTCTTTTGATTATGACTTCGAGTCTTTTGATTATGACTTCGAGTCTTTTGATTATGACTTCGAGTCTTTTGATTATGACTTCGAGTCTTTCGATTATGACTTCGAGTCTTTCGAGTATGACTTCGAGTCTTTCGATTATGACTTTCAGTCTTTCGATTATGACTTTCAGTCTTTCGATTATGACTTTCAGTCTTTAAATTATGACTTTCAGTCTTTCGATTTTGACTTCCAGTCTTTCGATTTTGACTTCCAGTCTTTCGATTTTGACTTCGAGTCTGTTTCGATTATGACTTCGAGTCTGTTTCGATTATGACTTCGAGTCTGTTTCGATTATGACTTCGAGTCTGTTTCGATTTTGACTTCGAGTCTGTTTCGATTATGACTTCGAGTCTGTTTCGATTATGACTTCGAGTCTGTTTCGATTATGACTTCGAGTCTGTTTCGATTATGACTTCGAGTCTGTTTCGATTTTGACTTCGAGTCTGTTTCGATTTTGACTTTCAGTCTTTCGATTTTGACTTTCAGTCTTTCGATTTTGACTTTCAGTCTTTCGATTTTGACTTTCAGTCTTTCGATTTTGACTTTCAGTCTTTCGATTTTGACTTCGAGTCTTTTGATTATGACTTCGAGTCTTTTGATTATGACTTCGAGTCTTTCGATTATGACTTCGAGTCTTTTGATTATGACTTCGAGTCTTTTGATTATGACTTCGAGTCTTTCGATTATGACTTCGAGTCTTTCGATTATGACTTCGAGTCTTTCGATTATGACTTCGAGTCTTTCGATTATGACTTCGAGTCTTTCGATTATGACTTCGAGTCTTTCGATTATGACTTCGAGTCTTTCGATTATGACTTCGAGTCTTTCGATTATGACTTCGAGTCTTTCGATTATGACTTCGAGTCTTTCGATTATGACTTCGAGTCTTTCGATTATGACTTCGAGTCTTTCGATTATGACTTCGAGTCTTTCGATTATGACTTCGAGTCTTTCGATTATGACTTCGAGTCTTTCGATTATGACTTCGAGTCTTTCGATTATGACTTCGAGTCTTTCGATTATGACTTCGAGTCTTTCGATTATGACTTCGAGTCTTTCGATTATGACTTCGAGTCTTTCGATTATGACTTCGAGTCTTTCGATTATGACTTCGAGTCTTTCGATTATGACTTCGAGTCTTTCGATTATGACTTCGAGTCTTTCGATTATGACTTCGAGTCTTTCGATTATGACTTCGAGTCTTTCGATTATGACTTCGAGTCTTTCGATTATGACTTCGAGTCTTTCGATTATGACTTCGAGTCTTTCGATTATGACTTCGAGTCTTTCGATTATGACTTCGAGTCTTTCGATTATGACTTCGAGTCTTTCGATTATGACTTCGAGTCTTTCGATTATGACTTCGAGTCTTTCGATTATGACTTCGAGTCTTTCGATTATGACTTCGAGTCTTTCGATTATGACTTCGAGTCTTTCGATTATGACTTCGAGTCTTTCGATTATGACTTCGAGTCTTTCGATTATGACTTCGAGTCTTTCGATTATGACTTCGAGTCTTTCGATTATGACTTCGAGTCTTTCGATTATGACTTCGAGTCTTTCGATTATGACTTCGAGTCTTTCGATTATGACTTCGAGTCTTTCGATTATGACTTCGAGTCTTTCGATTATGACTTCGAGTCTTTCGATTATGACTTCGAGTCTTTCGATTATGACTTCGAGTCTTTCGATTATGACTTTCAGTCTTTCGATTATGACTTTCAGTCTTTCGATTATGACTTTCAGTCTTTCGATTATGACTTTCAGTCTTTCGATTATGACTTTCAGTCTTTCGATTATGACTTTCAGTCTTTCGATTATGACTTTCAGTCTTTCGATTATGACTTTCAGTCTTTCGATTATGACTTTCAGTCTTTCGATTATGACTTTCAGTCTTTCGATTATGACTTTCAGTCTTTCGATTATGACTTTCAGTCTTTCGATTATGACTTTCAGTCTTTCGATTATGACTTTCAGTCTTTCGATTATGACTTTCAGTCTTTCGATTATGACTTTCTTTCAGTTTTGACTTTGTCTGTTTTTGATTTTGACTTCGAGCCTCTTTCGAATTGGTCTGCAAACCTGTTTCGAATTGGTCTGATATACAGGCCGGCACTTTACCTATGCTGGCTGTGGAGATTGAAAATCTTGTATAGAGGATATAAGTGGATGCAGAGCAGAGGGTTTCGAGATGCTGGAATCTTAGAAATGTATGCAGTAAGATTATAATGGATATTGACAATCCTGCTCTGAGGGCCAATGCGGTTGTGTGGCAGAATTGTTCTGCATGGGAATTTACTGCCCATACGGTTCTGTGGACCTATGCATAGTACGGTGTCGTTTTGGCAGAGTAGTGCTCCAGGGTTGTGGCCCTCCCTAGTTATGTCTTTTCAGACTACTTGTTTATCTCTCCAGTGTCCCGTATGACGGCTAGAGAATGTTACAGTTAGACTTACCGGTAACTGTATTTCTAGACGTCATACGGGACACCGACCCACCTCTATTCCTGTCGCACTCTCTTACGGCTATTGGATTGGGGGTTTATGGGTTACACTCCTTTTGAGGTGTCTTTTATTTCCTCTCCTCTTCTCTGTGTTTTAGTTGGAAGTTACTTTCATTACACTGAGGAGCCAGGGGAGGGTGGGGGCTATTAATACTCTTTTTACTCTTTCAGGTGGTTTCCACTAATTGGATGGGCGGAGCCACATCTCCAGTGTCCCGTATGACGTCTAGAAATACAGTTACCGGTAAGTCTAACTGTAACATTTCATTATTTGAATTAGCAGAGCATGCATGTAATACAGTTTGGAATACCATGTGCAAAGAAATCAGACCAATCCTTTTTGGAAAAAAAAACTGTGTAACATGTAGATAAAACAGAATGTGGTGATTTGCAAATCATTTACACCCTGTATTTGATTAGAAATAGTACAAAAAAAATTTAAATATTGAAAAAAAGCATGCGTACATAGGAATTCAAAGGGGTATATGCTCATTGAGGGCATATTCACAGTGGGACGTTGAATTTTAATGCAACGTTAACTTGGCAACGTGTCTGCGTTAAGAGGTAACTCACTGTAAGCAGTGAGTTACCACAACACAACATTTTCAACACAACGATAACTTTACACTGTGAACGGCCCAAAGGATTATCATTGCAGTGCGGTAAGCTGCGTTGTAAGACTTAATAACGCAGCTCCGCAACATCCACTGTAAATGCAGCCTCAAGGTATTTTAAATAAGGTACTGGATATTTAGAACCTGGGGCGTCGCTAGCCCTATTTTGGGGGGGCACGTGCCCCCAATCTGTCCTGGGGTGCCACGGATCTCCGCTCGGCCGCCCCCTCTGTCAGCGGCTCCCTCCAGCCGCCGCCGCCGTGTCCTCAGACCTCAGGATCAGGCGGCGACCCGGCGACCAATCGTGCGGGCGCTAGGACCCATCACTTCCACATATCGAGCGGGTGCGTCCAGCGCCCGCTGGTACTGGTCGGGTCGCCGCTGATCATGAGGTCTGACTCTGCTGCGAGGTAAGGGGGGGGAGCGGCGGCGGCTGGAGGGGGGGCCTCCCTGTCACTAACTCACTCCCTAGGGGGCAACCCTGTCACTCACTCACTCCCTAAAGGGCCTCCCTGGCACTCACTCACTCCCTAAAGGGGCTCCCTGGCACTCACTCACTACCTAAAGGGCCTCCCTGTCACTCACTCACTTCCTAAAGGGGTTCCTGGCACTCATTCACTCCCTAAAGGGGCTCCCTGGCACTCACTCACTCCCTAAAGGGGCTCCCTGGCACTCTCACTGCCTAAAGGGGCTCCCTGGCACTCTCACTGCCTAAAGGGGCTCCCTGGCACTCTCACTGCCTAAAGGGGCTCCCTGGCACTCTCACTGCCTAAAGGGGCTCCCTGGCACTCACTCACTCCCTAAAGGGCCTCCCTGTCACTCACTCCCTAAAGGGCCTCCCTGGCACTCACTCACTCCCTAAAGGGGCTCCCTGGCACTCACTCACTCACTACCTAAAGGGCCTCCCTGTCACTCACTCCCTAAAGGGCCTCCCTGGCACTCACTCACTCCCTAAAGGGCCTCCCTGGCACTCACTCACTCCCTAAAGGGCCTCCCTGTCACTCACTCACTTCCTAAAGGGGCTCCCTGGCACTCACTCCCTAAAGGGGCTCCCTGGCACTCACTCACTCCCTAAAGGGCCTCCCTGTCACTCACTCCCTAAAGGGGCTCCCTGGCACTCACTCACTGTCTAAAGGGGCTCCCTGGCACTCACTCACTACCTAAAGGGGCTCCCTGGCACTCACTCACTGCCTGAAGGGGCTCCCTGGCACTCACTCACTGCCTGAAGGGGCTCCCTGGCACTCACTCACTGCCTGAAGGGGCTCCCTGGCACTCTCACTGCCTGAAGGGGCTCCCTGGCACTCACTCACTACCTAAAGGGGCTCCTTGTCAGTCACTATCGGGGTCCCTGTCACTTACTACCTAACTGGAGGCGCCTGTCACTCACTAGCTAACCTGGGGGTCCCTGTCACTCACTACCTAACTTGGGGGGCTACCATATTAAGGGGGCATTCTGCCTATTTATGTGAAATGCTGTCTATTTATGTGCCTCATGACTGCTGAATTTGTCTTGTTGGGAGCCTTATGATTTGTTGGGGGCCTCAAGATTGCTGAATTTGTCTTGTTGGGGGCCTCATGATTTGTTGGGGGCCTCATGATTGCTGAATTTGTCTTGTTGGGGGCCTCATGATTTGTTGGAGGCCTCATGATTGCTGAATTTGTCTTGTTGGGGGCCTCATGATTTGTTGGGGGCCTCATGATTGCTGAATTTGTCTTGTTGGGGGTCACATGATTGCTAACTGCGAGACTATGGGAAAAGCTGAATCCTTATCATATGAGACAATAGCATTAAACCTACTTTTTTAGCTTTTTAAAACAGAAAATAAAACTGGGAGGTTCTAAAAAATTGAATACATTTTTCAGGAGTAGGATGGATGAAATTGTTTATCTTCACAGTTTATTTTCAACTTGGATTTTCCATAATGTTCATGTATGAGTTAAAACGTTTGTACAGTATTTAGTTTAAATTGCTGTAGATAAGTGACTTTTTGGTTGCAGTTTGGGCACTCGGCCTCCAAAAGGTTCGCCACCACTGTCATAATCTAATGTCCCACCATTGCTAGGTTCATGTAAATTTGTCTCCACCCGTTACCACACCTATATTCTGGTCCATGGCCCACCCATTTTTCGGTGTGGCGCGATAAGCACGCCGCACAACGTGATCCTCATATTTTTGGCACGCTAGCTGCAGTGTGCTGAATTCTGCTGCCAACAGTATGTACAGTATACGCTGTTCTCTAGTGCCTGCACTGTGTGCTGATTTACCTCCAGTGTGTACAGTGTAAGGTGTTACTCTGTGCCTTTACTGATTGTAAACCAGCTGTATTGTATGCTGATCCCTGCTACTTTCAGTATGTACAGTATTAGCTGTAAAGCCTGGTACACACATACAATTTTGATTAGCCAATTTTAGCTCTGTTCATAAAATTCATTGTCTGTTGGCCCACTTACTGCACGGGGGTGGTAAAATTGGGGGTCAGTGATTGACCAATCAAAATTGTATGTGCGTACACATCTTTGATCTATGCCTATACTGATTGTAAATTATCCAAATAAAGGACAGGGGGCTCCATCCAATATTTCGATGGGCAGGCCCGTTATCTGTAGCTTACACCGCTGCTAAGTTCATGTACATTTGGCCCCACCCATGGCCACGCCCACTCACCTCATAGCCACGCCCATTTTTGTCACGCTGCGCGTGCCGCATATACCTCCCCGCCTGGTGCCCCCGATCTCCAAGGACCCTAGAAACGCCCCTGTTTAGAACCCAGAGCCGGAGCTACCATAGGAAAAAATAGGCAACTGCCCCAGAGCCTGTAGGGGCCCCAAAGGTGTCTCTCCCCATGTTAACTGTTGCTCCCCAGGGTCTCTGCAGAGTCTTTTAAGTTGGGAGGTGATTGGGGGAGGGTCAGCAGCCAGCTCTGGGGCCCAGGAGGGAAGTTTGGCTGCAACAAAGGGCCTCTAATGACGCTTTTTGGTCGGGGGCGGTGTCTGTTTGGGGGCCCCCGGGCTAATTTTCCCCTATGGCCCAACTGTTACTGTAACCGGCCCTGTTAGAACCTTTAGGAAGTTTTCTAAGGGCCCATTCACACTAGAAATCGCTAACGCAAAACGCTGAGCGTTTTTCTGGCGTTTTTTCCTAGCGATTTTTTTCACTGTATACAGAGCGTTTTTCCAGCGATTAGCGTTTTGCGAATTCTAGTTCAATTCAAATACTTTTTATTGAATCGCTAATCGCTCCAGAATCGCTCAGAAAACGCTGCATGCAACGCGTTTGCGTTTCAGCAAATCGCTAAACGCTTAGATGAGAACACTTCCATGCACTTTCATTGTGCACACGTTTTTCAAATCGCTAGCGATTTTCAGCAAAGCTGAAATCGCTCTGAAAACCCACAAGTGTGAATGGGCCCTACGGAACATTGGGTTCGAAAGGAAAATACTGTGTGCCAGAATTAATGCAACATTGTCATACTGCTCCCTATTTGATTTTTTTTTTTAATGGTTTAGTATATCATTCAGTTTTAGAATTCCTGACTATGGGTTTTAATTTTTGGTACTAAGATTAGGTTGTTTCAGTTGTTTTAGCTTTCAGGGCCTGGCCACACTACATATGCCAGAGGTGCCCATACTTTTTTTCGGCTTGTGAGCTACTTTTAAAAATTAGCAAGTCAAAATGATCTACCTATGTACAATTTTAGGAGCACACTTGTATGTACAGAATGGAAAATATAGTGGGGTTGAGATCTACCATGAAGGCCTTTGCGATCTACCGGTAGATCGCAATCTACCTAATGAGCACCCCAGACATATGCTTTGCATTCCTATACAGTGATTTGACACATGGCAACATATTGCCTATGTTGAATGTGCAATTATACTCTGTTGCATGCACTTTCTTGCACAACATACACATTTATAATGTGGCTGCAGACACATTAGGATGCACTTTAAAACACATGCATTTTGCATTGCATAATGTGAGTGTATTCATACCCTCTCTATTAACTTCCTGAAACTGTATGGTGCTGCACTGCTGCAGTGGTTAGCACTCTTGTCTTGTAGCTATAGAGTCTGTCTGGAGCCCTATGAAGGAGATTACTTGAAGTTTGTATGCTCTCCATGTGTTTTGTTTTCTCTCAATCTTGAAAACACTACTAGGTTAATTGGCTTTTGTCCATACTGGTCCCAGCTGCATTATGCCTGGTACACACCATGCAATTTACCATCAGAATTTTCAACTGGTCTGATCTGATTTCTGATTGTTTTTCTGATCAATTCTGTATTAAAGAGATTGGGAAAAATGATTGGAAATCCGATCGGACCTCTTGGAAATTGATTTGTCCTGTCTGTGATGTGAAATTGTATGGTATGTACCAGGCATAACAGACATAGGAATGTGAGCCTTTTGGAGGCGTAATAAGTGGTGATAACTGTTCACTGTACTTTGTACAGTTTTGCATATATTTAGTGCTATACAAATGCAAGAAATAAAACCCATACAGTAAAATCTCATAATAGTAAACTTAGTTCTTAGGTCCTGACCATGCAACTGTATATATTCAATGTATGATCCAATCCTAATATAGTAAGCCACTTGGCCAGGTCCCTTGAAGTTTTATATACCTTTTTATATTCTAATGTATTCTGCAATGTAACTCATGCCTAACTCTAAGTATATATTTGCTTTTGTTTCAGGGTCAAACTGCACTTGATGTTGCAGACGAAGATATATTAGGATATTTAGAAGAACTTCAAAAGAAGCAGAAATTGGTTTGTTATGTTTATTATTTTACCTGATTTGTAGGCACGGCATTTCATACTTGCTATAGTAAAGTCCTGTTTACTGTTTGAATATTTAGTAGTGTAAAAAATCTCCCTCAGTTCTGAATATTTACAAAGAAATTATTTTTCTATTTAATTGAGGTGAATCAGAGCAATTGCTGATCTGAGTAACTTACTTTTATAGCTCATCTACTGGGTTCCTCTCTCACTGATACAAGTCTGACCAGACATTGCTAGTGTAGTAGAAAATTATCAACAGGATGATAGTTTGTTTCCCCTAATTCTCCTGATTAAATCTTTCTGGTCAGATACCTGTTTGGTGGGTGGCTGAACCTGAATGGTTTAGCTGCACTAGGTTACCAATAGCCCAGCGCAGACTGAAATTATAATTGGCGATGTTTTGAGCTGCTACTCAGCTCATACAGTTATTCAAAGCCATATTGATTACTAATTTCTCCAATTCAAATAAGTTGAAATATATTGCACTCAGGTGTTTCAATTCAAAAGGTTTTTGTTATGTATTTTAATTTACAATTCCTTTTCTCATCGGAATTCATAAAAGACTGACAAACTTATTGACTACTTTCTAATGACTTCACAAATAGCTGTTAATTTATCTCGACTCCCCAGCTAAAGATAAAGTCACTGAAATCTGAACACCTTTTGTTGAATGTAAAACTATTCTTTTGCATTTTGTAGGAGATAAGTTGTAGATGTAAATGATGTGCAGTCTGAGAGTTTAGCCCATAGTGTGTTTTTTTTAGTTTCTCACCTGCCTTTGGCAAAGGATTAAATGTTAATTGTAATCATTCCTTGACATCTTTGTAACCACTTATTAAACTGCATGGAAACAGTTTCTGGCGTTTTGATAATCGGCTGCTAAAGTATGACTTACTGCGCAGTATTTCTGTACTGCTGACATCTGCAATATTAAGGTATTTAAATCTGCTTAGTTATTACTGTAGTGTGTAGACATGCTATAATAATGTATTCAAGCTGAGATGTGTATATCTGTTAACATTACAAAATATACTAAACTGCCATGTTTATTCATACTCTGTTTTCTTGTAGCTTCTTAGTGAAAAACAAGAAAAGTCGCCTTTAATTGAGTCTTCAACTACAGAAAACAATCAGTCACTGAAAACTCTTAAAAAGTAAATATTGCAAAATGTGCTAATATTTAAATGTCTTTGATTTTATACAGCATCAAAAAAGTAATAAGGTGCTCTTGGGTATTTCGTAGTAACTCCGTCTACCAGGAAATTAGTATTGGGTTACATTAGGGCCCCTTATCAACTGTCACACACGTTGTAACCTCCGGGGTCTGCTTTCAGTTTTGATAAACCTTACCAATGACCCATCTGCATCACTGTACTGTGCTGCTATACTAATATGGAAGCCCTGGTAAAGGTATATTTTAATCTCTGGCTGGGGCTCCCATTGGACACTGATCTGGCCTGATCAGTAGACTAATGTGAAGGCACCACTGGCGATTAAAAAATGCTTTAGCCAGGACTCTCTTTATTTTCTTTTTGTAGTATAGTGGCTGGTGTGCGGATGGCCACTGGAGATCCATAACTCCCCGGAATACTCCCAGAGATACTGTTTAGCCTCCATTCACACTGTGCATGTAGAGTGCCTTACTTGTGTTATTGCATACCAATGCACTACCCATTGCTTTGAATGAGGCTTTTTACACTATATACATTGTAACCCCCCCCCCCCCCCCCCTTCCTTTCCTTACCCAACCACCCCTTTGAGTATCTCCCAGTGTCAGGAGCCACATAAGCTGGTATTTTGTCTGGTGCCAGAGCCTCATGCCCTTTGAGATCAACTATTGTG
The DNA here is from genome assembly GCF_040937935.1 of Hyperolius riggenbachi. Taxonomy (NCBI): domain Eukaryota; kingdom Metazoa; phylum Chordata; class Amphibia; order Anura; family Hyperoliidae; genus Hyperolius; species Hyperolius riggenbachi. The sequence continues at coordinate 303,321,769 of NC_090648.1, forward strand.
GCTATATCAGCCTGTGAGGGAAATAAAAGCTCCGGGAGTGGCCTGCACTTTCTTTCTCTCATTTCTATTAAAGGTGAATTGGGATTGTGCTGTTATATAAATAACTATGAAAATTGTTTGAGAAGTTCCCTTTGGAAAGCTGTCATGTGACCCAGGATCTAGTGAAAAAATTTGAAGCAGCAAAGAGTGGCTGTTCCACAGCTATCATTCCGATAAGCCACTGGATCGACTCCACCGTGTCCCCCCCTCGTCCACGCATGCACCCGGATCGATTCCCGCTCTTCTCCGCCGGCGCTTCTTTCACTCGATTCGCTGCTATTGTCCACCCGCGGGTATCGAGCACGGAATCGATCCCCGCGGTGATCGGACACGTCTGATATTATCAATCGAGCCATCAGCGGCTCGATTGATAAGCTAGCGCCGAGCCGTGTATGCCCAGCATTAGCTTCTAATTAACTCTTTGGTCAGCACTGCAGCTCAGCGGTCTTATATTCCTGCCAGAGTTCTCCCTGATCAGTATGTATTAAAGCATTTAACCCTTCCCACAGCTTCCTCTGTGTGCGAATAAAAGCTATGTGTATCAGCTGTTACTCTGATAGCATTAGAAAACATTTCTAAGTACTGTTTAATATAACCCTTTTAAAACTACAGAACTACCGTTGACAGTTTGGGGGAAAATAAATATGCTTTACACACTGAGCGGGGAGGTACTACTGACAACAAAAAACTTTGTTGTCTCAGCTGCATAGTTTTGGAGGTGGGTGAGTTCAGGTGTTCGGCTTAGTGTTGCAGTAAAAGTCGGCTGGTGCCCCATCCAGCTCCTCCTTAACCTCATGTGGGTAATAATGGAATGAGGGAGATGTTTATGGATGAAATGTTCTGCTGGGCAATTGGCATCTGAAACAGGTTTGTAATCCCTTCAAATCAAATCAAGTAATGAATAATTTACTTTAAAAAAATGCCATGCACAAAAAACTGCAATTTTTTAAAACATTATACTCAGTTTGCCTTAAAAACATTAGGCTTTGACTACAACTGTCTATAGCCTCTGGATTGATCTACTTGTTTTCTTTTGTATGTTCTACCAGTTGGTTTGGATTGATAACAAGCTATTACTGGATGTTTGTACTTGCCACTTAAATAATCATTAAAATGATCACCCCCTTTCCCATTCCAAATGTCTTTTTTCATTTGTATTGTTAGGGTCCATTCAGATTGAAAGCACTCATTATCTTAGTGGAAAGTTATTTCTCCCCTATAAAAATGTGGTGATCATGAAGGGCCAATATGATTGCAATAAATTGCCCCATTAATATCTGTTGGGTTTATACTTAATTTAGAAAGTGTGTCTTTTCTTCCAGTACAATTTGTGTTCGTAACAGTTTTTTTTTCCCTCCTTACCTAGCAAAGAGACCTTAATTATTGATCAAGAGAAACCCCTTTCAACCATTGAGTCTCTTGAGCAAGAGAAAGTAGATGAAGAAGATGAAGGAAAGAAAGATGAATCTAGCTGTTCTAGTGAAGAGGAGGAGGAAGAAGACTCAGAATCTGAGACTGAAACTGGTATGTTTCTGTGTGTTCATTACAGGCAAAGTACAAAATGCTTCATGTATAGAACTCTGCCTAGCCGTTCCATAGAGAGGTCAACCGTTTATTTGTTTTATTGAATAGTGTGGTACCATTTTATAGCATTGCGTTTCTGGTGATCTTAGTTAGGAGTTATGTTATGTCCTAGTTACTGATCAATTGGAAAGACTCCCGACTTCAGAATTGTAGCCAATGGGCTTAATAAAACCCATTTTACCTATTGATCGTGACATAGGAAAATATAATTTATTGTGCATTGTACATCCTATTTGTTTGTATTTTGTATGTATTTTAAGGTTTTGTTTTTTTTTGTTTTTTTTTCAGTATGTTCAAGTGTACCTGAACAGATATGTGACGTGAGATTATAATACTACATTAGGCATGACTCGTTCTGAATGGTTCAGAACAGAGCGATAATTGGAAGCACTGCGGATTGCGGCAGGGGGTTAACTTTTCCTTGGCGCCGCCTTCGTGCACTGCCCTCCATAATGTGTTCCTGTTCTGTGAAGGAAGTATTGAGACCAGGAAACGCACCACAAAGGGCAGTGCGCCAAGGCGGCATAAAGTGTGAGTTAACCCCTTTGCTGTGATTCGCAGTGCTTCAAATTCTTACACTGTTCTGAATCATTCGGAACAGTGTTCTGATCAGAAGCTCATCCCTGGTACTAGCCGAGCTAATAACTTGCCTGATGTCCTTTCCTTTTTTATTTGTGCACTGAGTTACTGATGCACAGCACACATTAATTAAATGTCCATGTTATGATATCCAGAGCCTTCGTTCTTAGAAAAGTATCTTACCTGAAGTGAGTTACTGTACCTCACGTCAGCTACACTTTAACCACCCTGGCGTTCAGTTTCCCCAGGATTTCCGTGCAAAAAGTGTTTCAATTAATTTCCAATAATTTGCAACCATTTTTTTTTTTTTTTTTTGCAACCTATTTTGTTTTGATATTGAATTCAATACAGGTTATTGTATTGAATTCAATAAAAAAAAAAAGTGTTTTCTGCAAGATGTTGATGACGCTGTGTGACCCTGGTGTCATCAACGCCGATCAACGGGGGACATGTGATCGCCGAGGGAGAAGCAAAATCCACCAAGGGACATGGAAGAAGACACTGGGGAAGCTATCAGAGGTACGCAACGAGGGATCAGCATGCCAATGGTGAGTATAAGACCCAGATGTATAGTTAGCCAGATGTGCAGCCAGGTATAGTTAGCCAGATGTGCAGCCAGGTATAGCCAGTTATAGTTAGCCAGATGTAAAGTTAGCCAGATGTAAAGTTAGCCAGATGTAAAGTTAGCCAGATGTAAAGTTAGCCAGGTGTAAAGTGAGCCAGGTGTAAAGTGAGCCAGGTGTAAAGTGAGCCAGGTGTAAAGTGAGCCAGGTGTAAAGTGAGCCAGGTGTTTAGCCAGGTGTTTAGCCAGGTGTTTAGCCAGGTGTTTAGCCAGGTGTTTAGCCAGGTGTTTAGCCAGGTGTTTAGCCAGGTGTTTAGCCAGGTGTTTAGCCAGGTGTATAGCGAGCCAGGTGTTTAGCCAGGTGTATAGCGAGCCAGGTGTTTAGCCAGGTGTATAGCGAGCCAGGTGTTTAGCCAGGTGTATAGCGAGCCAGATGACCCTCCCCCCCCCCCTCCTAGCACGCTGTGGGTAGCTATCTGTGCTACCCACAGCGTGCAGAACAAGCACACCCTAGGGAATCCCTGGGCAGCCAGCGGGGCAGGGAATGTGCGTGGTTCCCCCCTGTATGCGGAGGCTATGTGGGCGGGGATCCCCCTCTGTGCGGGTGGGGGGATCCCCCTTCTATGGTGGCTGTTGCGGGTGGCCTATTCCCCCCTCCCTCCCGATCTCCCCGCTCTAAGCCCGTGGAGTAAATAGTTGTACTCACCAAAGGGCTTTCTCCAGCGACGCAGCAGCACTTCCTCCTCCATCTCCGAAGTCTCGTTCTCTGTATAGTTACATTACGAGGCTTGGTGATGTCACCAAGCCTCGTAATGTAACTGTACAGAAACCGGGACTTCGGAGATGGAGGAGGAAGTGCTGCTGCGTCGCTGGAGAAAGCCCTCTGGTGAGTACAACTATTTACTCCACGGGCTTAGAGGGGGGGGGGGGGAGATCGGGAGGGAGGGGGGAATAGGCCACCCGCAACAGCCACCATAGAAGGGGGATCCCCCCACCCGCACAGAGGGGGATCCCCGCCCACATCAGCCACCATAGAAGGGGGATCCCCCCACCCGCACAGAGGGGGATCCCCGTCCGCAACAGCCACCATAGAAGGGGGATCCCCCCACCCGCACAGAGGGGGATCCCCGCCCGCAGCAGCCACCATAGAAGGGGGTTCCCCCCACCCGCACAGAGGGGGATCCCCACTCACAACAGCCACCATAGAAGGGGGATCCCCCCACCCGCACAGAGGGTGATCCCCCCGCCCACATAGCCTCCGCATACAGGGGGGAACCCCGCACATTCCCTGCCCCGCTGGCTGCCCAGGGATTCCCTAGGGTGGCTGGATGCTTGTTCTGCACGCTGTGGGAAGCACAGATCGCTACCCACAGCGTGCAGTCAGGCATCCAGCCATCCTGGGGAATCCCTCTGATGAGAAAAAAATACAGCTGGCGGGGCAGAGAAACAGGAAATCTCCCTGTCGGCATGGACGAGCTCAGCTCGTCATTAACGTTTTTTGCAAGTTTTTGCTGGACGAACTCAGCTCGTCCATACCCCCAGGGAGGCTACGGGTTATAAGTCTGTGTAAAAACGTACTGGTATCTGCTTATTGTGTGATCCACTCCCACACAAAGTATTGGTGACTTTTAGAACTTTTTTTTTTCAGGAATGTTTGCCAATGATGCCCAAATTTTGACCCCCTTATTTTTTTTACACCAGTTTAGTTTAACCCTTACTATGAAAAAAAATGAAATGGGAACTCAGACTAGCCTTAAAGAGAACCTGTACTGAGTAAAATTATTTAAAATAAACACGAGGTAACTTCAAATGAACATTACATAGTTACCTTGCCATCAGTTCCTCTCAGAAGCGCACCATTTTCTTCTGACAGTGATCGCTTTGAGTTCTGACAACATTTTGTCAGAATTGAAATATATCGGTTGCTGTCAGTTATAGCTGAGAGGACAACTTATGTGCCAAGTAAGGTCTATGTTTCCCTATGGCTCAAGTGGGCGATATGACAGTTTAACAGTGTGCTGACCAGAAAGCTGTTATGGGGTAATGACCATTTTCAAAATGGACAGAGAATTCCCTTGATCACAGTGGACAAACAGGATGTGGGAAAGGAGAAAGAGATTAAGAAGTAGACTACACGGGAGGTAAGTATGACCTGTGTATGTTTATTTCACTTTTAATTTTCAGTTCAGGTTTTCTTTAAGTAGGACTTGTACTGTATAAAAATGTTTCATGTAACAATTCTGTGTGTCACTTCAAGTACACTTTAACAATGGAGCTAGTGGTGGCTTTGCAAGGATAAAAGAGAGAAGACCATTGTATTTCTTCCATTCATCCTCCGTTTGCGTAGAAGCTTGTTTTTTTTTTCTTTTAGTTTTTTTTTTAAAGTTTGTACTATTTCAAAATCTGATTAGAGTTCCTACTTGACATATATATTTATAAGCCTCATTATGAGATCATGATTTTAGCCTTTGTACGGTTTGTAACAGCATGTCACAATGGTGCTCATCTTCTTCTGGCAGTGTTTTTTGCTTTAAGTTTTTATTATTTTCTAGACAAAGTTATTTTAACAAAATATTTATATTTCATTTACTAAATGCTGCCCTCTTCTGGTTCTGTGTTTACAAGTAAGCAGAACATGTTTCATATTTTCATTTAAACTTTGTTGTTGACTTTTGTTCAAATACAGATAAAAACAAACAATCTACAAATAGTACAAACCTCAAATCTCAGATGACTACTGTAACTTCCACAGCCTCTTCTGTGCCAACTGGACAGGTCACACCAACATCACCAATCAAGAAGGTAAATCACACAGCTCATCATCCAAATGCAAAATGTTCACTGACACACTAGGTAGTGAAGCTTGCACAACCTAGTGCCACATTTGTTCAATTGCTTTGCCTAGTAGTGTGCATCCATTGTGTGTGTGTGTGTGTGTGTGTGTGTGTGTGTTATATATATATATATATATATATATATATATATATATATATATATATATATATATATATATATATATATATATATATATATATATATATATATACCCTCTTTCCCTGAAAATAAGACCTACCCTGAAAATAAGCCCTAGCTGGAATTTTGAGCATGCTTGAAATATAAGCCCTACCCCAAAAATAAGCCCTAGCAATAGCTAAAGAGGAGGAGGAGGCAGCCAGTAAGTGGGGACAGTGTGGTGCAGTGCCAATCGGGCACTGATCCTGTCATCTCAGCACACAGCAAGGTTATCAGCTGTGTGCAGGGAAGACAGGGCAGGTGCCCGATCAGTACAGAAGCATACTTTCAAATCCATGAACATCACAATACAAAATAACAGGAAATGTTCCGCTGAGAGACACTTCCTAATAGTAATATGACATCCCCTGAAAATAAGCCCTAGCACATCTTTTAGAGCAAAAATTAATACAAGACAGTGGCCTCAATTCACGGAGCATTATCAAACGTTTATCAAACACTTTATCAAACGTTTGATAATTTACCTCATGGGTAAAATTTAATTTTAAATGCACTAAGGTGTTATATATTTATTGAATGTTTTACCGATAAAACGTTCAACAAATATATAACACATTAGTGAAATTAAAATGAGATTTTACCCATGAGGTAAATTATCAAACGTTTGATAAAGTGTTTGATAAACGTTTGATAATGCTCCGTGAATTGAGGCCACTGTCTTGTTTTCGGAGAAAGACGGTAGATATATATAGATATATAGATCAATAGTGTATGTGTGCCACCATCACTGAAATACCGTGACAGATTTCAATGAAACTTGGTATACATAACCTCATTTCTGTTTTGCACCATTCATACAATAAATCAGTTTATCTGCTGAGATGAACAAGAGAATTTTATGAAGCATTAGTTATTGTAGTTAATCCTTAAATACCCTTTCAATATGATTGAACAGCAGGTTTTGGGCTTATGATGGCTGTCTAAACAGTGAATAGTTTCTCTTAATCTAGATCTAGTCCTTGTTTTCTTTCTTTGGGCCTTCCAATTAAGCATTTGAATGAGGCGATTATTCCTCTGGTATAGATCGGGATGATATAGGAATATTAAAAACCTTTTCAGGGGATAGCTCTTAAAGGGGACCTGAACTCAGACCGTCCTCTGCTCTAAAGGATGTGCAAAAGCATAATAACTTTTAAAGAAACACATTTCTTTGTTACAGCTGATACAAATCCTAAAATAAATCTGCATGGTTTCTACTTCCTGATTCATGGAAGCAGACGTGTTAGAGACTCTGAAGCGAATTTGTGTTTTTTTTATATTTACCTTAAGCCCCGTCTACACGTGGAGATGTTGTGGCGATCGGCGGCTTCTTGCGCGTCCCCCGCATTTGATTGCCCGCTCGTCCCCGCCGGCGCCGCTTATCTCCCGCACGATTCCCTGCCATTGTCCCCTCGCGGGGATCGAGCAGGGAATCGGCGGTGCGGAGATCCGTCCTGTCGGATCTTATCAATCGAGCCGCATCAGCTCTACTCCTGTAGATGCGGCTTTAGCATTCGCTTCAGAAGTCTCACCAGCACTAAACCGCCACATCCTTGCCGAAAAACGAGGGCTGCAGACCCCCCCAAATCCCCGGGCAAACATTCACGACCAACTTGGTTTTGGATTGTGCTGTCCTGAGAGGCTGAGCTATTTGCTGTAGCTCCGCCTCTCCTGCTGTCAATCAGAGAGAGGGGCGGGGAGAGGCGGCAATGCGCACCGATTGATAGCAGGAAAGGCAGAGAGCTCTGCCCCTTCCAGGAAGTGCCGTCCTTAGACCCCCCCCCCCATCCCGGGGTATTTGGGGGGTCTGCAGCCCTCGTTTTTCACTGGGAATGCGGCGGTTTGCGTCTGAGAGTTCTGAAGCGAATGCTAAGGTAAACTTAGCAATTATTTTGCGCTTCAGACTCTCTTTAACATCCTGTGCTTTCAAATGCACTTATCTGCCATGACAGTCATGTGACACAGGGGAAAGACAAAATTACATCTTGTGGTTAGACACATAAGTGGGACTTAAACAGACTAAACTCACTAAACGCATACAGGGTGCATTTTCTCTGTTTTCCTTTTATCCTTTGCAAGAGTTCAGGTCAACTTTAAAGAGACTCTGAAGTGTCCTAAAAACAAGGATTTTACTTTAACCCCCCTGGCGGTTTTTAATAGATGCAGCGCAGCAGTTTTTTTTATTTATTTTTTTAAATCATGGCGATCAGAAAATCCTGGAGGGCTTCCCCCGACGTCATCAACGCGTGACGTCATTGAAAGTCCCGATCCACCCATCAGCGCTGCCTGGCACTGATTGGCCAGGCAGCGCACGGGATCTGGGGGGGGGGCGCGGCGGCTAATCGGCGCAGAACGGCGGCGATCGGAGTGCACACGCAAGTGCCCAGCAGGGCCTGAGAAAACCTCCTGCGCGGCTACCGCCAGGAAGGTTGAAAATCTCTTTAACCTAATTGCCCCTCCTAAAACACAGCATCCCAGCAGCTTAAAACTCCATAAATCATCCTTAACCTCCCTGGCGTTCTGGACGAGCTAGGCTCGTGCAGAGACGCCGGAGGTGACCGCTCAGGCCCCGCTTAGCCGATTTGAATATTAAAAAAAAAAAAACCACGATCGCCGCCGCCGATCCGCCGTGATACAGCACCCCCCCAGCCGAGACCCCGTGCGCTGCCTGGCCAATCAGTGCCAGGCAGCGCTGAGGGGTGGATCGGGTCTCCCTGTGACGTCACGACGTCGCCGACGTCACAAACGGGATTTCCGGACGGGCCATTGCACCGGCAGCGATCGGAGGGGTGGGAGGGATGCCGCAGGGAGGGGGGAATCGTGTAGCTAGTGCTAGGCTAGCTACATGAAAAATAAAAATGTGCAGAAAACGTTCCCGCGGCTGCGGGAATCAGAACGCCAGGCAGGTTAATTCCCCCGGAACACAATCCACGACTTCCTTGGTCGTGGTTTTTGCTGCTCCGGGAGGCAGAGCTTTCAGCTGCAGCTTTGCCTCCATGCGCGTCAATCAGCATGTATCTCAACCTCTCCCCTGCCCCTCTCAGTGAAGGAAGATGGGTGGGGGAAAGGCGGCAATCCGTGCTGATAGACGCATGTAGAGGCAGAGCTGCAGCTGAAAGCTCTGCCTCTATGCGGAATGAGCCCTGTGATGTCCCCCAGGTAATTTGGGGTGATTTATGGCATTGTCAGCGGCGGGGGTGTAGCATTTTTGGAGGCGCAATTAGGTTAAAGAGGTTTTTAAAGTAAAAACCTCATTTTTAGGAGACTTCAGAGTCTCTTTAAAGTGAGTGTTTACCAATTTAAAAATAAAGTCAGATACTCACCTAAGGAGAGGGAAGGCTCGGTCCTAATGAGCCTTCCCTCTCCTCTCCCGGTGCCCGGTCCCGCGCAGGATCCCCCGTGGCAGTATTCGACCAGTTCGGTCAAATACTGCCACTTCTGCATGCCGAAGGGAGCTTTCGGGAGCACTCGGGCTCCCGAAGACGGGCCGCTCCATACTACGCATGCGCGAGTGCCCTCTATGACGCACTCGCGCGTGCGTAGTATGGAGCGGCCCGTCTTCGGAAGCCCGAGTGCTCCCGAAGACCTCCGAAGTCCCTGCAGCGGCGAACGGAGGAGTCAGCGCAGCACCGAGGGCACCGGGAGAGGAGAGGGAAGGCTCATTAGGACCGAGCGTTCCCTCTCCTTAGGTGAGTATCCGACTTTTTTATTTTTAAACTAGTACCCATTGGCTTTAAGAGCTGAGTTTCCGCTAGTTCCGGGCGTTAGTCTCAGAGATGGATGCCGACACCTGTACAGCACAATTACACATTTTAATCCCCATAGCTGAGCGATGCACTGCTATGTGATTCAAATGCGTTGTCCAGAATTCCGAAGCAGTTCAGTTTGTGTGTGTGTGAAATCCGGCACCTAAACCCCTAGTTTGAAACGAGGCCTTATAGTTTGCTATCAAACCAATAGGTGTTCATTATGAAGGCCAACACTCTCAAATGCACGCTAACAATCTTTCAATGTCTTTAAATATCTTTCATGTGGTGCCTTCAGCCATGCAAATAATTATAAGCCGTAGAAGATATTGGTCTATTCTTCAGTGTCTCATTCTCTGCTTTCCGTCTTATTCTGTCTTGCTCATGCTGGGTTCAGTTTGATTTCATTGCCCCTTTCATGCCAGTGGTGGAATCAGCACATCCTACTTCTTGGAGACAGGGCTTACGCAAAACTGGCATAGTCCTTGTGCCAAATAAAGGTGACAAGTCTATGGTGAGGAAATAGTGTGCACACTTGGCTGTGGTTTCAGGTTGCAAAATACATTTAATCAGATTTACTTCACTGTGCATGGTTTTTAACTTAACAAAAGTGATGATCTTTATTGGTGATAATAAATGCTGTCCACAATGACTTATCTAACATTGAAAGTGGCAAATTTGGTTTCAGCAGTGGGTGTTTTCCATCATTTTATTAACACGTTTTGTTGTGTGTTATTTTATTTTTGTTTTCAGTGATGGTTTAACTTCATTTACGTAGATTTGCACTTTGTTTTGAAAATCAAATGTCTTTACGCTAGAGATTATTCTGTTGTGTAAGCCGAATTATGTCTGTCACAGAACCTGCAGCACTTGATCAAATGCCTCTGCAAATACAGTAGATGATTGCTTTGGTGTTGGGTCCCATTATCATGTGTCTGAGGCACAAAAGCCAATCTAGCTGTGTTTTCTACTTGCAGTTCCCCACTCCAGCCACCAAAATCTCACCTAAAGAAGAAGAAAGGAAAGATGAATCTCCAGCTTCCTGGCGCTTAGGACTTCGTAAGACAGGAAGTTATGGTGCCTTGTCTGAGATTACTGCATCCAAAGACTCTCAGAAAGAGAGAGATTTTACTGGTGTCATGCGCTCTGCCTCAAGTCCCAGACTTTCCTCTTCATTAGATAATAAAGAAAAGGTATTGCCTTATTACAAACGTGCAGTGAATTGGAGTGGCATAAACTGTACATATTGTTTTGTATATGGCCATCTGACATCTCTCTTCATTTAACATTCGGTTTGGCATAGTTCATGTAAAAGTTATACTAATGAATGAAAGAATGGGGTCAGAAAATCGGCTACAGTAGCCCGAAGTAATTTGTTTGGGGCTAGCAGGTAGTGAGGCTTCATGCTATACTTGGCAGTAATTCCCCTAAGTAGCACTGACGCAAAATCCTTCTTTCCTTCCTAGCTCAAACTGGGTTGTGATTCAACTAGAGTGAGGGAGTGGGCAGTCAATAATTTCCATATTATGGAGTGAGTTTGTTTTTTGTTTTTTTATTGCTTAAAGCGGAATATAACCCTGCATTTCAACTTTGCTCTAAAACATTATTCACAGCATATTATATGCAACCAGCATTTTTTTTTTTTTTACTAGACCAGCATTGGAAGGGTTACACACAGAGCTTTAAAGTTCCGTGGATAGAAATACAGACGCATCTGAAGTTTAGATAGATACATTTAAGTAAACACAATGTAACAAGTGTGGAATGTGACACTCTCTGACTGTGCAGGAGCTGGAGGACAGCCAGAGAGTGTTTAACATTCACCACTTGTTACATTGTGTTTACTTAAATGTATCTATCTAAACTTCGGATGCGTCTGCATTTCTATCCATGGAACTTTAAAGCTCTGTGTGTAACCCTTCCAATGCTGGTCTAGTAAAAATAGAATGCTGGTTGCATATAATATGCTGTAAATGTTTTAGAGCAAAGTTGAAATACAGGGTTATATTCCGCTTTAACTGGTAAATATTTGAAGCCTCCCTCTGATAACCCTGTAGTTCTGCCCAGGCAGTGAATGGCTGTGCCTATAGTAACAGAACCATGCCATTTATATCACAAATTCTAGCACAAGTCAGTGAAAATTTTAAAGGTAGTTGATGCATCTTATTTTTTTGCAACAAAATCTGATTTGATCCACCTGACAAATGTTAGTCAACTACATTTTTAATGGTAATTACATTTTCTTAAGTTTTCGCTAAATATCTTCATTTGGGAGATAAAGAATTGACATTTTATGCGGTTTCTACTATGTCCCTGGACTGACAATTGACTAGTAATAAAACTTGTAATTTAGACCTATTTTGTCTTCAGAAGTGGTAAGCAACAAAACTTGATGTTGGTGAAAGACTTACTGTAAATGCACATGTAAATAATTTAGGCTTGAGGCAGACTTGCGTCTTAGACTTTGCAGTCTTTACCGGTGCTTTGCTCTCCGTGTGTGTTTTCCGCACCTGATTTTCTGATAGAAGTGGGGAGTGCATTGCAAACGGAAACGTGTGTCATGCAAGAGCGCAAACTACGTGCGAGTCCATTGAAATCAATGGCCAGTGTGGTGGTGCATGTCTTGCTGCATGAAGCAAAACGCAACAGATTGAGAAGTGTGCTCCCTGCCTCATCTAAGTTTTCTGTCAGTCACTGAATTAGTCCAGGTGTAGAAAATGAGTGACAAGCTCCAGCTAATTGCTCATGCAGCAAGGTGTGAAGTGTCTAAGCTTTCTATACTCAACAAAGGGAGTTCAGAATTCAGCTTTGCTCAGAAGTGCCATTTCAGCTCCAGTCAGTTTTTGGGAAATTCACAGCTCATAGATGACTGCAAATTATAATGCAAATACACCTTGTAATAGCATTAATTTTATAGACTATCTTGCAGAGTGTTTGTAGCCATGTTCAAAGGACCTTTGATCAGCTTTCAGGCTAATGCTCTCATAATAAAGTGCTTACACACAGTGGGAATGTTTCCTTTCTCCTGCATATGCTGCTTGTTATTTATAGAAATGTTTGTTGTGTTTTTTTTAGGAGAAAGATGGAAGAGGGACAAGACTTGCGTATGTAGCTCCAACAATACCTCGGCGACTTGCAAGTACTTCTGACATAGAAGAAAAAGAAAATAGGTATGTGAGCACCAGGAAACAGACTCATCTCAAGTGGGGTTTGTGAAGTTTATGAATGTAATCATTTAGATTCAGTCACCCAGATCTACAAGTATGGGTGAAAAATAGGGATAGTCAATGAGATGCAAATAATTCCAAATTGATGGAGAGTCATGCAAATATATGTGGCTTGAAAATGACCAATCAGATTAAACCTTGGTGGGATGTGATTGGGCTTTTTTCAACCTGCATAACTTTGTAAACAAAATTACAATAAACATGCATCAACTTGAAATTATATGCATCTCACTGAGTATCCCTAATGATTATGTATTTTAGGATGTAATGCATTTTAGAAATAGAAATAGAGAAATGCCATAATACCTTACCTTTGCTGCATGTATTTATGAACTTTAGTGAGATTAGCAGGTTACAGTACTTAAACACTCTATGGCTTATAATCGAATTTATTGGAGTGCTAATGGGAAAGTAGCTGCCATCCTAGAGTGTGTAGGTGGTTTCATGAAGTGTTTTGTTGTGGTTGCTATGTGAACCGTGTCTTCAGCCTTCAGTTTCCATGGCTTAGGTTTTTTTTTTCCTTGAATAAAAATGAATTGATTTGTATAATGCAACCCTGTTTAGCTGTGCCACTTGGCAGCAATAATTTGGTTGAATGATTTCATAAATGTACTGAACTTGTATATAATTATCTTTGTTTGGTATGGTCAATGAGATGCAAATAATCCTAAATTGATGCAAACTTCATTTTATGCAAATGTATGCAGCTTGAAAATGGACTGCAGCATCATTCCAATGAATTTTCAAGCTCATTGACCATCTTGCTAACCCCTGGAGTGGTCATTAAAGGGGAACTTCAGCCTAAACAAACATACTGTCATTAAGTTACATTAGTTATGTTAATTAGAATAGATAGATAATATAATCTTTTACCCACCCTGTTTTAAAAGAACAGGCAAATGTTTGTGATTCATGGGGGCTGCCATATTTGTCATGGGGGCAGCCATCTTTTTGGTTGAAAGGAGGTGACAGGGAGCATGAGACACAGTTCCAACTGTCCTGTGTCCTGATAACCCCTCCCAGCTGCACGTGCTAGGCTTCAAATGTCAAATTTAAAATGTAAAAAAAAAAAAAAAAAAAATGTGCACCAAAACAGCAGAACGAGAAAAATAACATCAGAAATCTTATCATGCTTTGCACAGCATAAGGGGAAAACTGCCCGGGCAGATTTCTTCTGTGCAGCTAAAAATGAGGCTTGTATAAGAGAAACAAAGTTCTGATGCTGTGAAACTGTTAAAGAAACACCAAGCCTTTTCAGTGCTGCTGAGTCGATTTTTAGTCTGGAGGTTCACTTTAATACCAAATAGTGTAGCCAGCAAGGATGCTTACCGGATGCTCTCATGAGTAATCACTCAGTGATGAGGTTTAATTGGCGCAGGTGTGCGGTGGGTATACAAGGGGTTATTTACCCATAATTCTGCCGTCTGCTCCACATTCCAAAAAGCTTGCATGCATCCTTTTGGTCGCCTTGCAAGCCTCACACCGGCGCACTTACTACTTCAAGCCGGTTCACCATCTTCTCCTTCTGGGATATGCATTGTTGTCAATATACAAAAACTAGCGTGATGTGTGGTCTGCTTACTTCCTTTTTAGTTTGTGAGAGTGTTGCAATCCAGAAAACTGAAACCAAACATTTTTAAAAGCTTTTCTCACTTAGGACTCAAAGCGTCTGTGCTTGTCTCAGATTGGTACATAGTGATGTTACAGGGTGAAAAATTATTTGAGATCGTAAATTGCAGTCTAAACAGGTGGCTTTTCAGTTTTGATTAGTCTCCAGGGTTGGAGCTGTCTTGGTTGTGGCAAGACATGCCAAAGGTTAGGGGCAGCATGACAGAAGGCTCTGGCTTCAAAGGTTTTTATTTGGACTCTAGGGTTGGTCAAGTTTAGATGCTGTTGGTCTGCATAGATATGTTACCACCCTGGTAGCATTTGCTTTTTTTTTTTACATGTATACAGAACCACTGCAGTACCAGCAGTGCTTTATGGGTTACATCAAAAACTTCACATCACAAACTTTTTTCCTTCAGTGGGGCTCACTGTTTATTGTCCCTGCAACAGTCAAAGAAAACCGTGTAAACCCAAAGGCATCCAAACTCTATGCAATTACTTAATTTTTATTTTTTTTTAGCACTGGTAACTGAGTGTACTAACCATTTGGCCACAATTCTGCCAATATAGCTGTTTACATTCTTCCTAGCTATATTGTCACACTTGGTGCACACACAAATATTCAGTGCAACTGCACATGGGTTTGTTCTGTGATGTAGGACAAGACAATATGGTTGTGATTAGGTTTCATCTTATGTGCAACATTCTACAATTTTTCATTCAGCAATACTTTGCAGTTAATGTTTGCTGACAGCATACATTGTCTATAGTATCTCTAATGCCTGTAGAGGTAGATGAATATATGCAATTCACACATTTATTTAAATACAAACACAATGTTGTTCAAGATAAATGCATATATTGTAAACCATGGATTATCCTTAAAGAACAAAGTGAAAAGAATATGGAGGCTGACATGCCAGTTGCCTGGCTATCCTGCTGATTTATTTGGCTGCAGAAGGGTCTGAATAATGCCAGAAACAAGCTTGCAGCTAATTTTGTCAGATTTGATTGTCAGAAACATCTGATCTCCTGCATGCTTGTTCCAAGTACTGCTAAAAGTATTTGAAACCGAGTCAGGACAGCCAGGCAACTTGTATTACTTAAAAGGAAATAAATATGGCAACCTCCATATCCCTCTGGCTTCAGTTGTCCTTTAAGCGATCATTTGATGCATGCAGGTTCTACAAGTTGGATTGCAAATGGGTTTTATTTTTCCATCTACAGAGAATCTTCTTTTGGATTGTCACGTATTGGTAGTTCTTACACAAGAAGAAAATGGGAAGATGAAAAGAAAAATAGCACTGTTAATGAGATTTTGAATACAGCATATCAAAGAAGGTGAGGGATGTTTTTGTAAAAAATGTTTGGATGTGTAGCATTGTCAGCCTCAACAGAGAACACTAATCTATTGCTCCCACTTTTCAAGGCTGCAAATATTTCTATTGCCATTTACCAATGTGAGATCATGTGCAGAAACTAGGAACATAATTGATTAGAGGGGATAGAAGGTCTCACCAGGAAAGGTTACATAAACTGGGCTTATTTAGTATGGGAAAAAAGAAACCTTATGCTGGGTACACACTCTGAGATTTTATGGCCGATTTACTGTCAGATCGATTATTTCCAACATGTCCAATTTGCTTTCCGAACGATTTCTGAGCATTTTCTGATCGATTTCCATTAACTTCAATAGGAAATTGGTCGGAGAATGCTCAGAAATCGATCGGAAAGCAAATCTGACATGTTGATCTGACAGTAAATCGACCATAAAATCTCAGTGTGTAACCAGCATTAGAGGAGATCTAATTAAGCTGCATAAATATATCAAAAGGGCAATATAAAAGCTTGGCAGATCTTAAAAAAAAAAAAAAAAAACCCACAATCTACTGGTTGTAGAAGGGTGCTTTTAAACTAAAGCTGTGTATGCACATCTAACTTTGTTTGACTAATCATTGGCTAATTGTACTACTTCCATGTGATATGTAAGCTTACTTGCACATTCTGTGTTATAGTGTTCCTTGAGGGAGGGGAAAGCCTCTGCATCCTAATGAGGCTTCCCCCTTCCTCCTGTGCAGCACCAATCCAGCACTGGCTCCCTCAGATAGCTGCAGACGGCAATATTTACCTCTGAGATCCAGTGCAGGCGCAGTACCAACTTCCCCCTTGGGCTTCGACAGAAATAGCCGAACCCGATCAAGTCTGCTCTGCTGCGCTCAGGTTCGGTTATTTCCACTGTAGCGCAAGGGAGAAGCTGGTACTATGCCTGCATTGGATCTCAGAGGTAAATATTGTTGTCTACAGCTGTTCGAGGGAGCCAGCGCTGGATTGGTTCTGCACAGGAGGAAGCATCAGTTCCTTTCCCCAAAACACCATAACGCCCACTGGAGAAACTGCTGGAAATTCTGGCAAGTACTGGTTGTGTACTACATGTGACAAATCTCCTGCATTCTCCATGTGTCTGGTGCACCTGGCATTTTAACACGAACACGCTGAAACCAGCCCAGGAGATTTGGGCGCAGCCGGCGCCACCATAGGCCGTAATAGGAATTATGGCTATAGCAAGCACAGGGAGTAACTTCAGCGCCGTCAGAAGACGGAGCTGAAGTTACTTTTAAAACATAATTCGGCTTCCAGCAATTGCTGAAAGCCGAATTATATCATTCCCCACCATCCATGGCGGCCTGGAGGGAGAATAGTATTTAATACAGCCAGGACTTGTGCGGCAGCAGGATCAGCCATATACCAGCTGAATCCTGCGCCCAAGTCTCTAGCGCCGTTATCTCTCGTACGCTTTTAACAGGGGTGTGTACAGCAGTGTACTTTGCCCTGGTTGTTTTGTTCTGTTCACGCTCTATTAGGCATTTTGCAGTGGAATAGCAGTCTGCTTTCAGAGCAAGGAACACATGTACTCTTAATATATCTTTGTGCTGGCCGCCTTGTTTTAGATGTATTGAAGGTGTTTGCGATCATTCAGCTTAAAGTGAACATCTGTGGCTACCCACAATGTACTACTACTGAATATGCACATTATCTCTTTATACCTTCTGTTTTAAGAAAGCAAACCATACTAAGCATTGCTTTTTAGTAGGAGAGCTTGTCGATCTTTTAGTCCCCTATTCTTGTGATTTTGGGTCACCCCGAGCTGCTTTTTTACTCTACTGTATTGAAGGGGAAGGGCACTGGGATGAACCCAACACAAAGGAGATATGCATGGTGTCAGTTGCTCCTTTCAAGGTCTGTGAAGGTGGCTGAGATTGGTGTGGGGCTAGCTGCCCATTACAAAATGAAAACCATTCTTCCAACGTCAAGGCTGTTAGAAAAGCACAGAAAACTGCTAACATTACATTTAAATGTTGCACTTGTCACAACATTGGACTGTCTGATCATGAGACTTGTCATTGCAGTTATACATTATTCTTGCATAGAATGCTTAAGATGTGTAATGATTAGATTTTCTTTATATATTTCTTATACTTTAGTGGCTCTTTTGGTAGAAGACATGATGATCTTATTAGTTCTAGTGTTTCCAGTACTACACCTGGTTCTACATCAACAATCACCTCTTCAGGGCTTACACGGAGTCTTTCTAGCACTATTAGTAATGCAAAGAGCACACTAGGTTCTTCAGGCTTGCCAAGCAGGTATGGATAAAATACTTTGTTTTACTGCTTTTTTTTTTTTTTTTTTTTTTTTTTTTTTTTTTGTGTATTGGAATTCTGATCTTAATGTACTACCAAACACCTGGTATGCTAAGTAGCTTATATGTCCTCTACTGACTTCCAGGAAGTTTGTCCTTTATTTAATTTCTGCCTGCATACTTGTGCATAAAATCCCACAAAAGTGCAGTTAGCTTTTCGTATGTGCTTGCAACGTGCCCAACTATTTTTGCTTTTATATGTTCTGTCCACTTAACTTTCTTCTTAATTCTATGTGTAATTTATAATAGCAATAAGGTGTTTTAAATGCCCTAATTACTTGCAATACTTAAATGATCTCAAAGGCCATGGTGTGCAAGGAGTGCTTCCTACATTTATCCTTCACATCTTGCAATACCTTCCTGGCGGTAACCCCGAACGTAGTTCGGGGTAAGTCGCGCAGGAGGTTTTCTCAGGCCCTGCTCGGCCGATTTACTTAATTTTTTTTTTTTGCTGGACGCAGCTAGCACTTTGCTAGCAGCGCCAGCACACCGATCGCCGCCGCCCCGTGCCCGATCGCCGCTATCCGTCGCGGCACACGCCCCCCCCTCCCAGACCCCATGCGCTGCCTGGCCAATCAGTGCCAGGCAGCGCCGAGGGGTGGATCGAGACTCCCAATGACGTCGCTGACGTCATCCCGCCCCGTTGCCATGGCGACGGGGGAAGCCCTCCAGGAAATCCCGTTCTTTGAACGGCATTTCCTGATCGGAGATCGCCGAAGGCGATCGAAGCGGGCGGGGGGATGCCGCTGAGCAGCGGCTATCATGTAGCGAGCCCTGGGCTCGCTACATGATTTAAAAAAAAAAAAAAAAACTGCTGCGCTGCCTCCTGGCGGAATTTTTCATACCGCCAGGAGGGTTAAAAAACAAAACCATTACTTGTTTCCTTATGTCGGCATTCTGTTAGTAAGAGCTTGCAGAGGGTCCTCCTATATAGCTAAACTGTCCTACACTGGCTCTCACAAGTGCTGCTATAGAAAAACCACAGACTTACCGTATATACTCGAGCATAAGCCGGCCCGAGTATAAGCCGACCCCCCAACTTTTACCTTAAGAACAGGAAAAAATTAGTGTCCCGAGTATAAGCCGGGGATAGGAAATGCGGCAGCTATAAGGTGTAATCATAGTTGGGAAACAGTTTAAGGAGTACCACTATGCAATGCACATATAGATGTGTTCATTGCCAGGATAGCATCAACTAAAAGCTAACAAGATGGATGAAGGACTGGGCCAGGGGGCCCATTGCGGTCTCAGCCTCTGCATCCCCTATTGCTAGTTAAAGTGGACCTGACTTCTTGCACAGGACAGAAGGAAAACATAGAGAAATACACATTGCATGTATTTAGAGAGTTTAGCCTGTTTATTTCCCACCTCATTAGTGTCTAATCACAAGTTGAATGCTGACTATTCCCTGGGTCCTCTGACTGCCACAACAGAGATGACAGGTAAGCTCATTTCCAAGCACAGGCCGTTAACAATATATCTGCTTCCATGCATTAGGCAGTAGAAACACTGCAGATATAAGTGACATGCTGCCCAACCCCCGCCCAAATCACAACTTAGTGCCAGTGTCGACCCCCCCCCCTCCTCCTCCCCGAGTGCCCCCTCTATCAAATGCCGTTCAGCTTTTGTGGGCAATTTGTACATTGGGCCGGCCGAATGCACCGCAATTGAGGTCACCGATCCCCGTGTCTCCAAACCTCATCCCCCTCATTGGCATATGCTGCGTGGTGCACGGGGCGGGAGCCTTCACTCGCCCGTCCTCTCCGGCAGAGCAGAGCAGCGAAGTATATGCCTGCTCTCGGTCTCCCATTAGCACACGCTGATCGGAAATAACAGGAGCGGGAGGTTTTCACTCACCGGCAGAATTCCCCTGCATATGTGTAATGGATTCACTCCTATGACGTCAAGCAGTGGCGAGATAGGAGTGAGTCCATTACACGCATGCAGGGGAATTCTGCCGGTGAGGAACGGTGAGTGAAAACCTCCCGTTCCTGCCATTTCTGATCAGCGTGCGCTAATGGGAGACAGAGAGCAGGCATATACTTCGCTGCTCCGCTCTGCCGGGGAGGACGGGCGAGTGAAGGCTCCAGCTGTGTACACCACGCAGCATATGCCAATGAGAGGGATAAGGTTTGCAGACACTGGGATCCGTGACATCAATTGCGGTGCATTCAGCCGGAACAATGTACAAATTAAACGCAAAAGCTGAAAGACATTTGATAGAGGGGGCTCTCGGGGAGGGGGGCTACACTGGCACTAAGTTAAGACTCGAGTATAAGCGGAGACCCCCACTTTTGGGACAAGTTTTTTGGTCCCAAAATCTTGGCTTATACTCAAGTGTGTACGGTATCACTTGGAGAAAGTTATGATTCCTTAGACTGAAATTTTTATGGTTGCACTCTGATGTACTTTTGGTATCTGTAGGGCTTGCTTAGAGGGACAAAGGTTGTATTTTGTGAAATGCTTAACAATGTAACTTTTGTTGCTTTTATTTCACTAATATTACACTGAAGCTTTAGCTCTACATTAGCAAAATCACTAAAGCCCCTTTTACACTTACCGCTTTGTCACCTCCAAATAACGTACCTCACCACAGTAGCCATTACAACTAATAGGACCTTACACACTTCTTGCGATGCGACGGAAGTGCACCACAAGTGCCACAACTGATGCAGAAGCTGCAGTGCAATATCATGCGTTGCCCCTGAAAGCTTTTAAAGTTAATTGTGAAGTGCAAACTTGTATTTGTGGCGCATTTGCAGTGCAAATACACAAATGCTGATTTTCAGATTGCATCCTGTCTGATGGCGGCAACTTTTTTTGAAGGCAGGTTGCCCCCAATTTCCCTGCTAATGAAATCTGCCACATGTTCGTGTCAGTTATGCCACAATGCATCAAAATTTCTTTACCATGCGTAAATTTGTATCATACCATGTGTAAAGCAGCCTTAGTTTTATGTTGCTGTGTTTCACTTCTTGTTTTACAGATCTACTTGTAAACCTGCTTTCATGTCTGTTGACTAGTACAAAAAAAAATTCTAGAAATTGCTTTCATTGTGTTGTCTTTCCTTTCTATGTTTTGCTGCTTACGCTGTTTCAGTACCTCAAACCGTTTTTGGACAGAGGAGAGTTCTGATAAAGAGAAGGATACTGTCCCTACAGCTCTTACCATTCCAGTTGCACCAACAGTTGTAAATCCCACTACTACATTCACATCTATGACCACAACTTCCACTGGCACTGTTCCTTCCACAACAGAGGTCAGGGAAAGGCGCAGGTGTGTACATTTCTTCACTTTCACTTTGCTGTGGTGTTCAACATTATTTTCAAGCTTATCTTTAATACAAATCAATGATGTGCATGAGCTTCCCAAGAGTTGTAATTTTACTCATTTAATTTTGTATCCTCCTGCAGTAGATCTTATGAATCAAAAGCCAAATGGAACGCTGTTCCTGGAGATTTTGCTTTGCCATATTTTTCTGGAACTTTTAACTGTCTCTTAGACATTTTTGACTGTTTTTATGGCAAGCATTGGTGCTATTCAAAGTCCAAGTTCTGAAAATGGACACGGTACCCTATATACTCGACTACAAGTCGAGAAATTTAGGTCTGATCTACTTTTGTAAAGTAGGGGGGTAGACTTATACTCACGTCAGACCTAAATTTCTGACTTGCAGCCGAGTAACAAGAGTCCCCTCTACTCTGCATCTGCTGTATTCTGCCCTCCTAGTGCTGCCAGCCAGTTAGATCGTATCCCCCTGCTGTAATATTTTTGGTTGCCATAATGTCGCTCACCCCTCCACGCAGGAGAATGGACTAACTCCCGTTCATTACATATGCCTTCAGGCAGCTGATCCCGCTCAGCAGTGATCCTCCGTAGCTGGGGGGGGGGGGTAGGAGCTGCTCACTGTGCCTCACTTGTACCTGTCTAGCTGAGATGATTAACACAGCTCTCTCCCCAGCAATCTCTCTATAAACAGCGCTGGCACTTCAGGAGGAGCAGCTATTAGCCAGGCTGTGCTTATGACTGATGCGGGCGGAGCTTAAATCGGGGGGGGGGGGTGGGGCTTAAATCGCCGGTGTTTTGTTAAAAATTGCTGCTTGTATCAGGGACAGCTGGTGAGGACAATGATCGGAGGTAGGAGCCGCTCTAAATCTCTCAGTTCCAGCCACCGATCATTGTCCTCACCAGCTGTCCCTGATGCAAGCAGCTTTTTTTTAACAAGACACTGGCGATTTAAGCTCTGCCCCTGCGAGTTAAGCTCCGCCCCGCATCTGTCATAAGCACAGCTTGGCTAATAGCTGCTTCCCCTGAAGTGCCAGCGCTGTTTATAGAGCGATTGCTGGGGAGAGAGAGCTGCATTAATCATCTCAGCTAGACAGGTACAAGTGAGGCACAGTGAGCAGTTCCTACCCCCGCAGCTATGGAGGATCACGTGCCGAGCGGGGGTCAGCATATTCAGCCGCTGCCTGAAGGCATATGTAATGAGCATTGGTTAGTCCATTCTCCTGCGTGGAGGGGGTAGCATCACTGTCACAAGCCCAGCCTGTCTAATAGCTGCTCCCCCTGAAGTGTCAGCTCTGTTTATACAGATATTATAGCATCACTGTGCAGCGCCAGGGAGAGAGCGGACTGGGTCGACTTATACTTGAGTCATCAAAAAATCCAGCTTAACCATCTTAGCGGTATGGACGAGCTCAGCTCGTCCATCACCGCCGATGGCTGCCGCTCAGGCCCTGCTGGGCCGATTTTGTTCAAATAAAGAGCAGCACACGCAGCCGGCACTTTGCCAGCCGCGTGTGCTGCCCGATCGCCGCCGCTCTGCGGCGATTCG
This sequence comes from Hyperolius riggenbachi, assembly GCF_040937935.1. Classification (NCBI taxonomy): domain Eukaryota; kingdom Metazoa; phylum Chordata; class Amphibia; order Anura; family Hyperoliidae; genus Hyperolius; species Hyperolius riggenbachi. The sequence continues at coordinate 303,344,660 of NC_090648.1, forward strand.
CCGCGAGCAGCGGCGAAAGAGGGTCCCCCCAGCCGCCTGAGCCCAGCGTAGCCGGAACAAAAAGTTCCGGCCAGCGCTAAGGGCTGGATCGGAGGCGGCTGACGTCAGGACGTCGGCTGACGTCCATGACGTCACTCCGCTCGTCGCTATGGCGACGATCTAAACAAAACAAGGAAGGCCGCTCATTGCGGCCTTCCTTGTTTATTCTGGGCGCCGGAGGCGATCGGAAGAACGCCTCCGGAGCGCCCTCTAGTGGGCTTTCATGCAGCCAACTTTCAGTTGGCTGCATGAAATAGTTTTTTTTAAATTTAAAAAAAACCCTCCCGCAGCCGCCCTGGCGATCTTAATAGAACGCCAGGGTGGTTAAGAGGGTCAAATATTTGGGTCGACTTATATTCGAGTATATACAGTATATACTCACAGCAGAGTAGCTGACAATATCCTTCAAACCCCCTCTTTCCTTTATCCTAAAAGTTCAAAAAACTATAATGCATCCCCAAAACCGGTTTTTAGTAGGCAGTGATGCCACTCCCCCTCCCTTCCCCAATATAGGAAGCCAAAGGAGTGCCTCCTCAGTACAGGTAATCAGTGGTAGTGTGTACTGCAATTTCCATATAGTCTGTTTACACCTTGAGAAAGGAGCTTGGACATCTCCAAAATATAACTTTGATTTTTATGTAGACAAAGGTTGTAGCTAAATTCTGTGCCACTTCATTTTTGAGCACTGGTTGTCTTCATTTCTACATTTGATCTTTTTTCTGTAACTTGTATCCTGGCAGTTCAACAAACTATTATCATTTGTAGTGTATAGAAATTAGTAGTTTACCACAGCATATAATTAACTAGAAGAACTTTCAAGGACACCTGAAATTGACTGGTCTTTGCAAATTACATACATTTTCTAAATTTTGTTTTTAGGTCATATCTCACTCCAGTTCGGGATGAGGAATCAGAATCCCAAAGAAAAGCTAGATCAAGACAAGCCAGACAGTCCAGAAGATCCACGCAAGTATGTTAGAAAGTGTGGAATTACTTTATAAAATACAACCACTCCATAAGGTGGTCGTAATACAAATACGTATTGTTACTGTTATTGGTGTATATAGTGCAGACCACCTCCACGGTGTTTTAGCCATCTTGTGTTTGTTTACTTGCACCATAGTACGTGTGTGTGTTCAAAAGATTTACTTAGGGCAGTGGTTCCCAAACATTTTGGGTCGAGGGCGGGGTTAACATCAGACTGCTGGGGGGCCAGAATATACATAAAATGATGTAGAAGTCTTTGCGAGCCAGACAGCGAAACATACCCAGGTGACAACCTGCTGTCCAATTGCAGTGTCACCTGATGTGGAATTTGATTGGAAACCAGTGAATTACTGCTTTCTGGCTTCCATGTGAATGGGTGGTGCCAGCACTGCTATGCTATATGCAGACCAGCAATATTTAAAGATGTAGCTGACCGCATCTATAAGTAATAGATTTTGTGTGTGTGTTTGGCAGTGAAAAAGCCTCAGGGGGCCGCATTCGGCCTTAGTTTGAGGACCCCTGTCTCCACTCATCAGTTTTTCTGCAAAAGTTGTGCTGTTAATTATTTTTCAGCATGTGAAAATCACATTCTAGTGTGAACTAGCCCATTGCAGCATGTGAAAATCACTTTTTAGTGTGAACTAGCCCATTGATTAACGTTGGTTGCTATTTTCCTGTGCAGAAAATGCATAGAAAAACTGACGGGTAGAGACAGGCCCTTAGCAAATCTTTATGCTTTCTGACTGTTTTCGGTTAGATTTTTTTCTTTAAGAGCTGATACATTTTTAAAACCTTGCAGGATGCATACGTGTTTTTTTTTTTTTCCTGCTCCTTTCACATCTAACAATCTGCGGTGCGACGCTGAGTATTTGTTTGTTGTATTTATAAAGCGCCAACATATTACGCAGCGCTGAACATTTAGTTTAGGTTACAGACAATCTTTCGGGGTGACATACAGCAAAATGACAATACCTGAATACAAGAAAGACCAGATCATGCAGCACAGTATGAGTACAAGGTAATTCTTAGTCATTGGAGGGGAGCATGGAGATTAGGCAAGTTAGGCTCACTCAGATGCATAGCCTGGGTTCATAGTAATGGAGGTGCATGATCAGGTAGGACACAAAAGGAAGAGGATCCTGCCCAATGGCTTACAATCTAGAGGGAGAAGTAAGGACACGAAACGTAAGGGACCAGAGTTCCGTTGTGGGTTTAGAGCACTTGTGAGGGGTAGTAGGCCAGAGTGAAAAGGTGAGTTTTGAGGGCTTTCTTGAAGATGTTGAAGGAGGGGGCCTCTCTAATGGGTGGAGATAGGGAGTTCCATAGTGTTGGAGCAGCTCTTGAGAAGTCCTGGAGGCGTGCATGGGACTGGGTGATGCGGGGGGCGGTTAGGCGAAGTTCATTTGAAGAGCGGAGTGAGCGGCTAGGTGTGTATCTCTGAGTAAGATCGGAAATGTAGGCTGGACAGGTTTTGTGGACAGATTTGTAGGTCAGACACAGTATCTTGAATCTGATTCTGGACTGGATAGGAAGCCAGTGGAGGGATTCAAGGAGTGGATCCGCCGTGGTGGAGCTATGGGAGCAGTGGATAATTCTGGCTGCCGCATTTATGATGGACTGCAGTGGGGCTGTTCGGGTCATAGGGAGACCAGACAGCAGGGCATTGCAGTAGTCAAGGCGGGTAATTATGAGGGTATGAATGAGGAGTTTGGTGGTGGCAGAGGTCAGGAAAGGGCGAATCTTACAGATGTTACGAAGGTGGAAGTTGTAGGTTGTGAGGTTTTGGATGTGGGGAGTGAAGGAGGGTGCGGAGTCCAGGGTGACACCCAGACAGCGGGCTTGAGAGGTAGGGCGAATGGTAGTGTGGTTAACAGTGACATGCACATCTGGGAGGTTTATGGATGGCCGGGGTGGAAGTAGCGGCGGTAGTAACAATTAACCCAACGGGGAAACGCAGATTCCCGACAATAAAATGCTCCCGGGTGCGTCATACCGCAACGCATCGAAGCGCAGCGTCGGGTGTGAAAGGTAAAATGAAAGTTTATGGACTTTCCTTTTACCTAAAACGCTGAAAAAGGGCTTGGAAAGTGCCAATCTTTTCCAGCTAGTTTTGAAAATGTTAATTTATATTTTTAATCTTTTTTTTTTTTTTTTTTCAAGTAAATTTGTGTTTATTCGGAAAATCGGTCTTCACATGTAAAGTAAGTTGTATATGGAATGGTACTGTTCATGGATTTGTAGCTAAGACATCCAAGGAAAGCTGTATTTTTACACAAACCCCTTTAAGATATGCCAAATGATTTAAAGTTTGCCTGAAGCAATTAAAAAATAAAGTGAAATACTTTTCTCAGTAGAGAGAAGCATCTGGGCAGTCCAGAGACCTCTGTGGTCTTCTTACAACCCCTTGGTTTTTGCACTTGGACCCTTTTTACAACGCTCAACATTATTATTTTTATATTGCTTGTGACCGCGCTCCCCTCAGTGTACGAGGGCAAAGTACAGCCTACTCAGTAACGTGGAGCCACTCGCTCACTGCTTCTCAGCCGTGCATGGGCAACTGTGCAGGTGGAAACACTTTTGGTGCCTTCGCAGTGCAGCTGTGCTCGTACACAGAGGGGAGCATAGTGTCAATGAGGATGAGGGTTCCAACCAGCAATGGAGAGGTTGTGGACATTGGGAAGCCTCTGGAGCATCTAGAAGAGGCCTCCCTCTACAGTAATAACTCCCTTCCCCCCCCCCCCCCCCCCCCCCGCAAACTTTAGGTTTTCTTTAATAAGATTGGTAATTTGCCAGTATCATCCTACCATTTATCGTACAAGTTTGAAAGCTACATTTATGAGATAGATATATTTGGGCACCACTTCATGTACATTTTTGTACCTTTTGTAGCATGTATATGTATAATAATTTTAACAATCTTGACAGACTTTACGTAGCCAATGTACACTAGATAGGGTTTGTTTTAGGGTTTTTTTTTTTCCACCAGGGGTGAATTGCACCATTTCCCCATGCGCAAATATAGACCGGGAATCACAGCCTATTGGCTGCCTCTGAATTCACATGCCTGCAGTATTTTTTGATGGATTCCTTTTCAGAACCCCATAGCTGTGTGGGGATCCAGATGCGTTATCATCCCACTAGCTCAAGTTGCAGCTTCTGTCTTTGAGACTAAGGCTCAACACACACCATACAATCTAGGTTGTTCAATCTTACCACTTTCATGTAGTATAAGAGCTTTTACCATCAGTCAATCAAGGTATTTTCAGTCTGTTGGCCCTTATACTACATAGATTTGGTAAATCTGTACAACCAAGATTGTATGGTGTGTGTTGAGCTTAAAGCTGGCCATACACTGGCCCGATTTGCTGCCGTTTTGACAGCAGATTCCATCACTGGGATCGACTCTGCTGCCAATCGTTCGCGCTAAATGCACCCGCCAATCCGATTTCCTCCCGAAATCGGATCGGTCCGTCGATCGCGCCGTGCGGGAAATTACCGTCGATCGCCCGCGGGTAGGGAGCGCGTCGCTAGCAGCGGCCGATCAGGTATACATTACCTGTGCTGGCTCCCGGGCATCTTCTCCGTGCTGCACCGCTCTGTTCCTGCTTCCATCCCAGCGTAGACTAACTTCCTGTGTCACTCCAGTGACCAGGAAGTTCAGATAGAGGGCGCTCTATTTGAACTTCCTGGTCACGGAGTGACAGTGTACGCTGGGATGCGGTGCAGGATGCTGGGATGCGTGCCGCGCGGAGAAGAGGACCCGGAGCCAGCTTCAGGTAATGTATACGGGGGGGGGGGGAACAGGCGGCAGGAGCAGCTCAACAGATTGTGATCGGTTTCAGGCTGAAATCGATTAGCATTCTGTTTGCATTAATGGCAGCCATACGATCCCTCTCTGATCAGATTCGATCAGATAGGGATATGTCAGTTGGTCGATCTAATGGCAAATCGACCAGTGTATGGCTACCTTAACATTGGCACACTTAGAAAAGGGCCATTCTGTTTTGTGTACACAGTCTTTAACTACCTTCACAAAAAGAAAAATCATCCCTGGTATAGAAAATGCTGCACCACCATTAATCATACAAAAAGTTGTATTGAATGCTAGACACATCTAAAAACCTTTAAAACCAAAAGATCCACAATACAATCATGTGGGAATCACACACATAGGAAATCTCAAGTGTCTCGCCTCCAAAGTAGAATAATAAGCCCTAAATGCTGCTTTAGATGGCTATCTCGGTTCGTGTGAACCCAGAATGGTCTAACGGGACCCGGGTCCTAGTATCAATAATCATGAAGTAGCTGCCAATGAATAAAGTGATATTGGTTCAAACAAGTGCAAAAATGAAAGGTCAGTGCATAGTATCAAGAACAATATGCTCATGAGCGTTTGCTGTGCCTCCCTTCTCCCTCATTATTTCTGGCTGCCTTACATTGCTACCAGGGGACTCTGTCCAGGACTATGTATGTATCATCATATATACCGGTATATATTGGCATTGCCAGACCCTGGGCAACACTAGCTTGTCCATTTTTCTTGCTCTTTATATTTGGCTCATATGCTGATGAGCATATTGTCCTCGATACTATGCAATGACCTTTTCATTTTTTGCACTTGTTTGAACCAATAGCACTTTATTCATTGGCAGCTACTTCATGTTTGATACTAGGACCCGGGTCCCGTTAGTCCATTCTGGGTTCACACGAACCGAGATAGCCATCTATAGTGGCATTTAGTGCTTATTATTCTACTTTGGAGGTGTGAGGCACTTGAGATTTCCTATATGTGTGATTCCCACATGATTGTATTGTGGATCTTTTGGTTTTAAATGTTTTTAGATGTGCCTAGCATTCAATAAAACTTTTTCTATGATTAATGGTGGTGCAGCATTTTCTATACCAGGGATTCATTTTCTTTTTGTGTAATTATGATTCTACAATTTACTCTGGTGCTTGCGCGCTGCATGTGACTTGGGAGTGCAAATCTACATTATTGTATTACGAGTCTTTAACTACCTCAGATTCCTAAATTTTATCTGGTGAATCAGATCCAGTACAAATGATCAATACATCTTTAGAGGGTCTTGGAGGACAGCTGTCTTATTTAAATCTCTAAATAGTTTTAGTTCTTTGTTGCTGTTGCCAGCAATCGGCAAGTGCTGCAAAAGCGCTTGTAGAGGCCCCAGCCCTTAAAATTGCATTTGATCATTACAAGTGTGCAATATATTTGCACAATATGTCAACATCTGGTATATGGCACACAAAACCATTCACGTCTGACCCTGACCCCACAAAGAGATTGCAGTAAAGTTTAACCTACTAAGATCATACACTGATGGTAATGTCGGTTTGGTAAGGTATCTGTTTAAACGACATCTGAAGTGAGAGGGCTATGGAGGCTGCAATGTTTATTTCTTTTTAAGCGATAACAGTTGCCTGGCTGTCCTCCTGAGCCTCTGCCTGCAATATTTTTAGCCATAGACCCTGAACAAGCATGCAGCAGATCAGGTGTTCCTGACATTGTCAGATATGACAAGATTTAGCTGCATGCTGGTTTCTGGTGTAATTCACACACTAGTGCAGCCAAATAGACCAACAGGACAGCCAGGCAACTATCCGGACGGCTGGATCGTGTTCTGTCCTCTAAACGCAGCACTTCAATGCCATCATCTTCTGGCCTCCGATTAAATGATGTCATCTGTGCTCAGAGGATGGAGTTGGCATTGTAGCGCCAATTGGTGGTGGAAGAGTGTCTTCCATCACCCCTCTCCCACCACCAAGTGACGCTATAACGTTGACACGATCAAGTCATATCATGTGATCAGAAGACAGTGACAGGAGTGGAGTGCTGCGGGATGGTGGAGAGGAGAAGAAAGCGGATCCAACAGTCAGGACAGGTAGCTATGACCGCTTCCTGCCGCCTGATCTGCATGCCTGCATTAGGTAACAGAGTTTAGCCGGCAGCAGATGCCCTGCCATGAGTTGTCTAATATGAGAACTTGGGCCAGGCTACAGAAAGGTTAATGGCAAGAACACATGAATTTTTTCTGTGGTGTCTCTTGTAGGACGAGAGGCTAGAAACATAAAGCTGCAAAGCAAGAATGCTAGAGGAGCTGTCAGCCATACTATCTCAGAAAAAAAATATATAAGTAGATAAATACTGCTTAAATAAATAACCTATGTTTTGCACTGTCCACATTTTGGTTTTAGTGATTTTTTTCTATACTTAATAGGTTTTTCCATGTTAACTGTGGCTATTTTGAAGCCAATCCTGATGTAATTTCCTCCTTCTCTCTGCCTGAGTGTGTATGCATTGCCTGCCCTCCTGCCAGTCTTCAGACACTCCTATCCAGCTCTGAGTGATTTTCTCAGCAAGATAAATATTGGCCAATCGGAGAGGAACAGAGGTGTGGGAGGGGAAAACTGGAGGGAAAAAGGTTTCAGCCAATCAGGCTGCATTAGTTATGTCTGAGGGCTAAAGGGCAGGAAAGTAAGAAAGAAAACACAGCATGTCCTGCAACCTCCTTTGTGCGGCAGATGTACCAAATAACAGCCAGGGAAACTGGGGTATGATGATTTATGGGTCTGAGAAGAGTGATTTTTTTTTGATTTTTTTTATTTTGGATTGCTTGATTAGTATCCTTATTACTTGTTCACCAGATAAAAATAAAGAATTAATTTTATGCCTGACAGTTGCATTTTAACTTGGTCACCATATAATTGCCAAGTTTGTAGAAGTTGGAGATATGATGGTAATTCATCCGATTGACATGTCCTGTAAAGAATTATTTGTTTCAGATTTCATTCCGCTGAAAATTGCTTCTTTTGCAGGGGGTTACATTAACAGATCTTCAAGAAGCAGAGAAAACAATTGGCAGAAGTCGTCCTACTCAAGCTAAAGATCAGGAAAGCGAAGAAAAAGAAAAACAAGACAAAGAAAAGCAAGAAGAAAAAAAAGAATCTGAAAATAAAAATGATGATTACCGGCAAAGATTCTCTGAGGTATTTGTAGTGATTAGATCTGAATGTTGTCTTGCCATTCCACAAACTACAGCTTTCCTTTTCCTTAAAGGGAACATCCAAGCTGGAAAAAATGAAATCCCTGGGGCTTCCTCCAGCCCCTGGCTGCCGGTCTTGTGCCCTCGCCGCAGCTCAAGAGGCTCCCGGTGTCCTGCGCTGCAGAAGCCGACCTCGCCAGGTCGGCTTCCTGTGCGCTCCACGGCGCGGGTCACGTGGTCCGGCTGACGTCATCAGTTCTGTACTGCGCATGCGCAGTACATACCTAATGACGTCAGCCGGACCACGTGACCTGCACCGTGGAGCGCCCAGGAAGCCAACCTGGCGAGGTCGGCTTTTGCAGTGCAGGACACCGGGAGCCACTTGAGCTGCGGCGAGGGCACAGGACCGGCAGCCAGGGGCTAGAGGAAGCCCCAGGTAAGTGGATTTTGTTTTTTCCAGCTTGGATGTTCCCTTTAAAGGGATACTGTAGGGGGGTCAGGGGAAAATGAGCTGAACTTACCCGGGGCTTCTAATGGTCCCCCGCAGACATCCTGTGCCCACGCAGCCACTCACCGATGCTCCGGCCCCGCCTCCGGCTCACTTCTGGAATTTCTGACTTTAAAGTCAGAAAACCACTGCGCCTGCGTTGCCGTGTCCTCAATCCCGCTAATGTCATCAAGAGCGCACAGCGCAGGCCCAGTATGGTCTGTCTGCGCAGTACACTCCTGGTGACATCAGCGTTAGCGAGGATACGGCAACGCAGGCGCAGTGGTTTTCTGACTTTAAAGTCAGAAATTCCATAAGTGAACCGAAGGCGGGGCCGGAGCATTGGGGAGTGGCTGCGCCAACACAGGATGTCTGCGGGGGACCATTAGAAGCCCTGGGTAAGTTCAGCTCATTTTCCCCCGAGCCCCTACAGTATCCCTTTTAAAGACTGACCTATTTATTTCCTTTTAAACCATGGAAATTGCCTGACCGTCCTGCTGATCCTCTGCCTCTAGGGATCGCAGTTGTATGTGCAGAAAACCATGTTTTTTGCCATGTGCATATTTTTTTTTTATGCATATGCGTTTTGGGGAATTTTTTTGTATGCTGTTGAATTTCCTTTAAATCTGCCTTTTGTATTGAGAGAAATACAGCATAAGATCTATTTAGTAATAATGTATTTTTTTTTATTTATATGCCCAATAGGAAAGCATTGTATGTGAGAAGAGAGCTGCGATTTACAGTGTGGACCATAGATTCTCATTAAACACAATTTTGCATGTGTTTTCTGCTCTGCTGCATGCGATTTAAAGACGTGTACTCCCAGCCTTATACTTAAGTCATAGTCCCTCAACAAGCATGCAGATCAGATATTCTGACTCAAGTCTGCATGCTTGTTACAAGTGTGTAATTCAGACACTACTGACCAGAATCAGCAGGACTGCCAGGCAACTGGTATTGTTTAAAGGGAAACAAATAGGGGTAGCCTCCATATCCATCTCAATTTAGCTTCTCTTTAAAGACTGACACATTGACTGGATGAGACAAATGCTCAAAAGGCCCTAGAAGTTTTTGTTGAAAGCCACTGTAACATATTGAAGACCTGGGCTAATTGACTTTCCTAAATTATAAGCGGTGAATCAATGGCGAAGTTGCATAGTATTGGTAAGCTGCTGCCAGAAAAAACAATTTGTTACTTCAGGTGATAGGATGAAAACATAGGCTTACCAGCTGATAACAAACCACATTATAAGGTTGTCAGTAGTGCATGTTGAAAACTATCCCCATATCCTGGTCCACATTCTACTCATGAGGAATCGTGGATGTGAGAGTTATAACGCAATTGGGATCATCACCAACCAATCTACTATTGAGGATGATTGTGGCATAGGAGCTGGAGCATACTGAGAACCAGGAGATTAGGATTGTTTTCAACATGCTCTGACAACCTTATAATGTGGGTTGTTTGGTCTGCATGTGTCAGTACAGGTTTCCTGCAAATGAAAATTGGGGCTAACCTTTACTTTTTTTCCTTGCTAACGACATAAGTCAGAGGTTAGATTATCACTATAAAGGAAATGTTTTTGGAGTAAAATGATTGTCACTGGTAGTTTGCTTAATGGACCCCCTACCCAAAACATAACCTAAACCTGAAATGTGCAGTATATGAGAATTAACATTTATAGTGTGCCTTCCTGTTCTTCCTGATTTTTGCAGCGGTACAGGCCATTATCCACAAGTACTACTGTCACGTCATCGTCCACACCATCACTTTCTTCATCTACTAGTTCTTTATATACTTCAAGCCAATTAAACCGACCAAGTAGCCTATCTAGTCTCTCTTCTTCGTACTCCAACTTTTCAAGGCTTGCGTCAAGAGAGCCTGAAAAAGGTAATTGCCACACTGTGTTGTAGGACTTGACTTTTATTTCACTTTTCCAAATGCAGTATATTCTGTGTATGTATTTTAAATTAAGTTATGCATTCAAACTTGTGTTAAAAAAATGCAAAATTAGAGGGAAATACTGTTACAACCATTTTATAGATAATTGTTGCCTCCTCTGTAACCTTAATTTGTCTGCTCACTCACACTGTGTAAAATGTTCCTCCTTTAATTATGTGGATTTGTAGGTAGGAGAGAAGCTTAGTGGACCCTAAAGGTACATACACACGTCAGATTTTCACAAACGACCCATCGTTTGGACGTTTGAACGTCCGGTCGTTTGGACGTCAAATCGGCTGATAGGACTGGACTTGGCGGATCGTTCAAATCCAGTCTTATCAGCTGAATGACAGACTGTACACATGCCCGATTTGACGTCCAAACGACCGGACATTCAAACGAGCCTTAACCCTCACAACAGAAAATGAAACGTCTTCATTTGACATATAATTCACTGATGTATGTGATGTGTGTGTTTAGGCAGATCAGCCCATGTAATCAGCTCTAATCAGTAGCTGTGAATCAGATCTGTGCACAGCTCTCTGCTTAAGGTGGCCATACGCTGCCATCAGATTCGACCAACAGATAGATCCCTCTCTGATCGAATCTGATCAGAGAGGGATCGCATGGCCACCTTTACTGCAAACAGATTGTGAACCAATTTAGTCTGAAACCGTTCACAATCGGTGGTGCTGCCGCCGCTCTCCCCTCCCTCCCCCCCCGCATACATTACCTGCTCCACCGGCGCGAATCCCCGCTGTCACTGCTGTCTTCTCTGCTCTGGTCTGGTCTCCGACATGCTTCACTTCTTCCTGCCCGGCAGGAAGTTTAAACAGTAGAACGCCCTCTACTGTTTAAACTTCCTGCCGGGCAGGACGAAGTGAAGCATGCCGGAGACCAGAGCGGAGAAGACAGCAGTGACAGCGGGGATTCGCGCCAGCCGGAACAGGTAATGTATACCCGCTCTATTGCGTCGGGAATTCGAATGCCGCTATCGACGCACTCCCGACCCGCCGGCGATCGAGAAAAATCTTCCGCACGGACGGATTGTCGGGAATCGGCGGGAACGATCGATTTCAGATGGAAATCGATCGTTCTGTCAGCGGTGTGCGCAGCGATTTCACAGCCGATTCGGTCACTGTGATCGAATCGCCCGTATTTCGGCGGGAAAATCGTTAGGTGTATGGGCCCCTTTAGAAAGGTAACCCTGTGGCTTATTCTTTTGAGTGCTCCCAGGAATGGGAAAGGAAGTAAAAGCATCAGGGTTTGTTTGTTTTTGTTTTTTAATTTTTTATTTAGAATTTCTGTAAAGTGTAATACATTTTTTCCCACTTAGTTATTGTGCTGTGGCTTATCTTTGAGAGAGAGACAGAGAAAGAAATAGTTTTGAGTTTAGTTCTACTTCACTGAACAACACATAATGATGCATGAATGGATTTAGCAAGTATTTTACTTAATTTTCCTAAAACAGTATTTTTTTTTCAAAACTTTATGAATTATTAATTGCAATGGTGCTTTATAGCATATTAAAAAGTACTGTCTAAACTCTGGGTCTGGGAGTACTTTACTAATTACATAATCCAAAAAAAGTTAGACTACACTTGTGCCAAAAAGTGTTACTCCCAGTATATAAATCCAATGACACAAACAGTGCAGCTCCTTGGAACTTGTGGGCAAAGCATATATCTAATAAACAAAAAAGGAGCACTCTATAGTGCATCAAATATTTTAATAGTACTGTAAATAAAAGAATTTTACTTAGTCTGTATAGTGTCATAAAAGCATATATCATCAATGTGCAGTCTCCAGGACCTCCCCGGAAGAACACACCAGCGGCTCGTATAATCCACTGTGGCTACCAATATGGACTTCTGTATCATTCATGATGCGAATGGCATGCTAGAGCTCTAGGTCCTGCCGACTCCTACCACCGCTCTCCCAATCAGCTGATACGGAAGTTCTGGCAGATTTGATCAGTCATTGATGAGTTTTAGGCCTACATAAGATTCTCTAGTCTCAAATGTCCAAAGTGATGTTGAAGAGTCAATGCCACTGGGCCATTTCTGGACTTGGTGTCTGAAAGTCTCCTAAATACTGAAAATGTCTTGACATTTTTCAGATGAAAGGAAAGAGGAGGATAAAGAAGAGGACAAATCTCAGTCAAAATCAATACGAGAGAGGCGGCGACCGAGGGAAAAAAGACGATCGACTGGCGTTTCTTTTTGGACTCAAGATGTAAGTGGATTATCAATTTTTAATGTTCTCTAAACCTGCAGTTTTGTTTTTTTATTCTTAGCAGGTACATAAGGAATGTATTCTTGCATAGTATTTTTAATATTTCCATTTTTTTTGGTATACAGAGTGTACTTTAACCTCACACTTAGGTTCTGTCTTATGTGCATAAAGGACATTGTTAAATTAACTGCACAGAGAAAAGAATGCAGTGTTTGCTAAATAAGAGGGCAAATACCTGCTGCATAATGGTTACTCATAGAAGGCAAGTCATCTGTGAGGCATGGCTTTAATTAAATGTATTTAATGACTAAAAGGAAACCAGAGACGTTAAGTTGTAAAGATTTGATACTTACCCGGGGCTTGCTCCAGCCCCATAAACTTGTCAGAGTCCCTCGGTGTGCTCCCACGGTCTGCCGTTCAGCTTCAATCAGCCTTGGTAACTGGCTGTGTCGCGGCAGTCCGGATCTACTGTGCATGCGCGGGATGTCCGCCAGACTTTACCCAACTGAGCCTGTAACTGGGACTGATTGCAGCTGAACGGCAGACCGCGGGAGGACGCCGAGGGACTTTGGACAAGTTTATGGGGATGGAGGAAGCCCCGGGTAAGTATCAAATCTTTATAACTTAACGTCTCTGGTACACTTTAAGCTCTGTACACACACTAGATGAAATGCAGCTGAGGTGGCCTATGACTACCCCTGCCGAGTATTTAACAAGAGTACAGCAGTCCCTAACACCCCATTGGCCGCTTGAATCCCCCTGGTGAATCGCTTCAGCCAAGCAACTACCGAGAAGATTTATTTTATTTATATAGCACCGACATATTACGCAGCGCTGTACATATTACACAGCGCTGTACAGAGTATATTATCTTGTCACTTAACTGTTCCTCAGAGGGGCTCACAATCTAGTCCCCATCATAGTCCTATGTCTGTATGTATTGTGTAGTGTATGTTTCATAGTCTAGGGCCAATTTAGGGGGAAGCTAATTAACTTATCTGTATATTTTCGGGATGCAAGAGGAAACCAGAGTGCCCAGAGGAAACCCAAGCAGACACGGGTAGAACATACAAACTCTGTGCAGTTGTTGACCCGGCTGAGATTCAAACCGGGGACCCAGCTATGCAAGGCGAGAGCGCTAACCAGTACGCCACCATGCTGCGCATTGTTCTCTGCCCATTGTTTATTGATGGGGAGAACATTGTTCTCCCCATCTTCCTTGCCCACTGCATGACTTCTCTTTTGCTTTGCCCCTCAAGAGTTCAAGCTTTAAAATTTAACCTTTTCTGAACCTTTTGAATTTGAGAAGAGGTATGATAGTTTGACTGTAACGAGCAGGTTGAAGCTTTCACATAGTCATTTATACTGTATAAATAAAACCGCTAAAATCTGGTTTTTGGGGGACGACCAAGTGTTTCTTTGATTACAGCAGTGGTAAGGCATTGTTTTAATTTTTCATGGAAAGACACATTTTTAATGAAGTTTTATTAAAGATACTGCCACCTTTTACCCACTATTTGTCAGTAATATGCTCAAGTAACAGTGTGTTGGAATATATATAATACAGTATGCACTTGTGTGTGGGGTTCTTTTCCCTCTTGTTAGATTAAAGGTGCTGTCGTGTTAAAAATAATTTTAGTGTATTTAGTGTTATTAGCTTTAAAACCAACTAAAACATAGCTTCAGACCATGTTGCTGTGTGCTTTTGGATTTCATATTTGATTTTGGTTTCCTGTCTTAGAGTGACGACAATGACCAAGACCATCAGTCAGACACAGATGATGGCACCAACAGGAAAGACAGCCGAGTAAGTAATTCTTGCACTTAGTTTACTTGCTAAGAACAGGGCTGTGAAGTCTTGAGTCTAAGTGTCAGAGCAATTTTGGGTTTCAGTTAACTGAAGAGTTGGATTTTTGTACTGACTCCACAGCCCTGGCTAAGAAGGCACTAGCTGGATACCTGTCAAATTTTGCAGAGCTATTTAAGGATACAAAAAAATGTATACAACAGATCACATTTATGCATGCTGTGGGTGGCCATGTTAAGAATGAAAATGGTTGGTGCAGAGTTGGGGTATGTGACTAATACTCCGGCAGAGGCCATCTCAGAAATTCTGCTTGTGAATGCTCTGTGCATTTGGCACATTTCTTTACACCTTGTTGGATCAGTGAGCATAGAATCCTATTCGAGACTTGTTTAACTAGTTAGACCAGCATGTAGCATGTTAATTTCAACCCACACTAAAGCAGTATACCCAAGACAAATCAATCTACTTTTAGACTGTAAAAACTATCTGCAGTGCCAGCCAGGAAAAGTGAGAAAACCTAGCAGTAGTTTAAGAACGGATGGTCTTTGGAGAAAAAACTTTCTGCAAGATTGTTGCAAGGTATTCACTTTATACTCACAAGAAGCATAGCATGGATTTTTTTGAGTCCTTTTTTTTTTGGGGGGGGGGGGGAGTAGGGTGTAACACAAGAGCTTTGGGGGGGGGGGGGAGGAGAGGTAGTACTTACCCTGGGAGGAAGATGCCTCTGGATCCTAAAGAGGCTTACCCTTTCCTCCTCAGTGGAGGGTATCCAGCGCTGGGACACCCCGCCCCCCCCCCCTTCCCGCCTCCAAGCACACAGCATTTGTGTGCTATTTTCTTCTTGGAGCAATAAGCCTCTTTTTTTCTGTGTGCGCGTGTTTACGCGGCCTCGTTATCCAGGTGCAATAGAGCCTTAGAAGCTATGTTGGATGTGCTGCAGCAGAACATCCATTGCTGAACGCGGCGGTTGTACCATGTTCCATACTTCTGCATGTTCAGCTCACAGCAGATACATTGCCGTTATATAAAGTAAAGGATCTGCTGGCACAGTGCATCCACTAGAAACATGGCCTGAAAAAGATTTAACAAAAAAGTAATTTTCAGCTTTTGTGTGAATGCCAACTTCTACCTCTTCCCCTAGCACTGCAGGTAATGTGCTCTAAGTGCTGGAACTCACTAGAGCAGTGATAGCTAACCTTGGCACTCCAGCTGTGGTGGAACTACAAGTCCCATGAGGCATTGCAATAATCTGACAGCTCTAAGCATAACTTGGGGAGGCAGAGGCATGATGGGATTTGTAGTTTTGCCACAGCTGGAGTGCCAAGGTTAGCCATAACTGCACTAGAGCCTTTTTTTTTGGGGGGGGGGGGGGAATTAAGGGGTGCTTCTAATCGCTAGCGATTTCCCTAAATGCTCAGCTAATGTAAATGGGTGAGACAAATTCTATAGTAGCGATTGCAATTAGCAAAATCGAAATTGCAGGACATGCAGCATTTTGGGAGCATTTGCGCTTCATTGTAAAGTATTGAAGCGCTGGCAAATCGCTTATGAATCGCTACAGAGAGCAATTTGTGTTATTTTAAATGAATGCAAACTGTAAAAAAAAATTATAATTTAAAACGACCAATCAGAGTTGAAATTTCAAATCACAATCGCTGGCAAAAAGCTTACACTTTTTAAATCGCTTCCAAAATCGGCAGAAAATGCTGCTTGAAATCGCTTAGAAATTGCTAATTTAAAACTCGAGCGATATCGATTTGCGACTTGTAGTGAGTTCCAGGCCTCAGTCTAAAAGTTTATTAGTAACCTTTAAAGCTACTTGTTTTTGTTTTAAATCATTCAGTTGTTATTTTACATTTCCTTATTGCACTGCAGTTACGTTGATGTTTATTACAGTTCATTAAACCAGTGCTGCATGTTGATCCCACTTGCATTTATTTTTCATGCTTGAATGTGTGAAGAGTTGTGTTAAAGTGCTTCTTACATCAACTTAGCCAAACCTGCTTGTGGATGTTTCAGATTTTTATGGTTATTCTTTCTGCAGGTTCTTAAGTAAATAGGATTAGTACAAATTCATACTTCACATGTTCCCTTCAGGAGTTTGTTATAAAAGTGTGCGGCGCATAGCTTCAAATCTGGCTTTTGCTCAAGAATGTTACCATGTAGACACGGTTCACTAGTAAAGCTAGTGGGTGGTAAAGTTTACTTCCAGCCCTCTGCAGTCCCTCAGTTTCCTCCCTATCCCCTCCTTTGGAAAGCTTGCTGATTATTCTAGTTGCGGGCTACTGTGTATGTGTGGTCCCAGCCACGCACCTCCTCAGTCAGGTGACTTGGCGCAATCTACACATGCGTAGTTAAGACTTACTGTGCATTTTCACTCCTGCCGGGATGGAGGACGACGAGGCTGCGTGTGACCCACTAGTGGGCAATCTTTCAGAGGGAGACGGTAGCACAACAAATGGGGGTCAAAAAGACCCTGAGGGACCATAAAAGACAACGGGAGCTAAAATATGCCCCAGGGAAGTACGCCAACTATTCACCCTGCTTCAGGCTTCCTTCAGAACAAATATTTGTGTGTTTTCCCACTGGGATTCCTGTTTTTTTTCTTTCTGCACTCTCTTCTGGGATGACACAGTATTCCACGTTTGTTCACAATCTTTTCTGCATGTGGTGGAATACATTGCAATTACGAATGTGCGTGTTGTGCAGAAAAAAAAAGTAGAATGCTAGCTAATATAAAATTGTGGAGGAAAATGCAAATGAGTGCGATTCCCAAGCTGGCCACAGACTATAATGGGGGCAGTACGCTGTTTGCAAAACCTGCATGAATCCACGAGTATGTTCCCTGAAGTCTTGCAAAAGCTGTTGCTGTATATCTGATGGACGTTGATCATAAAGTGAGTAAAACTAAGCAGGAAAACGAATCCACATAGGCTAACTACTCTAATTCTAGATTCTTCTGGCTAGGATTTCATTATTTATAGCATTGTCTGTTTGTATTATGTTATGACCAACTTTGTGACTCTTGTTGTCTGTCTTTCTCCCCACATGTAGACGGAGAGCCTATCAAGGTATGTATATTAAGTAACAAAAGTGTGTTATGTATCAATCATAAGTTTACATTTTCTGATTTTTTGGGGGGGGGGGGAGAATAGTGTGTTCATTGTTACCAATATAGAAAAGTGTGTTGAAATATATTGCTAGATACATTTATTAGAACATTTTTGGTTACATTTATTAGAACATTTTTGGTTATTTGTATATAGGAACTGCATGAAGGTTGCTAATATATTGCAATATTTGCTGATCTTTAGTACATACACGTTACACACAAGCTTGTGTTGTGTACCTACTGTTGTCCCAGCCTGTATGATAGTTATTTTTTGGGACAGTGGAAAAATATTTATACAAACGCAATCAAAGCATATGGTAGCAGATGACGTGTGTTCTCTCATCATTTTTTAAAGCAATTCTTGGGTGAGAAGTATAGTTTTGCCTCTTTCTGTTCCACTCAGTATTGGATGATAGTATAACAATGTTGCAGGCAGGTTTTTTTTTGGGTTTTTTTTTTATAAACGTTCTATCTAGGCGGTTTGTTACAGCCTTGCCCAAGTGGGTGTCTGCTGCAGGTCATTGCAAATGATGGACAATGGACAATCAAGCTGTTTATCAATTTGTCCAAAACAATGGCGATTAGACCAGTAGAGGGATAGAGTAGTGTAAAAGGGGGGAATGCGATATGAGAGGGTAAATGGGAAGTTAAATTGTCCTAAAAGCGTGGCTGGAAAGTATAATGGTTAAGGGCTCTGCCTCTAACACGGGAGACCAGGGTTCGAATCTCTGCTCTGCCTGTT
Organism: Hyperolius riggenbachi; assembly: GCF_040937935.1. Taxonomy (NCBI): domain Eukaryota; kingdom Metazoa; phylum Chordata; class Amphibia; order Anura; family Hyperoliidae; genus Hyperolius; species Hyperolius riggenbachi. The sequence continues at coordinate 303,363,012 of NC_090648.1, forward strand.
CAGTAAGCCAGCACCTATTCAGCAGGAGACCTTAGGCAAGTCTCCCTAACACTGCTACTGCCTATAGAGCGCGTCCTAGTGGCTGCAGCTCTGGCGCTTTGAGTCCGCCAGGAGAAAAGCGCTATAAAAGTGTTTGTCTTTCTTTGTCTTTAACCTCTTGACGACCAGCTAACGCCGATTGGCGTAAACTGGTCGTCTGCGGGTTACCATGGAAACGGCCGCTCGATCGAGCGGCCTTTCCATGTCAGTTCACGGAGGGCTTTCCATGTCAGTTCACGATAGCGGCTCGCCGGCAAAATGTAAACAGGCGGGGAAGAAATCCCCGCTGTTTACATGATACGGCGCTGCTGCGCAGCAGCGACATAATTCAGATCGGCGATCCCCGGCCTCTGGCCGGGGATCGCCGGCATATGATAGGCTGAAGCCTATCCCACAATGCGCAGGACGGCTATCCGTCCTGCGCAGCCCAGGAAGGGAGAGGGAGGTAAGGGGAGGGAGGGAGTGCACAAAACGCTGCGGAGGGGGGCTTTGAGGAGCCCCCCCCGCTACCCACTAATGGCCGGCGGCGATCAGACCACCCCAGCAGGACATCCCCCTAGTGGGGAAAAAAGGGGGGTAGTCTGATCGCCCTGCTGCATTGCTGATCGGTGCTGCGGGCTGTAGAGCCCACGCAGAACCGATCAGTGAAAATTCCCCTGGTCGGCAAGTGGTTAAAAAAAAAAAAATACTTACAACTTTGGCATTGCTTGAAGAACTTCTTCTCAATGTGCCTTCAGAGGTCCTGGTAGGAAATGCTATACTGCTTTACTTCAAAAATAAAAGGCAAGAGAGATGCCAATCCTAGCCAGAGGTTAAACAGATGAACATAATCCATCTTGCACAAAAATGGCAAAAAATACAATAATGTAAAGTAACAAATACCTGCAACAGTTCTCCACATGAGTGATGTATTGTAGACTATACATAAAAAAACACATTCCAGCACAGGAGGAAAAACTGGACATTGTCACCAGCTGTACTCCACAGTCAGTTCTTTGATAAGTAGACAGGCTTGCAGCAGTAGATGCCAATAGATACAAGATTGACTGATGGTACATGGTCCCAATACGATGTAGTGTGAACAAAGCATTAAACTGACCTTACACTGTGCTCTGTAAACACAATTAAGTAAACCTTTTTTCCCCACAATCCTTCAGGGCAAAGGTGAGACGTAGCTCCTCCCAGGAACAGACAGCACTTCCCCTATAAAAAAGTCTCACATGGTTAGTCCACCCTCAGTGCTGTTTGTTCCTGCGTCCAGGCAGGTCGGCATCTCCCCTCTGGGTGAAGCCTGTGTGCTGGGCTGCAGGTGGATCTCTCTGGGTGGCTGAGACTGTGGTACTGAGGCAGTCTGGCCGTGCGCCCCAGGCTGGATCTTTACTGGGGTTTGCCTACCTTTCTCTCCCGCTGCCAGGGAGAGCAAGTGTGGAAGGCGTGGGTTCCCCTTGGCGGCCTTGCGGCAGAGGAGCAGGACGGAGGTAAGCCAGCGGCCATGTGCAGCGTGGAGCGCATTGCGGCCATTAGGACGCTTGGCCGCGTCCGGATGCGTAATTTCCGGCGGGTATGCCGGATGTAGCAATTTGTAGAGCTGGTTCATTACTCCTCCTGAACCTCCGGTCCGCCCCTCATCCAATTGCGGCAGGCCGGATATGTTTTAAAGGGGAGGCTGCGCAGGCCTGTTTGCACTGTTGCTCAGAGGGAGTTTGGTCCTGCGCTGGACATGAAAGTTTGGAGACAGGTCAGACGCTGAGAGGATTGAGAGCAACCAGGCCGCCCAGAAGGTGAGATAATGGCTTCTCTTTCTGGGCTAAATGTGCTAAAGCTGTACAGAGTTACATGCCTTGTTGGTTTTGTTTGTTTGCAGGCCAAAACTGAGGCTGCTGCTAAATCTGCTGAGGCTGCTGCTGCTGCTACAGATAAGCAAAGGCTCCCTCCTAATTATAAGAGATGCCCTTTGTGCAATTTTAAGCTAATGTTGCCCTATGCAAGACTCTGTCAGTTGTGCATAGAGAGGGTTATGAGGGAGGAGCCGGGTCACTCTGTTCAGAATACATTGAAATCCTTCTGAGAGGAGATTAATGCTTCATTGGAATCAATTAAGTCCTCATTATTGAATGCTAATCCATCTACTTCTCAGGTTGCTGTATCTGGAGTATCTGTGACTGAGGTTGATGTTAGTCAGGCTGAGTTTGCAGCTAGTTCTGAGGATTCAGACATTAGAGAAATAAAATCTGAGTCTGTTCCAAAGTTTAAATTCCGTATTGAGGATACGGAGGCGTTGATTGCTGCCATTAATTACTCTTTTGGAGTTGAGTAAGGATGTGGTAGCTAATTTGTCTATTCATGATCAATTATACGAAGCTAAAGGATCCACTTGATAAAAAAGTGGATGCTTATTTGAAGAGGTCTTTAAAGGCTAGTGTGGCTATGTTTAGGCCGGCTGTTGCCTCTACATGTATGGTCAGAGCTTTGGAGCTGTTGATTAATCAGCTTAGAGCTAATATACTGGCACCTGTTGAGCATTTGTTGAATTCTATTGCGATTCTCATTAAATCTGCTGCATATTTAGCTGATTCCTCGGCTGAGGCAATTAGGTTATACACCCACTGCTGAAATTAATGATCAGCTTTGGAAAGTACATCGAACAAAAAAAAATTTCCTAAAAAGAAAAAGCTGTTGCAACTAAAGTTTTTTTTGTGTGATCAAAAAGATGCCTCTAAAGATCAGAGAAAAGGCAGAAAGTGGACTTCTGACAAGTCCGGGATAAGGGGCTTTAAATATAAAGCTCCGAAGACACAGTCAGACACAATGACTCGTGTCAGGCGGTGGGGGGAGGCTAAGATGCTTCTCTCTCAGGTGGGCAAAAAGGGCAAAAAGCCCGTTTATTTGCCGAACAATAAAGTTTGGTTACCAAATAGTTTGCACTCCATCCATCGTCAAGATTTGTGGTCTCAAAGGCCCCAGGAGATCCCACTCTATTTCCAGAAATTTTGAGTATATTGCAAAACATGCTAAAACAGAATGTATTTTATCCTGTGCCGGATCAAACAATCCGAAACAGTCTGTATGCATGTTGGATTATTAGGGCTCTGCACAAATTAACAAGCTGACACATCATTGCATTCCAGCGGTGTGTAGCTGCTAAGGGTAACTGGTTAATTTGCATATATTCAGCAGTGATGCACTGGGAGACATCTCAAGCTCACTCCAACCTGAATTATTGCAAATTCTTTCTGTTTTAAGAAAGCAAACTTTTGCTTTTCTTAGCATTTTAGTAAGAGGGCTTTTAGGACCATTGTAGCCTCTTACACACTCTGAGTTCTGGGTCACCATGAGCTCGCTGGTTAGTCTGTATCCTGTGCCAGCAAAGGAACAAAAGCAAAGCTTCTGTTTCACTATTTTTGTAGTAAAAAGTCGTCGGGCAAGTTCCGCCTGATTCTGAACCTAAAAAGACTTAACCTGTTATGAGACAGAAAAAGTTCGGATGGAATCCATTTTTTCAGTAAGGGAGCTACTGTTTCCAGGGGCCTTTATGGCATCTCTGGATCTAAGAGATGCATATTGGCATTCACCAAAAATCGCAAAAATTCCTAAAATTTGCAGTTGGAGTAAATAGGAGGGTAGAACACTACCAGTTTGTTTGCCTTTCATTTGGGATCACTTCTGCCCCAAGAGTGTTCACAAAGATGCTGGGAGAAGCATTGATTCCATTAAGAGAGCAGTCGATTTTAATCATTCTGTGTTTAGACGACTTGCTTATTCTCGGAAGTTCAGCAGATCAACTGACAAACCATTTAAATCTGGTATCGGAACATCTCCGATCCCTAGGTTGGATTCTCAACCTAGAGAAGTACTCTTTGATTCCAAGTCAGAAAACGCCTTTTCTAGGCATGCTAGTGGATTCATTAAGACATAGGATTTTCTTTCCTCCGGAAAATATCCTAAAGATAAATTTGGCAGTGAAATCATTACAGAGGGAAGACAAGGTTTCCCTAAGGATGATTTTGTCTGTGCTGGGATTGATATCCACAATGGTGGCAGTACCCTGGGCACTGGCGCACATCAGGAAGTTGCAGAGTTTCCTTCTAGGAAATTGGGACGGTCGTCCATAAACATAAGATTTCAAAGTCACAATTCCTCAAACTGTGGTGTTGTCTCTGCAGTGGTGGTTGGAGGAATCCAACCTTGTGAAGGGAAGGCTTTGGAAGGAGCCTGTAGACAAGGTAATTACTACGGATGCAAGCGCTTGGGGCTGGAGAGCTCGTATAGCTCACAGAGCCTTTCAAAGGAAGTGGACAGAACTGGAGTCTGAGGTCATCCAACTGGAGGGAATTAAGGGCAGTAAAGTGGGCCTTATTTCAGGCGCGATCGATACTGTCACAGTCCAATGTTCTGATCCACTCTGACAATGTTACGGTAGTAGCGTTTTGTCAACAAACTGAGGCACGAGATCCCTGTTGTTGCAAGAAGAAGTGGAGGAGATCGTGTCCTGGGCAGAAAAGAATGTGTTATCCTTGAGAGCTGTTCGTCTCGAGGGAACACTCAATATAGAGGCAGACAAACTGAGCAGAAGCAGGATTCTGTCATCAGAGTGGTATCTAAACAGAGAGAGGTGTTCCCAGACATCACAAAACGATGGAGAACACAATCGATCTGTTCACAACAGAAGACCATGCCCAGATTCAGAGTTTCTTCTCCGTCAATCCAAGAAAGCATATATCTGGGGGTGACTGCATTCATTCAGAAGTGGAACTTTCCACTTCGGTATGCATTTCCTCCTCTCAATTTGATTCCGGCAGTTATCAGCAAGAGGTTGTCAAAATCTGATGATTTTGATTGCACCTTAGGGGACCCTTGGAGTCTTCCTTGCAGGCCAGATCTGCTGCTGCAAGGGAACCTGTGGCATCCACATCCAGGCAGATTGAATCTGTCAGTCTGGATCCTTACTCAAAAAATTGGGAGTATCTGACAAGGCAGCCTCTACATTGATTGGTATCCGTAAAGAAGTTACTAGGAAGATCTACTTGAAATACTGGAAAACTTTCCATCTTTGGCTGTCCGGCTTTAAGTTTGATAGCCTGTCAGTTCCAGCAGTCCTGGATTTTCTTCAGGAGGGTTGGGATAAAAATGTTTCTGTAGGTACGCTTAAAGTGCAGATTGCTGCTTTATCTGCTTTTCAGTTATCCCCTTGTCTTCCTCTCCTTTTAATAGTGAGGTTTCTGAAGGCTTTTTCTAGGAAACTGCCAGTTTATAAACCATACGTTTCTCCTTGGGATTATCAGGGGTTTTAAAGGGACTGTCCAAAGGTTCCTTAGAGCCTCTTAGAGCCTCTTAAGGACAGTTCTTTTAGATATCTTACATTAAAAACAGAATTTTTTAGTAGTCATCACTACAGCTAGAAGGGTCAGTGAGCTACAAGCTTTGTCTATGAAAAGTCCTTACTTTCAGGATACATTAGGGTTACAGACATATCCAGAGTTTTGTCCGAAGGTTATGTCTAGGTTTCACAGGTCGCATGATATTTTGCCTACTTTCTGTGTGAATCCAAAGTGTGGAAAAGAGAGGATTTTTCACTCATTAGATGTTAGAAGATGTGTTCTGGAATATTTGAACAGAATTTCAGATGTCAGGAAGACAGATTCTTTGTTTTATTTTCAGGGAAAACTGTTAAGTCAAGGAACTTCTAAATCTACTATAGCTAATTGGATTAGGTTAGCTATTATAGAAGCTTACAGAGTTATGGAAGTGAGGCTCCTGCCTCATTTAGAGCGCATTCTACTAGAGCTAGGGCAGCTTCTTGGGCTAATAATGCAGGGGCTTCGCCTGAGCAAATATGTAAAGCAGCAACGTGGTCAAGCTTTTCTACGTTCAGCCGTCATTACCGAATTGATGCAATGTCTGCACACGACCAAGCGTTTGGTAGAAAGGTTCTCTAAGCAGTGGTCCCACCCTGAGGTTGTATTACTTGTTAATCGTCTCACCTTTGCCCTGAAGGATTGTGGGAAAAAAGCAAAGTTAGTACCTGCTAACGTTGTTTTGAACAATCCTTCAGGGCAACGATCCCACCCGGGTGTTAATTGTCTGTGTCTGATAGTTGCACGGTTATGGGTTAGTGGAATGTTCACCTGTCGGTACTTGGCTAAACGCACTGAGGGTGGACTAACCATGTGACTTTTTTATAGGGGAAGTGCTGTCTGTTCCTGTTCCTGGGAGGAGCTACGTCTCACCTTTGCCCTGAAGGATTGTTCAAAACAACGTTAGCAGGTACTAACTTTGCTTTTTCCTGATTGAGAGATTGATCCACGGATATGAACAGTTTTGGCACATAACACTACTCGTTTTTTACCAGATTTACTTGCATTCCAACATGGGGATTAAACTCCTCAAGTTTCTGGGAAGGTCCTTGACGGTCGCCACACTATGGAGGAGAATGTCTCAGTCCTAGGGAAAGGATAGACTGGGAGCCCTTATGGTGTAGTATCGTTAGACAAGTGGGTTGTGTAATAATGTGGGTAATAAATACTCACAAAGGTAGGTTGCCCTGATGCAACCAATGACAATCACATGCGGAAAAAAACCCGTTTCCGCTCGGTGTACTGGAACACTCTGGGACCCAGCGGTCGCTCTTGTCCTGTGGTCCTACATACAGGTGGATGGTCTCCCTGGTAATATAGTAGCACCTCAAAGCGGTGAGAGATGCAGAGGCAATTGGTGGAGGCGCCCTTAATCTTATTGACAAGCCATTAGCGGAGAAATAAACTCAAAAATAAAAATACAAATAAAAAGAGGTATCTTACTTCATCAGAAGACTCATATAGGTGGAAAAAGGAGTCTTAAGATAATGTGGATAAACTGTAGACAATGCGTTTCACGGGACACAGCCCGCTTCATCAGGTCAATAAACAGAAACCGTAATTGCCAGCCGTGCAGTGCAAGGGCGCATATAGAAACTTCTTTCTGTATGCACCCCCGCACTGCACGGCTGGCAATTATGGTTTTTTTTTATTGACCTGATGAAGCGGGCTGTGTCCCGTGAAACGCGTTGTCTACAGTTTAACCACACTATCTTAATAAAGACTCCTTTTTCCACCTATACGAGTCTTCTGATGAGGTAAGATACCTCTTTTTATTTGTATTTTTATTTTTGAACGTATTTCGCCGCTAATGGCTTGTCAATAAGATTAAGGGCGCCTCCACCAATTGCCTCCGAAACTCCTCAACAGTTTCTCTCAAACATCTGGTTGACGAAACATAATAAGATGGTAAAGCAAATATGTGTTGGAGAAGAAACGGCAGGAGGTACAGTTACCGATTAAAGTTTTTTTGTTTTAGTAAATGATTCCTATAAAACTATATACAAAGTGTGGTGTTAAGTTGCAGAAACAAACAAAAAAATTCTGAAGTACTGACAGTAATTACAGTATTAGTAGTTGTACGGCTTACTGGAGTGTGAAGGTTTTTAATTATCCAGTCCTAAAGCTATATGCACACCATAGATTACAGTGGCCTGACAAGGATCGGTATGCAATTCCTCAGGTGACAATTTGAGGCCTGATGTTGTACTTATGTGTCACTAGCTTGCAGGCTAGCGATGCATCTGTTTCTATGGAGGGCAGCGTAGGGATGATGCATGGCACAAGATGAAGTGGCTCCCAACATGTAGGGTGGTCACTTGGTGATTGCTAAATATCTGGCATGCTGGGTCTCTAGGCGACATTAGACAGCCAGTGTACACCTAATGGTGGCCACACACACCATACAATTTTTTAAATATCTGTTCAATTTAAGAATTGCAATCAATTTTTAACTGATTGCAATATTTCAAAAATTGACCAATGTACCACACACCTATGTTCAATTTTTCCCCAATTATGATAAAACTGATTGGAAACTCTGAGAAAATTGCTAGGGTATGTATATGAATAAATTGACAATCGAACATACACCATACGATCTTTAAAAAAAATTGAAGAGAAATATCTGGCATTACGGAACGATATAAATCGAAAAAAACGGGAAATCTGATCCGATTTTTCAGTCGAATGAAAAAAAGCTTTCGATTTTTTTGGGCGATACAATTGTTTTTATCGAATTGCTGTAAAATTGGATCATTTTATTGTATCGAGGGAGTCTTCATTGACTGCCACGGCCAAATTAATCTAGCATGTATACGAAGCTTATCAGACTTTATGGTCTTCTGACTAGCATAATCAGGCATTCCCCCTTTGGAAGTTCACAAAATTGTTTTTGTTGGATTACCTCTAAGGGTGCATACACACATCAGACCATAGTCTTTGGAAAGTGAAAGATCACAGACCAATCTTACCCCATGTAGTATGAGAGCCATATCTACAGTCTGTTCTATGGAGCTGAACTCCCCATCAGAAAAAATCTTTGCAAGATGCTGCTCACAAACATGCTGTACAGACAAAAAAGATCAGTATCTGCAAAAGATCTGTTCCTGGCAAAGATCCGGTCCTGCAAATTTCATTCATAGTCTATGGGATCTGCAGATCATCATACACACCTTGTTTAACAGACAATCATCTGCAGATCAGATCCACCAGGATGGATTTTCAGATCTGCAGGTGATCTGCAGATGAATGTCAGTTAAACAAGGTGTGTATGATGATCTGCAGATCCCATAGACTATGAATGCATTTTGCAGGAATGGATCTTTTGCAGGAACAGATCTTTTTCAGATACTGAACTGTTGCATGTGTACAGCATCTTTGTGTGCAGCATCTTGCAAAGATTTTTTTCTGATGGGGAGTTCAGCTCCATAGAATAGACTGTGTAGGTATGTCTCTCATACTACATGGAATGGGGTAAGATTGGTCTGTGATCTTTCACTTTCCAAAGACTATGGTCTGTGTGTATGCACCCTTATATAGACATGATCAATGACATGCAGATAATTTTAAGTTGATGTAAACCTTTTTAAACCCATCAAATGCTGTACCTGATTTTGATTAGTCTGTCTAGGCTGAATACATTTGCATTAAAGGTACATTTTTTTCAGAACTTGAAATTATTATAATCTCATTGACCATCTAGTATTCTAGTTTATATTGACCCAGTATTTGCATGTAAATCTTAGATTCCTTAAAGCAAACTTGAAATGAAATAAGACTTAACTGTAATGTTTTGTATTAATGATAAATAGAACTTTCCATGGATTTATGTTTTTATTTTTGATTTAAGGGCTTACATAGAAGCATAAACGGCTCGTTTTTGAGGGTGCTGTAGGTTTCAGCTACTGAGATGTTAAGCACTTGCTGCCGATTTAAAACTAGTCAAAGCTACTTAAAAGGACCCTTAACAGAGAAAATGGAACAAATGAATTCTGGACTTACCTGGGGCTTCCTCCAGCCCGCCATAGCCCGCGATTTCCCTCTGTGCCCCCTCTGCACGATTCAGTCTTTCAAGAACCACGACAGCTGAAATTGCCGGGTTAACAGAGCCGCCAGCAGGACCACGGAGTGGTGGACCTAGAGGACGCCGAGGGACTTTGCAGGCTACGGGACCTCGTAGGCTTTGGGAGTTTTGGAGTCTCGGGTGATGTGTGTAGTTTGGAGGAAGCCCCAGGTAAGTCCATATTCCGTGTATTTTCTCTGTTCAGGGTCACTTTAAGAATGCTTCGTGACATGGACCGACCAACCCCATTACACCAACTTTAAAAGTAGGATTGGTTTTAAAGAAATCCAATTACTCAGCTGGCATCTGTGATATTGATGTAAGCTGTCAGGTGAATAGAAGTACATAAAGACTGCAACTGTCGTTTTATCTTACAGATATCCTGCAGGAACATCATCTTTTCTATCTAGTGACCGATATGAATCAAACATTGGGTCTAGTTATTTAGACAGAGGAAGACTTGGACAGAGTAGGCTAGACAAAGACGACTCAACAGATTTTAAAAAGGTAATTTGGGACAATATGTTTAATCTTTGTAGTGTCATTTAATATCTGTCTTCTGTATCAACTATTATTCACTTGAGCAAATGAAAATGTAAAGGTCTTTATAGCCAAGGTCCACTCAGGGTGGCAATTATGACACGGTCAGCTGTGTTTGCATTTTTTCAGAGGTTGGTGTTCAGACTGAAAGATGGAAGTTGAATTGTGCTCTATATGCCTCACCTGTAATGTCTGGATCAGCCTTAATATTTTTGTCTTTATACTCCATGGTACAGATCAGTTGAAGCTGTCTAATCGCAGTACCTGCAATTTATATGTTCCTCTTTGCTCAATTTACATTGATACCATAATATAGTATTTTGGGAGCAGGGATTTGCATTAGGTCTGCATCTCATATTCCTTAGTCTACACATGGCTTCAAATCTCTGGTATTGCAAGAAAAACAGTAATTTCGATTCGCATAAATATTTACTAAGGCTGACCATTTCATAGTCAAATTATAACGTTGTATAAAATGAACCACTATCCTATTAAGATACAAATTCAATGGAATCAATAGCAAACCATGCATGTTTTGTGGCTGTCAATACAGGCAGCCAATTCACTTTGAGGAGACACTAATTTCTCCAGCCCTGTCTATGCAAGATTACCTGCAGAGCATGCATGGTTTCCACTTGAAGTGAACTCCAGG